>NC_059338.1:101128516-101474349 GCF_018350155.1 Leopardus geoffroyi | reverse complement strand
GATATAAAACCCAATACAATTAAAACAAGATCACTTTATTCACTTCTAGGTAGGTTCCATTGTCTAACCAAGGCCCTGAGCCTGAGGCCTAAGGGTTTTCTCCTTCTTTGCTCTAAAGATTATTGAATGATTATCGAGTAAGTGTTCAAGAAGTATTATAGATACACTAGCACCAAACTGAGAATTTCTCTTTTGACACAATCAGAAGGCTCAAAGACAATGAGAAGGTTAAAAAAGGATTTATCTTTCTTACTCGATGATATAGTATTATTTAATGGTATCTCTTAGACCAGCTCAAATGTCTTGCAGAAGTCAATACCATACGTTGAAAAGCCCTAGTGTTGCTGGTCTGAATTTTATAACTTTAGATCTCAGTACACTTCTTTATTCTTCTTATTTCATTTCAATTGAATGGGCAATGAACTGTACTACATAGTTGCAAAATACTTTGTAAGAAGGTGGTTTTTTTGTTTCTTTGTTTGTTTTTTGTTGGCTTTCCCGTGTATGCTGAGTTCCCAAATTGTTACCCATTCCACTATGGGTATCATTATGATTATTTAGAAGGTAGAATAACTGGCACTTTAAGAAGCTAAAGAATTTTTTCAGAACCAAGCTTAGCATGCCCCCTTTACAGACAATGGGGGAGGAGGCAAACTTATAAATATGCTAGCAATGTCTTGCACGAGAACACATGGTAAATTAGTGGGCAAAACAAAATGATCTCTAGGGACTTGCTCTTAAGTTTCCTGACCAGAAGATCACAGTCCTTTCTCATAGATAAGAAACTTCAAGCCTCAAACCAATGAAACATAACTTAGAGAATGGCCCCATAGGACTTACCTCCTGTTAGCATGAGGGCACATTTGCACATACAGTTGTCATTATCTGCATCTTTAGTGCTGAAATCGGCACCATGTAAGATCAGGCTGCTCTGTTTTCCTGCTGTCCCAGTGTGACCCTTTAAATACAACCTGAAGTTAAAAAAAGGAAAAAGATAAGCTATTCAGCAGAATTACAGAACCCATAAGACCAGTTTGTTGAATGTTTGCCTTCTTCATTATTTCCTCCCTTCTTTGCACTCAGCCCTTTTAACAAACTACTGCAAGACCCAATCTAGGAGGGAGGGAGGGAGGGAGAGAGAGAGGGAGGGAGGGAGGGAGAGAAAGAGAGAAAGAAAGAAAGAAAGAAAGAAAGAAAGAAAGAAAGAAAGAAAGAAAGAAAAGGGAGGAGAAAGGGGAAGGAGAGAGAAAGAAAGAAAGAAAGAAAGAAAGAAAGAAAGAAAATAAAGAGAAAGAAAGGAAGAAAGAAAGAAAGGAGGGGGGGAGAAAGGGGAAGGAGAAAGAAAGAAAGAAAGAAAGAGAAAGAAAGAAAGAGAAAGAAAGAAAGAGAGAAAGAAAGAGAAAGAAAGAAAGAAAGAAAGAAAGAAAAGAAAGAAAAAAAGAAAGAAAGAAAGAAAAGGAAGAAAAGGAAGACTCCAAATGACAGATAGCAAAATTCTCTATGGCTTGTGTGTTTGGTGTTTTTTCACAATGCATACTCAAACTCATATGGTCTGATAGTACAGGATCCACAAAAGGAAAATGGGTTGATTTTACAAGTATTAATCTCCAAAGAAAAAAAATGCCTTGTAGAGTGCCATTACAGCATACAACCATGTTAATGTTAAGCAGTGATGATGTGTACACATTATTCTTAACAGCAATACTAATAATTGTCATTGATTGAGGACTTGCTCTGTGCCAAACAATCTGCTAAATGCTTTCCATTTATTCTTCAATTTACTTTTATATTAAATCTGTGATCTAAGCATCAATATACCAATTTTGCATTCCAAGATTTAGAGAAGATAAATAAGCTGGAATCTGGCTATGTTTGACTTTAAAATCCAAGTTCTTAATCATTATACATTCCCTGAAGAAATGTTTGTTGAGCACATATTACATACCAGGAATTATTCTAAGCACTTAAGATATACCAAAGGGCCATGTCATTAAGGGGCTTATATTCTAGAGGTATCCCTAAAATTAAGTTCAAAATGCCAACTGTTTAACCTCAAATATGGCATTCTTCAAAGAACCTAACCTACCTTACTCTCTAGAAACATTTCTTATATAAAATTTAAATTAACGTACATCCGAGGCTCTGCAACAGTTGTACATATAAAAAATCATCTGGTTATTTGTGAAAAAGGCCTTTTCACTAGGACTGGGAATTTATGTTCTCAATTAGTATCTGATATTACTCTTTGCAGACTGAAGAATACTAGTCTATAATTCAAAAACTAGTGGATAAATCACATTTGATGCCTAATGTAATTAGTTCTCTCATGTCTGGTCATTTCCTACTGACCCAATATATATTGTTTTATATCCATCTGGGCAATTGGAACAAATGCACACTTGCTCAGGTCCTTCAGTGGTTCCTCGGGGCTCAGAATAGCTACACTCAGGTTGTCAGGTTGTCAATTTGATATACAAGGTCTTCTCTAGTTGACCCTCTACCTTCTTTCCAACTCTACCTAACATGGTTCCTCAGTTCTCATTCATCAAAATCATCTAGGAATACTCTTTTCATATCCACGTGTATTACCACTTCTGTACCTGAGTCTTATTTATAAATCTTATCCACTCACAATATAGTTAGTATCTCTGTATGAGGGAGACACTACTGGGACTTAGGCCAGCTCTGAACAAATGTTACATTATTATTAAACAGAAATAATATGAGGGGCACCTGGGTGGCTTAGTCAGTTAAGCATCTGACTCTTGATTTCGGCTCAGGTCATGCTCTCATGGTTTGTGAAATCGATCCCACATCAGGCTCCCTGCTGACAGCACAGAACCGGTTTGGGATTCTCTCTCTCCTTTCTCTCTGCCCTTCCCCCACTCACGTTTTCTCTCTCTCCCAAAATAAATATTTAAAAAAATAATACAGATCAATTAATATTTGGATTTTCATTCTTTGATACCTATATTTGACTTGGGTTTTCACCTAAGTATATGTAAAGGTCCCCTTATTATTTTGCAAGGTTGATATTAATTTTAGAAAATAACAGTAATGTTGTATGGTTGTGTGAAAACATTTTACAGATATTCTGCAGAGATGTTTGAGTCAGAGCAAAATATACAATTAAGCCCTACTCAAATTTTGTTGTTTTCAATGATTAATAGAACCTATAGTTAATAGTAGGTTGGGGGAAGCTTCTAAAGGTAAATTCTCATATATAAGCCTGTATTTTAAAACTCTGAGGGGCCAGCTAAAACTCACTGGTGACAAAAATTGTAGATTTTTTAAATTTATTTTTGAGTAGAGAGAGAGGGAAACAGAGTGTAAGCAGGGGAAGGGCAGGGAGAGAGGGAGACACAGAATCTGAAGCAGGCTCCAGGCTCTGAGCTATCAGCACAGAGCCCAACACGGGGCTTGAACTGACGAACCATGAGATCCCAACCCGAGAAGAAGTCAGATGCTTAACCTACTGAGCCACCCAGGCACCCCAAGAATTGTACAATTCTTTAAATGTGGATTTACATTTCAGATTGTAGATAGCCCACTTGGAGGCGGGTTTCATCAGGGGAAAGTAAGGTTGAGAGGTCACCAGTTGGAGCCTGGGACAAGTTACCTGTGTGAATTCACAACCTTCCAGATTTGATCACTTTCAGAGATAGCCACGCACTCTCAAAGCTAAGAGATACTCTTGTTAGCTCGCCACTTACACTCAAAATGGGAACATTGTGGAATCCAGGCTCACGTTTTTCTTAGAGTTTCACACAGAAAGCCAAATTATAATTGGAAAGTTGCTTGTTTAGTGAACACAGAATCAGTTGGGGGAAGAAGATGAATGATTCCAAAATTATGTGGCTGCAACTGCAGGCCTAAAATCTCCTGCTCCACTGGGACTGGGTGAGTTTTGCCCACAGGTGCTCTTGGATGAGCCATGCTAAATTCCAACTCTGATTCTTGGCTTCTTTATGATTAGTGATGACTTTCCTTCTTTTTTCAAAAGGTAAGTCAATACCAGTATCCTGTTAGTAGCTCTAAGCTCACCGATGGGGCTAGAGATTCCAGAACATGATAATTTTCTACACTATCATTTGCAGGTAACTTGAGCACCAATGTTCTATTGATATTAAGTAAGTGACTGCTATGTGCTGGATATAATTTATACTTTTATCCTTTCACAAGAGGGTTGCAGTTTAAGCCTCATAGTTTACAATGGTTTCTTTGTGTTACCATGGCAATAGGAACGCCCAATTATAAATTTAGGAAGTAGGGAAAAGCAAAAAGAAGAAAATAGAAAGTAACACAAATCTCATCTCTGAATATAACTACTCTTGACATTATGGTTTATGTGCATTTAGTCTTTTCCTTGTTTTCCCCTTCCAAATTGAAAATATTTATTTTAAAATATATATGTAATATCTGATCATATTCTTATAAAAATTTTGAACAATGAACATAAAGTTGTTGCCCACAGGCCTGCCTCAACTACCTGTCTAGAAGTAATCACTTACATTAGTTTTGCACCTTTCAAAATAGTTTCTTTGCATGTATAAATACAAACTGTACTCTACATATTTCTTTATACCATCCTTTCCACACATAATTTTATAACCATTTTTTCATGCTATTACATATCCTTCTCCACCTTCATTTGGAGCTATTGTATGACTATACCATCAGTTGTTACAAGTTTAAGCACGCCTTCATATATCTCTAAATATGTATGCAAGCATATAAAGGGTAGAATAAACATCAACGATGTCTTTTCCTGACCTTTGCCTCTACAAACTACATTATTGCTATATGTTAGAGTCTGTAAGTAAAAAGAAACATTTTTGCAGATCCTTTTAATCAACATCAAAAGGTCAGTCTTCTAGTCCTGGCAGTTCTTCTGTATTAGAAAAGTTTTACAACTGGTCTCACTGCCTTGAATGTTGCTCCTTCCCCTTTGCCCTAAAATCCATGCTCTGTAAGGCTCATTCAAAAACCTGCATCTCATTATTCTTCTACTCTGGTTAAAATCCCTCAGTTGTTCTCCCAACACATGAAAGATAATGTCCAAATGCCTTATTGTGGTTTACAAAGACTTGGAAGATCTTGCCATCCTCTATTTTTTCCCATGCCACCTAACCCCATACATATCATCACTTATTTCCTGACCATTTCCTGACCAGCCTTACCAATTACTTTACCCCTCAAATCAACATATTCTCATTTCTGTGCACATTTCCATGTGTTTCCCCCATTCCTAGAAGGCCCATTGTGCAGTATATGCATATATTAAATCACTGTGTTATACACCTGAACCTAATATGATGTTATATGTCAATTATATCTCAATGAAAAATAAAGTGAAAAGATCAACGTTTAGAGGATTTTCACTGTACAAGACTGAGTTAAACCTGCAATTTATATATAGTAGTATTCACTGTGTCTGAGTCTATATCCTTAGCATGTCACAGGGGAATGTTCTAGGGAAGAGGCACCATGGAGAATCATTTTCTTGCACTGAGAAACAGGGATGGTGTTTCATAAAAATATGTTTCTCACCACTATTTTAAGAAATTTACAAATGAGGACAACTATGCTTCTGTGGAATCCCACAAGGATTCTGGGAGCAACTGTGTAGTCAAGGGTAGGTCATCTGAACAGTTAAGGGGCTCAATCTTTCTTAGCAACTATTTAGCTAGTACAGAACAGCAATTATTGACCCAAAGCCAACACTCCTAGCTAGTTATTTGATACAGGCAAACTAAGAGCTGGCCATTCACCAACACCAAGTATTTTTTTCTAATTAGATAAGGAAACTTATTTAAATTGAGGTTCAAACAGAATATTTAGGTGGTTCTTTTACACAGTGGTTCTGTCTAATTTCTGAAGTCTTTATGTATAGTTAACTAACCATGGCTTTCTCTTCTATGTTAATGATACTTCACTTTACAAAAGAGAAGTCAATATACAGAAGGGCCAAAGTTGGCCTTGCATATGAATGTAGTGAAAAGAAAATTGAAGTGTGAGTCATTATAAAGAATACTCCCCCAAATAACACCATGGGAATCCTGGACATTTACTTTTTATGTTCAGCCAGTGTAGATGTGGTTTTCATGAAGGATGATGTGTTAGGAGATAAAAACCAAACATTATTCC
Organism: Leopardus geoffroyi; assembly: GCF_018350155.1. NCBI lineage: Eukaryota > Metazoa > Chordata > Mammalia > Carnivora > Felidae > Leopardus > Leopardus geoffroyi. The sequence goes on along the minus strand of NC_059338.1, from coordinate 101,468,202 downwards.
AGAGTAAAGTATTTGGCTTAGGGACAGAAATATGGAAGATGAAAAAAAACACTAAAAAAACCCCCAAAACCCAAAATGAAAATAAACAAAACACCTAAAATAACACAAAAACTCCAAAGAACATGATTAGATATGATTAAAACGGTAGCCACTGAGTAAAATGATGGTATTCATCCTTTTAAACCCATTTTTCCTAATTAATGAGGATAAAACCCCCACATTTCTTAGCATGATTTGGTCAGTGGCTGTACAGAATGTCAGCATTATGATTGTTTTCAGTTAGCATCTTTTTTAATGTTTATTTATTTTGAGAGGGAGACAGGGAGAGAGAGATTGAATGTGCATGACTGTGGAGGGGCAGAGAGAGAGGAGAGAGAGAATCAGAGAGAATCCCAAGCAGACACAGGGATTGATCTCACCACCTTGAGATCACAACCTGAGCCAAAACCAAGAGTCGGATGCTTAACCAGCTGAGCCACCCAGGCGGCCCTCCATAAGCATCTGAAGGAAAAATGAAACAGACAGGTGCACGTTGAAATTAGTCACTACTCCCTAGTCATCTGAGATGGTTCTCTAGTCATCCTCAATGAACACATAGTTATCCCTTTTCCTTCACTTATAGAAATTTAAATAACCAGAAAGGCTAAATTGTATTTCTTAATAAATGTAGGACAATAGCAAGTTCTATTATTAAATAAAAGACTTCAAAATACTTATGGATCATACAAATGATTCTATAACTTTCTTTTCTTTAAAATAGGCAGCCCAATGTCATGAAGTTGGTTTCTCACTAATTTTATCTACTTAAGAGACTCCTATGCTTCTTCCATTTTTACATCTTTATGGTATTCAGGAAGTCAAGAGGCTCTTTCATTACCCAAGGCAGTGGGAGTTGTATGTATGACAAATTGAAGTTTGGCCTTGGCTCTTTAAAACAGTAGAAAGACTCTCAGATATCTGAACCCTAAGGTCTTTCGAACTGACAAGCTGAGCAGATCTCATGCAGCAGATTTCTCTTCTGCTCTGAGCTCTTGCCCTGCCACCATATGGAACTAGTTTGTCTTCCTCACAATCACTTGAAGAAAATTCAAAATGACCTCCATGGTTTTCTTTCAAAGCCTGGTAATAATGACTCAATCTGACTGAGTTTCCCAACATTGCTCTCTCCCAGTTCCTCCTGCTCCAGGGCTGTCTCAGCTCTAACTTCCCTCCTTTCCTTACCGAAAGAGCTGGGCACCATTAGCAAAGAGACTAGCAGAGCATGTCTTTTAGATGGAGTGTAAATGATACAGGTGGCATCTTCTGCTGAAAATAAAGACAATGTATCTCTTGTCAAAACATATATAGGGAAAAGAGCTTTTGTTTTAGGCTTCTAGCAAGATTAAGCATTTGTTTGGTGTTATGAAGACATTGTTGGGAAGTATACAAATATTTAGTATTGTTGGGAAAAGGGTGAGAGAAAAACTCAGAAGACGCTAAACTGTTCAAAAAATTAGTGGAAGAGATAAGCTTTGGAGGATATGGAGGACGTGGACTTTTGGAGAGGGATGAAGAGGATATTTTCAGTAAAGGGGTTGTGACGGGCACCTGGGTGGCTCAGTCCAGTAAGTGTCTGACTCTTGGTTTCAGCTCAGGTCATGAAGTCACAGTTTTTGGGTTCAAGCTCCACATTGGGCTCTGTGCTGGCAGCAAGGAGTCTGCTTGGGATAATCTCTCTCTTCTGCTCTTTCTCTGTCCCTTCCCTGCTCAAGCTCTCTCTCTCTCTCTCTCAAAATAAACATTTATAAATAAATAAATAAATAAATAAATAAATAGGGGTTGTGAAATCCATAGCACAATTTTAACATAAAAAAAAGATAAAAAAGAAAAGGGTTTTCATCAGTCATTTGAATGTGCTGGGAATATCAAGTGAAAAGACAGACAATGAAGTTATTTGGATACTAAACATTTAAGATAGATTTTATTCCTTTTATTATATTAGCATTTGAAGCTGAAACTCTTTATGTTTTAAATGCCCTTTTGTTAAGTATATAAAATTCTAGTGGAAATTACTAAGTCTGGAAACCCTGAGATACAGGAAAGAATATAAATTTATCTTACCACAAGGGGAGACTTGAGTCCTATATTATATATATATATATATATATATATATATATATATATATATACTATCTTTTTTTCAAAATAGTATTTTTGAGATAAACATTTTATTCTCTCTAGTTGGGGATTGTCTAGTGTATCTTGTTCTTTTAAATGATGAGAGCTTTACTGATTTGGTACCTTTCTCCCTATCTTCACAATTCCAAAATGAGCCAATCTTCAAGACAAGCACAAATATTGCAGAGGATGCCTCCTCTCTTCCTTCTCCTCTAACTTGTCATTCCATAGATAAATTGCTTCTCTTGTGGCACATCTCATTTTGCCTACTGTAGTATTATTATCTACATGTGTGCTTTCTCTTCCTTACCATATTATAAGCCAGCCATCTTTATAAACTCCATATACTATAAACACAACAGGCATACAATAAATATTTGAGTCAATTATGAACTAAGTTAAAATTGTTTAGAATTTAAGTTTTACCCATTCAAGATATGGCTTACATGTAATAACATTTTAACTCTATAATTTAATTATGTTTTACAATTCAAGCCCCTGGGCATTTATTTTCTGATGTGAAATTTGCCCAATATTAATGACTTCAATAATCTGATGAAATTATATTGGGATACTGCTATAATGAGGATGTAATTCATTTGTATCTGTTGATATTTGAAGAAATAGCTCATGAAATAACCCATTAAAATAAATACTGGGGAGTCCATATGAGAAATGAGACCATTGAGTTTACAAAGGGACCTATATCTGTACACGTGTCTCTATCGCATAATTCCCTCTGGAACCTAGATATTCATTTAGAAATCTGTTTCAAAAGCTTTACCTTAGGGTTCCTGGGTGGCTTAGTCGGCATCTGACTCTTGATTTTGCCTCAGGTTGTGATTTCATGGTTCATGGGTTTGAGCCCTGCATTGGGCTCCGCACTGACAGCACACAGCCTGCCTGCTTGGGATTCTCTCTCTCTCCCTCTCTCTGTCCCTGCCCCACTTGTTCTCTCTCTCTCTCTCTCTCTCTCTCTCTCTCTCTCTCTCTCTCATCTCTATCTCTCTACAAATAGATAAATAAACTTAAAAATTAAAAAAAATCTTCACCTTGTTTGTTAGAGGACAGAAGGTTTGTTTTCCAATATTGGATCTAGGGCTGCGATTTCTGTTGGAGGAGGCTCTATTAAGTCAGTGTCATTATGTACAACACTGTTTTTCAAATGTTGGAACTATATTGTCTTACTCCCTAAGTGAACATAATTATTTATTTGTTTGCAAGAGCCTGTCAAGGAGTATGCGAGACAATGATAGGAAAATATCTAAAAAAAGTCAGTCCACGTATGAAAATATAAGTGAATACATCCTACAATAGACAGCTGCATGGCGATGATCTACATTCATAGATATAAATCTATATGTAGAAGGAAAAGTTCAAAAGAAGTTTCAAAAGAAAAGAGGGTGCAAGTAGGGTGATTAAAGACCTAATAATGTGAAGTTTGACTCGTCAAAAATGAAGAATATGACAGAGATTTAAAGATGCTTAAAAAGACATAAAGATCAAACAGCTATAGGTGGTGTGGTACAAAATATGAATGAAGAAAATGGATAACAATAAAGTCATTAGTAAAAATTCTTCTTTCTTTCCTTTCTCTCCTCATACTCCACACACACACACACACACACACACACACAAATGGATAAATAAAATATTCGCTTCTGAAGAGTAAGATTATGTCATGTACCTGTGTGCCTCCAGAATTAGAATAACAGAATAGAGTTTGGAACTTAACTTTCTGGGTTTGCAACCTAGCTAATCTTTGTGATCCTCAGTTGCTTCGTCTGTAAAATGGCTCTAAAAATTATTATGTTCTTTTAATACTGTCTTGAAGATTAAATGAGGTGATACATATAAAATCCTTAAAGGATTGTTACAACTTAGGGAATCAAACTTCCCTAACCAATAACCATAAAATACACAGTAGCTCAGGAAACATAAGTTATATGAATGAATCTAAATTAAATTAAAATATATATGATATTGATAGATATACATAAACATATGGAGAGTGATGAAAATAACGAGATAGAGATGCAGCTAATTAAAGACGTGCATGTAGGTAGTAAGCTGGAGAAATTAAAAATGAAATTTTCTCAAATTCATAAGGTGCCATTTCCTTTGAAAATTATTCTCGTTCTATATAGAGCAAGCAGAATACTAAGTACAAAGGACAAGAAACTTGCTGACTAACTACCTAGTTTAAGGTCTATATTATTTTTTTAACGTTTATTTATTTTTGAGAGAGAGAGAGAGAGAGAGAGAGAGAGAGAAAGAGAATGAGTGGGGAAGGAGCAGAGAGAGAGGGAGACACAGAATCTGAAGCAGGCTCCAGGCTCTGAGCTGTCAGCACAGAGCCCAACGTGGGGTTGAACTCACAAACCATGAGATCATGACCTGAGCCGAAGTCAGACACTTAACCTACTGAGCCACCCCGGCACCCCAGGTCTATATTATTTTTAACCCAGATGCCTGAATAATGATCCTTTAGTTCAAACATTTATTCTTTATAAATTAAAATTTCAACTTTTTGAGAATCATATGTTTCTTTTGACATAATAGGGTGCCTTATTGGCTGAATCCAGCATGTGATTTTTTTCCCCTTTCTTTACTCATAATTGATACTGGGGAAAAAATCCCTGAAAATGATCACCCATAGCAACTCATCCTGTAATTGTCAACCTTCCTCCCCAACAGCTTTCTTCATCATATTCAATCTTCCTGAATTGGTGTCATTTGTTCTTAGATGGAATTGGATTAGTAAGTAATTGGCAGCATTGCTGTATATCAAACTAACCATTATGCTAAGAAGGAGTGTGTTATCTTATTTGCTTCTTGAGCCTCAGATGCCCTGAGGTAGCTGTTATTTATTTTTGGTCATGTTTAGTGGAAGATATGTAAGTGAAAAATGTTTGAGATAGTGTTGGTCATGGGAATCTGTGCTCTGACTGAGAAAGATAAATTTCCAGTTTTATTTGTTCTCTGTTTCTGATTGGTTTTCATTATACATGCATAAATTGCATGGTAAGTTTCCACCTATTTGTTTTCACAGCATACATTTTAATGTCTCTCCCTTGATTTGCAAATATTAATATAATGTAGAACTCCGTAAAAATGAGTTTATCAGCCACCCAAATCTCCTCAAGGTCTTCACACTGGAAACACTGTTACCAGCTATCCCGGTTCCAAAGTCCAGTAAAATACAGTTTTCAAAGTTTCTCAATGGCATGAAGGTTGCCTGTGTTCAAAATTCAGGAGAAATTCTTCCTGTAAGGAAAATAGAGAACTCGCACACTGTTATTTCTGTGCCTCTTCATAGTGCTGAGACAGTACACTCTATTCTGTACATGTAAAGATAATTTTCATGAAGTCTGTGACCATGAAACCATACTTTCCAAAGTTCATAAATACACACTGTACTCATTCTCTAGTTTTAGTTCTAAATACAGCAAAGTTCTTCCAGTATTCCTCCCCTTTTCTAAGAATATGTAGAAAAAAATGGGTGCCAAATGAATTATATGGCACTAAGACCTCTCTAAAAAATACAAACAGTCCCTTAAACATACTTCAATTCCCCTGGGGTCATGTGTGGCTGACAGAGTCAGCTCCCCATGAGTGGATCACTGACTGGACACCCTTCTTGTGCCCAAAAGACCATGGCCATCTAAAAGAGTTTATGGGTTTGCTTTTTTCCCCCCAAAATTAAGTCAAGACCTTGTAAAACTTGTGATTGAAACTGGTGATTTTTTTAGCATAAGCAAGTTCAAGGGAGGTAGGTTTGTTCTCATTTTAATGTCTGTTTAAAGAGCAGCAAGAAACTTTCTTTCCAGCATCCTCTAGGGGAAGACAGAGGGGGAAAGGGTGAGTAGAATGCTGAAAGCCATTGAGAGGCATTGTCTGAGGTTTCTTTGCAAAGAGGAAATACTTTCTCTTGTTGTACTTGGATAATGTGTTGCTGTAAGTTCTACAAATAAGGCTCCAGTGTGCATAAGCAGATTCTTCTGTTGACCAAAATCATCAGTGTGCTTATTTCTCTTCAAAATTAGTATAAGATAGTATCCAAACTCCTTATCATGGAACATGGCCTTCTGTTTTCTGTAGCACAGTGAACTCCCACATATGAGATACTTGCTATTTTCTAACTGGTGCAGGCTCTCTCCCATCTCTGGGTCTTTGTCCACGTTGCCTCTTTGGCTGGAATCTTATGACCTTTCTCCTTCTGCCATCATCCTCCATACTTTCTCCTTGAACACCTACTCATATTTCACAAATCCCCAAGGATTTCCTCTGTGAAGCCTTTCCTGGTACCCTTTAATCTCCTCCAATGTATCTCATCCATCCTCAACCCCAGCTGAGTAGACCACTTTTCTTTATTGCCCAACTAGAGTCTAATTCCAAGTGTTCTTACCCCTGGACTTTGAGTGTGGAGTTGAATCACACAGAAATATAAACAAAATTCAGTTTTTTCAGTTACTCTGGGGAGAAGAGCCATAGTGCCATCATTTTTTTAAAAAGGTCCATGATTCTTTGATTAAAAAAAAAAAATAAAGACATGCTACAACATAGTGCAGCTGCAACTTTTGTTTGAAGCCAGCTATATCATGTTTTCTTCTATCTTCTAAACTATCAGCACCACAAGACCAGCAAGGATGGTGTCCCCTCTTAGAGTCATTAAAGTTTTAGTTCTGCATCAACATCACCTGGGTGGAGTTGGTAACACTGACAGATCTAGGCCTTATATCAAGATCAGAATCTCTGCATATGGAGCCCAGAAATCTACACTTTAAACAAACACCCTAGTTGACTATATGCACACCCTAGTTGACTATATGCACACTCTATATGCAACTAAATAGTATCAGGGAAATATTAGCAACATGATAAATTTTTGATGACTAGCTGGCTCGACAAATAAATGAATGCAGACTCTGATTTCAAAATAATTATAGTAACTTTTAAGAGAGTAGTTTTAGTGAAGTTATATAGATTAAAGCAAAATTATACTCAGTTAAGAAATGAACAGAATAATAATGTATATTAGACAACTACATCTTTAAAATTATTGTTTTTAAAGGAAATATTGACTTGATGTTTCTCATAATTAGAGTATCTTCTGGATTAGAAGATGTCAAAGAAACATACACCATTCAGATGTAATTCTTCTGCTAGGAACACAAGGTGTACTTTAAGAATCAGATTATAAATAGGTACCAACTATTCATTTGATCTTTAATCACATCTATTATTTTTAAAGCAGAGTTCATTGAAATAGTTCTTTTATAACAATGATGTGACCTTCAAATTTGTATATAATGATCAGACTTAGAAAGTTCTCTCTACAATTGATTAGGAAGGTATGTGAGGGAAAGGAAGTTGAAGCCTAAATATGAATAAAACTAAAATCTTTATGCAGTTATTTAGTTGAACTTCTAACTGAGCCAGGTAATAAAATAGTACTTTTGATTCTTTCAATAGAGAATAAGCATATCAGCATAAACACTGGCCTTTGTTTGTTAGCACCAAGAGACATATCTAAGCACTTTGCAGATATTTTAAATATTTAGCTGAATACTTTATTTAATATTAAAGCTGAATGTTATGATGCTACTATTAAGCAAGATTTGTAGTTGATGCATTTAATGTTGATATTTATTGATACTTGGCATAATTATTTATAATGCTTTTACGATGTTTATGATTGAAATGGGTAAAGACTCTTAGAAAAGAAATAAATCATCTAGAGAGAAAAAATTATAAGTTACAAAGTAATAAATATTTTATACTTTCATTGTCACAATTTTGAAGTTTCTACTCAAAAAGTATAATTAACTAAATCTTGTAATTTTCATTAAGCTCAGTTATTCATCCATGATGAATTCTATAAAATCAATGTTTACTGACACCTAGTGGCAGTTATCAAAATTGTAGGCAGAGAACCTAGTTCTTGTAGCCAAAAAAACTACCTATCAGTGTCAACAACACAGTATCCTTTTTCAAGATCAGTTGGCCTACAAAACAAGGTACGTTGTCTTTCTATTTTGTTAATATCGTATTTCATTTGCTTGGCATCATGCAATACAGAAATTCTTGCACATCATTTACAGGTAAAGAAAACAAAACAAAACAAAACAGAAGAGCCTAGAGTTGAATAGATCAGGGAAATGAATCTCATCCAAGCAACAAACCAAAACCTAAAGGACATAGCACCTTATGAAAGTCTTACACGGAAATTGGCATATGCCGTCACTCTAAACCATAAATGTCTGAGGGCAGGAATTTTGACTTGTTGATCTCTGATTTCCAGCATCTAGATCAATAAATGCCAAATAGTAGCCAGCTGTCTGTTGAATGAACAACAACCAAAAATCCTTGTTGATATGTCTTTCATGTATTTATTAGACAGCGCTTCCTTTCCAGTCACATGTCAAACCTTGTGGAGAGATCCCTGCACTCCTAGAGGGGGCAATCTAGGGAAGAGCCAAATAATAGTCAATTACAATCCAGTGTAATAAGGAGTCTGATAAAGATATGCACAGAGCACAGTGACAGCAGAAAGAAAGGGGTTCTTATCCAATGTAGGAAGCATAACTCTTCAGATCAAGCTGAGGCTTGAAGGATAATGAAAATCAAGTCAGCCACAGAGTTTTGAAGCTCTTAAAGAATAGGGGTTGAGTTCTGTGGGTTTTGTTTCACTCATAATGCCTTGCATATTGTTGTTGTTCATATTTATTGAATGAAATTGATCAAAACACTGAGTGAAAAAAAAATTGACTGAAATATGAAAGACCATTTCAAATGAGCTGCCCTCAGAAGCTATCATTAGCTGCCAGTCCTAAATCTCTTCCATATTACAAGTTGTGTGGCTATCCTCTTTGCTCTTAGCATTATGCTTTGTTCCTGTCCCCTTATACTCCATGCTTAGGCAAAAGCTAACCATTTACATCAATCTAACCATAGGCCTAGCAAGACATACCGCGTCTCACTTATGAGGCTTAACATATGCTATTCCCTCTTCTATCTCCAATTTTGACTATTTTTCTAGCTAATTCCAATTTGCCATTTGTATGTCAACTTAGGCTACCCTGTGGAAGTCTTCTCAGCTTCCCAAATTGGTTAGATCCCCCTATTCATGCCATACTTGTCTTTATTGGTGAACTCACTGTGTTCATGGTATTGTAACTGCCTGTTTGTCTATTATCTGCTCCTTCCCCTATCCTCATCACACATGTGTAGGCACATGTGTAAACACACATACATATCTGACTGCTGAAATCCCTGTGGATATTTTATCCTAGGATAGCACATACTAGAACATAACAAATATTTTATTCCTTGAAAACAGAGCTTTCATCTTTTCAGTAGTGGACAGCACTAGGAGGACTCCCAGTAGTGGGATCACAGGTCATCTCTCTAGACTATTTCCTTGAGGCAGAGCTAGCTCTGCTTCTAACAACTCTCACCAACCTAGAAGTTTCTAGAATAGCAATTGTCTGAATCCCAGCATTAGTTTTTCTAGAGCAGGAATCCTCTGGGAATCTTAGACCTAACAGGACTGGGACATTTGTTTTGTTGGCTTAGAAAAATCCAGGACTCTAGAAACTGGCATTAATCTACTTTAATAAAATCAAGGGATTTTCCTGACCATTAGAAGACCTGGAGAGGTACAAAGTGACTTTGTAAGATCATTCCTTTCTCCTTTTGAATATTTTGTCTCGGTCAGAGTATAAAATACAAATTTTGTTGAATAAAACATTTTTTTTCTCTGTTTCAGGAAGGAACTATAACAAAAATTGTAGTCTAAATATAGTAAGATAACTCCCACATTGGAGACATTATTTGGAAATACAAATAAAATGACTTAAAGCCTTGAGTTTGCAATCTAGGCTAAAAATTCAAGAGGGTAGAAACAGCCAGAGGATTCCCTATTTTTTTTTCTACCTTGATCAGTCCAGAAGTGCTGTAAAAAATAACTTTCTTCTTGGTATTTCAACACATCTGCTACTGGTTCTAGCCAGGACTGTATAGCCCAGAGGATCAGAGAAATGAAAAACATTTCACTACAGAGAGTAAAGCAAGTTTTGCAATACCTACAAAAATGCAGGGCTTAAATTTATGTGGGAGGCTCTAGAGAATTCTTTTCACTCTACACTAATTTGTCCTTGAAATACATACATGACATGGGAGTATTTTAATGTTAAAAAAAAATAAGATTTTGGAATTGGAAAGATTTCATTCTTACCTTCTTATTTTACTTCTGAGGACCTGAGACTTGGAAAAGTGAAGTAACTTGTCCAAGGTCATTCAGAAAATAACTACAGATCCAAGGCTAGAATTCATGGCTCTTAATTCCCAATACAAGGCTTTACCCATTACATCAAACTCTTCCCCAATAAAGATGTTGGCCAAAAGTAAATTTTGTGCAGAAAGATATTTAATGGCTAAATTATTTTTAAGGGTTTTTTTTGCAATTTTTTCCCCAAACATTCCATTCATCTCTTCATGTGGAATCTCTTCAGAACAAGGCTTTAACACATAATTAGTTTCACCCTGAAGGTATCATTCATCCCCAACAAATTACACGGAGATAATAAAATATGGAGAATATCCTTAAACTGTGCATCAATATTATAGTAAGACTGTAATTATAAGATGAAAATTGTAAATGGTTAAACATTATCATTCATACTTTATTAATAGAGATTTTCTGTTGGTTCAAAGAGGGGTTACCTTTAAGCTTGTCATTATACTATCTGTGATAAAGGATTTAATAATCCAGTTAATACCATGGTAAGATAAAAGAATTAACTTTAGGGAACAAAGTGTAACCAAGAGTAGAAAAAAAATTAACATGTAAAATCACTTGTGTAATAAAACATGTTCAATAAACTGTGCCTTTCTAACAAGGCTGAAATTTTTTCATGTAATTTTCTTTTTCTTCGTATACATTAAAGTAGCACAACTAAATTTTCTCCAATTGGTAAATCTTTACTTTTTTAGCTATAATAATATAATACAACACTTTTTAAACTATGCTTTACAAACACCTGAGGTACTAGCAATGAAAGGGCCAAAAGGATATTGTAGTAGGTCCCCACACTTTAACCAAAATGGATAAGCTTTATGGGTTTTATGCATTATATTTTGTAAGAATTTTCTTTAAGAGATTACATATTCCATTGCAAAAATGAAAACAAAACCTTAAGTGAATTAAACTTAGCCAAACCAATAATGGGACAAATTAACTCTTTGTACCTTTGGATGTGATAAAATGGGAAGTACATAATATTGTTTATACAGCATTCTCGCCAAAAAGATTTAATTTGAATCTCATCAGGAAGAAATAATAAGGTGAATCCAGAAAGAGACATTTCTGAGGAACATTGACTGGGATTTTTAAAAAATATTTATGGTAGGTATGTGGTAGACTATTCTAAGTAAAAGTTGACTGAAGAGATCACAGATGAAACGAGCGAACCTGGACTGGGTCTTGAAGCCAACTTAACAAATACACAAAAATCCCAATCAGTAAAACATTTCTGGGACAGTGGAATATGGATTTCAATACAGAATATAATTAATTTTCTTATCAAAACCAGTAATAAATTTCTTGGGTGTGATGCAAATTGAAATAAAAATATGTAATTTTTTTTTATAGTTGCATGGCATTTAAATTTGTCCAATACAAAGTATGTTTGCATACTCTTTTTGCTTGGATCTCCATAACAAATGGTGAGGATGATAGGAGAGAGGGCATTATTCCCACTTAAAGATGACAGAACTGAGGTATTAAAGTAACATGTAAATTGCCCACGTTATATAGCTAGATTAAACTACTGTCAACTTGGTTAATCTGGGAACTATGTTTCCCAGGATATCCCTCCTTGTTCGCCAAAAGAGGACTTGGTGTGAGATTTGGAAGGTGGGAGGAAGCAGAGGCCTGAATCTGACCATCAGTCAATATGGAAGAGATGCCTGTCAGTTCCCAGCTTGTCCTTTTCCACTCTGCATCCAGCCTGCCTTCCCATGCTGTCAACAGTCCCAGACCTGTCAACGGATGCTTGATTGGTAGCATAGCTACCCTGAAGTGACATAGTTCCTTAGATCTCCCCCTTTGTGGTCCTCCTCTGGTGGCTGGACATGCTTGTTTTCTTGGATTTCCCTGCAAGCTCCAGCTGGTTCACTGCTATGCTGGGACCTTCACTTTTCAGACCTTCACTATCCCAGTTCATCTCACAGTTGTGCAAGGTGTAATCTGTATAACAAATCTCTTATTTCCACAGTGCTTATCATAGCTCTGTTTTTCTGAACACGGAAACAACCAACTTGGTTTTATGGACATGGAAGCCAGACTTCACTATTTAATAGCTTCCACATCTTCTGATTCCTATTCCAAAACACTTTCCAATAGATCACAGTATCTCGCCACACCCACAATTAATCTGTTATTTAAATTTTTTTTAATGTTTATTTATTATTGAGAGACAGAGAGAGGCAGAGCGTGAGCAGGGGAGGGGCAGAGAGAGAGGGAGACACAGAATCTGAAGCAGGTTCCAGGCTCTGAGCTGTCAGCACAGAGCTCAACGTGGGGCTCGAACTCACAAACTGTGAGATTATAACCTGAGCTGAAGTCGGACGCTTAACCAACTGAGCCACCCAGGTGCCCCAATTAATCTGTTATTTTTAAAGCATTTGTTGTGGTGGGGGTAGTTGTGTATTTGCTTTTTAAACTCCGAGTATTAGGGCCATCAAAGTTTTCATGAGAACTAAAAGGTCACTGTAAGCCCTAAACTGATGTTTCCAGCAATTTGATATTTCCTCTTACTGAAGTATTTATTAGAGAGACCAAATTTATCAAAGAAATAAAGGGGCATAAAATAAAAAAGAAATATATACAGAAAAGTAATTCCATTCTAGAAAACAATTTTTGAGCTGCAACTTTACAAAAACTTAATTTATAGGACAGAAAATTGAGAATAAGAGGTAAGATAATGCCCATGGACATTCAAATTATTAAAGACAGAAATAGGATCAGAAGAAACAAATTTTATCTGTTAGAATATGTGCTTTGAGTGTATTTAGTTCTAGAAGTTGACTTCTGTATTTCCCTTTATTGAGGGATGGCCATATGGTGCACACTTATGATATTGAACCTCAAATAACTTCTACTCATCTCAGTACCTGTGACCGTGTACCATGCCTATTTTTTTCAAGTGAAAACAAGGTGTCTGATGCATAGTATCTGCTCACCAAATATTAGTTATTAACTATCACTTAACATTTTTGCTAACTTAGATATATTATCTTGAATTTTGATGAAAATGGTTCCTATTCTCAAGAAGCTTAGAAATAGTAGAAAAGGGAAACAAGCACAGTTATTTAATAAATACTTGTTAATGACTTATAATAGAATGTGGATACTGGATAGTTCGTCACAGACCCATTAGGGATCTATGGGAGCACAAAACATCCAAACTGGCCTATGTGAAGATGATGCATTTCTCGAGGAGATCAGTGTAGGGAGATTTATAAAGGAGGGCTCTCAGGATCAATCCCCATGGCAGAATGAAGAAAGCAATACTGAACAGAGAGAGGATGAATTCACACACAGTTACTGTAGAGGGCCTGGCTAATCCCAAGTGGAATTCTGAACCTGGGATGGCCCTTCAGAATTGTCCCAAACTGGGGCAAGGGGTCCTTTATATACTCCTGTATTGACTAGTCATTGGATGCAATCTGTCTGCAGGACAGTGACCTCAGGTGATGTGACTTTCTTCAGCCACAGGCAATGCTCAGGCAGGGGACCCTGGCTACAGGCTGTAAACCAGCAACATTACTGGAAGGTGAGAGAAGGAGCACTATAGTTCCGAAGGGAGGCTAGGAGTGAGTTCATCACAACACATACCATAACATGTATTGGGGAAAACTTCCTGATATAAAGGAGAATCTTATGGGTTTATAAGATGTATCTAAGTCAAGTTTATATGTGTGGGTGCCAATATAACATAACCAGAGACACAGAAGGTTTAGGGAAATTGCAAGTAGTTTCTGGAACATAATCATAATGAGGAGTATCTGGTCAGGTGAGGTTTTTGGGAGAGTGTATTAGTGAAAGCCGATAATTGTTGGGAAAGTGTATTACTGACAGACTTTAATCTGTAGATATTTGAACATTGATGAAATATATGAAGGAGGGCAGAAACCAAAGTCAGATTATCTTTTAGAAAAACCATCCCAACAATAGTGTGGATGATATATTTGAGAGCATCAAGATTGGAGGCAGGAAAGCTGTATAATAGTTTGGGTGTTAGATGATGAGGACCTGAATAATACTACCTCTCTAGAGGAAGTATTTAATAATTTCACATTAATTGTGTGTTATTTTACATGATGTGTTTATCATGACACTCTCACATTATTTTTTCCTTATATATATTCTCCTGGGTTCCATAGATTTTATTTTCTATCTGAGAAAATCATTTGGAGTTTCCTTAGAGAATAAAAGGAAAGTGTGTGTATTCTATGTACATTTGTAAGCTTATGTATCCATTCAACACTTACTTTTATCAGTTTGTGTCCAGAGCATGAGAAAAAAATTTTAAACTTAGATTTATACATTATGACCACAGCTATTATAAGTTTCCAAAATAAAATTTGTTAAGATAGAATACTTAAAAAAAAAATGACTCTCAAAAAATCATCTGAATTTAATTTGAAGGAGGAAGAAATATTGAAAAATTTTAAAAAAATAAACCAAAATCCTAATATGAATTCCATAGTTCTGTTTTTAGTTGATATTTACTTGAGTTTGAGCAGGTCAGTTGACCAAAGCCTCAATTCCTTCATATTTAAAATGTGTCTAGTAATATCTACCTCAAAACTTCAGTGTGAAGACTGAATGCTTAAAGTGTTAAAAAACCATTTCATAAATTATAAAACACTACACAAATGCTAGTGTTAATCCTTTTAATGAATTATCACTGAAATTAAGAAATTCCTTCTTAATTCAGAAGAAAGAGAAATAAGTGGATGAGAAGCAGAGGCAAAGTCAGACTTCTGGGCTCTAACTTCAGGCCACACCTGGTGTTATTGGACTTGAGTGAGTGATGACACAGGTGGGGAGGGGAGTCACAAGGGTGTACTCCCTTTTCAGGCTTCTGTCTGATTTTCTTCGAAAGAGTAAATAGGACCATTTCATAGTGTGCTTATTTTAAGCAAGCTTTCACCAGAAAAGGCATTATGTTTTAATGAATTCTAATTTCCCATTTGATGCCAATATGAATCTTATACTCAACTGCATGAGAAGGTGATGGTTACAGACTTATTTTCTGCTGGGTCCTGCCAAGAGAGAGGGCCAGAGCCACCAACTTTACTACAGCAGCGTGCCTATCAAGGTTCACAATTCTCTCAGGAAAGAAAAATGGGGATCCCAGAGTGCATGCCTTACTCTATCTGGGAAGACTTGCTTTTCAATCATAAATCTGCATCATATGGGTGAAGATCAGAATCATACATCGTAGGGACAGGAAATGATCAATGAGGACAGGGGGGCATTCTAAGAGGAAGTAAGTGCTCCTTCCTCACACAGATGCCAGAATGACATTTATACCATGCACCCTGAAGCCTACTTTGGTTTCTGACAATCTTCCTAAACCTGTCCATGCACTCTTTGTCTTAACACCACCCCAGCCTCACAAGCACATGTGTATGCATGCAAACACACACACACACACACACACACACACACACACCTACAAAGAACTGAGAGACATTTTGGAAAGGAACCAAAGCAAATTCTCCAGGAGCCTAGAAAAAGACTAGACTAATTATTTGCTAGTCCTATTGTCAAGCTGTCTGACATTAGCCAAGTTCCATATAGTTTCAAGTTTCAGGTCAAAACATTTACATAAGAGTACCCCTGATGTTTTACAGTGGTTTCTCTTGTTATAAAACTCCCCAAATATTGACCTCCTTGGAAACACATCTTCTTACACTCCATTGCATTTTATAAATGTCTCTTCTTTGGTTTCTTGAGTTGTCATTAGGTACACCCTCACTACCCTCCCATGAGATGATGAAAACTCTTTAGATCTATTTCTTATCCCACTGTTGTGACATCATCACTGTTTGTTTAAAAAAATGATCCTTATGTCTCTAAGGATCCAATCCCCTACATAATCCATTAAAATAAAATGAGATATGTTCATGAAAACGTTGTGGATTCAAACCCTTAAAGAATAGCATGTCTCAAAAAGACACAAGCAGCAGAAACCGTGGAACTATAAGAGGGCCACACAGGTTGCAAAAACAGCAGAAGGATTTAGTTGCTATCACTGCATTTTGCTTGAAGCTATGTGCCAACCCTTTAATGCACACAATCACGTTTCCAAGACTGAGGTAGAGTAGCTCCAATATGGAGAGCTAAAAATCACTGCAACACTAATTTGCTGATTATGAAACTGTCACATGCAATTATTAAGGGTTTATATGTGCCAACTATTGCATTAATAGGTAGTGATATAAAAGTAATGGAAATATGTTCCCTGTTGTCAAGGAATGCCAGCCAGTTATTTAGTGACCTAGCTAGTTACAAAGCTGGACTGTGAGGTCTAGGAGACTAGAGACCTTATCACCGACTGCAAAATTACCAGTGCCTGGTAGGGCTCCTAGAACATAGAAGTAACACAATAAGGGTTTGGGGAATGAATTTATCATCCTGCATTACTTGCTTAGCCATCTTTTAATTTTTTTTTTGGACAGCGTACAAGCTGCTGAAAAAAAAATCAGGATGTTAACAAGAAAGTGTAGAATTTGTCAATTTGTACATCTACAATGATGTACTGTGTACATTGATGCCATTATTTGAATTTATTCTTGCCTTTACATTATTTTCCAAAAAATTCTAAATTATGCCTCACCTTATCTTTTACATAAGTTATATAAAAACATAAACTTATACCTCCTCTTTGTCACTTTCAAAGTAATGTGAAAAAATGAAAATTTAAGAAAGGTGAATAAAATGTAAGTAGAAAATCATAGAAAGGAGTACTTATTCCAAGCCACTGAGTTTGAGTCAATTCTCTGCCATCAGTTTTATAGGTATGAATTCACTGCACCTATTTCACCACAATAACAGCAATAAAAACCACAACAACAATACTATTGTGCTTGACTTAATTCTTCATCCTCTAGTATCTGAGCCAACATCAAAATAGTCTGTGAAAATTCAAATTTAAAGCTTTTAAGAAGCCTTTACTGAGATTTTTGTATCCCTACCAAAGGCCTAGACGACCTAATTCTCATTCTGAAGGATGGCTCTCATCACTCTGTCTTTCACATCTTTCCCCTGAAACTAGTCAGTGGCGAGGCCCAGGACAGTTGGGCCCTAAGTCGAAGGAGGACTTACCTGTAGTTTTGCTTTTCATTTCCTATGTGGAATCGGTCGTACTGTGAATAGGCTCGGTTTCCTTCCCAGTCCATTAGCTCGATTCTTAGTGTGTACTGCCTCTGACTGGTTATGGCAAAAATAAACTCATTCCCCAGCCAGTATTCACCAGAGGGATTTCCAAACCCCTACAAAAGAAGACAGAGATGCAGCGGTTACTTCAGACAAAACCTCTTATCATGTTCAGTGTTAACTATATTCTAAATAATAATAAAACTTTCTTTAAAGGGAAAGACATTTTTCACACTTTTTTCCAATTAGTGACTCAATACTTTTCTGCTACATTTCTCTCCATTGAGCCTTATGTCTAATTCTTATTACAGTAAAGGCTGATATTCAAATCTGTATAGGTCAGATGATTTCAGATTAAATGCATCTGGTTAATAGGTTTCACCAGTAAACACTTCTCAGTCACAGACTGCTTTTGGAAATGTTTCTAAAATACTAGTTAATGGAACATTTTGAACATAATTCAAACGTTTTCAATGAATACTATCAGGATATTCTTGGACAAGATATTTAACAATATTATTATTGTTTTTGTTGTTGTTGCTGTTATTATTTTTCAGGAGTCAAATTATACTCAGATGATAACTTAAACATATTACTAGACCTTTGACTTCTCTAGCTTTAACATTTTCATTTTTAAATGTTAATAAGCAAACCTGTAAACCCAGGACTGGAATCATTTAAATGCTCTCTCGTTATGGATTTGGGTTTTGAGGCAGAAGGTTGACATGTAAGAGCTAGTGAGTGAGCCTAGCTGGCTGCTTTGCACCTGAATCTTAACATGGCTCTTATTTTCGTTAGGGCAATTCCAGCCACGGATGTTAAATGTTCAAAAACAGTTTCTTTGTGGGTTAAAAAAAAAGAAGTGGTCCCCCAAGGAAAGCCAACTCTCAATGTTGGTGATGTGAAACTACTGACATTCTAGATTAGGATATTCAGTTTTCGAATCCTCAAAAAGTATTCTTTGGCAACGCTTGAAGTTTAATGTAATTCTTGAACTGCATGTTTGTCTTACTGACCAAACCGTGAGCTCCTTGAGGACAGAAGCTGTGCTATATCTGTGAAGCCTCAAAGACTACAGAGTGTTAGCATACGCCCAGTACTCCATATGCTTTATTGAAGTTTGAAGAAGGGAGGGAAGGAGGGAGGAAAACACTATAGCATTTAATAATGACATTCAGAGAAGTAATTAAACATAATTCTTGGAGTACAGGCTCTGAGCACTGCTGTGGAGAGCAGTGGAACTACCAAGGCGAGGGCTGAGCCCCATGCAGAGACCCTGCACATCCAGGAAGAAAGCTCTGTGCTGCAGGCCAAGTTGAAAGGAGAGGCTTTCGCCATTGAGATGAAGGTGGAGCTCCAGTGGGTACAGGAAGTGCGAGAGCTAGAACTGGTCTGTCCCTGGGCCCAGCTGGAGCTGGAGGTGAGCAAGGCCCAGCAGACAGCTGAATCCAGGTGAAGTTCAAGCAGATTACAGCGGCCCTGGGCCCCAGCACCATCAGGGACCTTGTTGTGGCTGGGCCAGAGATGCAGGTAAAACTGCTCCAGAGCCTGGGCCTGAAATCAACACTCATCACAGTCAGCTCCACTCGCATCAACCTCTTCAACACAGCCTTGGCTCTTCTGGGGCTAGGGTCTGAAGCCCAGCACCCAGGCCCAAAGGGAGCCTGTATGCCCAGCTCCGAAGAGGGCTTGCTTCTCTGGCATCCTCCTGCCCCTGAAGCTCCTGGAGACAACATGCTGTGCCTTAGCTCGTACTGCACTGACAAAACACTTCTGAGCATTTAAAAACAAAACAAACAAAATAAACAAAAAACAAACAAACAAAAACAACATAATTCTTGTTGTTTGAAGTGCCCACTGAATCATGATCACTGGAGCTCTGGCTGAAAAAAAAAAATTCCTGGCTGCACAGAGAATCGAAATATTTGAGAACCAGCCCCATGGATCTATGTCCAAACAACCTCCCCATTTGTCCCATGCACGTTGATATCTGAAAGACAAACCTCCAGCATAACAGGATATACACTCTGATGTTTCAGAAAGAAACATTCTGTTAACAGAGGCAATCATTTATAAAGGTTTTACTTTTAAGAAGTGTGACGGTAGTACTGAGATAATCACAGCAATTCTCATTTTCCCAATACAGATGATAGAATCTGAAAATCTTGGGTTTTTTTTCAAATTTAATGTATATCAACTTTATAGAATTATAACTATAGTAGAAGTATTCTTAACGGATTTCTCCTTTAACAAACTTAACACACTCCTTCTTTGAAATATATTGATTGCCACACCTGCGGGGCTCAGTTTAAGTGCCAGACTCCTGATTTTGGCTCAGGTCGTGATCTTATGGCTCATGAGTTTGAGCCCTGCATCGGGCTCTATGCGGACAGTGCAGAGACTGTTTGGGATTATCTCTCTCCCTCTCTCTGCCCTTCCCCTGCTTGTGTGTGCTCTCTCTTTCTCTCTCAAAATAAATGAACTTAAAATATATAAGTTTATGTATGCGTGTATGTGTGTGTGTGTGTGTGTGTGTGTGTGCGCACGTGCACGTGTATGCCCAGAGGATACTAAATGCATTAAATACATTTGTGTGCTACTGTCTCTGCCAATTGAGTTACTTACTAAACGTCAGTAATGTTGGGTTCCCAAACCATTTATGCCTGTTCTGTTATTGTTCTGATAAGATTTATAATGTTATGTAAATAAGTTAAGTATTAGTGGGAAAAGAGCCATTTGTTTTGTTCTGTTTTGTTTTTGATAAACCTAATTTAAATATTAGGTTTGCTCAATAAAAGCAAATCACTAAAAAAATGCTTTAGAGTTATGTTTGTTACAATTACTCCAAAAGACTAGAAAAATAATAAAACATTAGAAGATTTTAACTTACGTTGCTTTGCAGGTGTCTTATTTGCTCTAGTGAAAACAAAACACAAAACAAAAACAAAAACAAAAAAACAGAAGGTAGAACTTTGATGCATTTAATTATGGGAAAGTTCTAAAAAAGAACCACTGACTCAGAATTCCAGACTCTGGCCCTACATTTTCAATAATGTGTAAATGAATATATAATTTTATACTTAAAATTAAAACAAAATCGATTAACATATAGAAGCACACTTTTAAGATTATTCCCAAATTTAACTTAGTTTTTAATTAACTCAACACTCTTCATTCAAATTGTACTGGTATATGCTCCCCTGAAGCATATATTCTCCCCTGAAGTCCTGTAGCTCAGAGCAAAGATATAGGACCCCCAGAAGTCAGTATTCCAGTGCTCCCTTGCTTCTCTGTTTCCGAGATGCACAAGTCATACTTTGCCAAAGTTCCATAGTGGCAGAGAATATCCGAGCAATTTAGGATGTGCTAAGAATTTTACACATTTTCGTGGCAGCAAGGCTACATACCAGAAAGAAGAGTGAAGCTTACCTTCTCCAATGAATAAGCAAAACAAAAAGCTACAGGGCACTGAAAGTCAAAGAATTAGCACATTCTCAGTTGCAGCAGCCACTGGGAGGAGAAAGAAGACTGCTGGGATTTTTCCTTGCATTTTCTTCTCAGCTTAGCCGCGTCAACTCTCTAGCCACTTGAGGATTCCCTCTGGTGCGCAGTTAGAAGGGATTCAGCAATTATACTAAATGTGAATAAGGAAGCTGGGAATGATGAAGTGTTAAGTTTTAGGTCACATATTTCCATGCTGCTGAAAGCACTGCAGGGATAAAACTGCTCAGCTTCCCTAGGGAAAAAGGGCAGTGATCTCCAGTGAGCCTCAAAAACAGATTAGTGTCATTCCTATGAGAGCCTCTGTCCCCAGCATGGCACGCAGTCTTGTACCTCCTCTGAGTGGAGATTAACATCCCTTCCTAAACAGTTTGCTTTTTCTGAGTGAAAAGAGAAGAAGAAGCAACTGAACGGAAAACATATAAATAAAAATTCTATTCCATGCACCTTGCCAGATAAACTGTCTAAACATGGTGCATGGTGGGAACAAGATGTTCGGCTACAATGAATCAAAATGACTGTTAGAGAGGGAGGGTAGGGAGGGAACTTTCTAAAAGCTAAGGGCAGCCATGCAGAAAACACTGTTTCATCATGAAGATGAAAAATAAGTCAAAGAAGGGAAAATGGGTTCCCACATTAGTAAACTGTCTATTGCATAGTTTATCAGGCAGACTACAGATCTGATGCCTAGAAATAAAGGCTTGGCTTTGATTAAATATCTTCTACTCCCTATCTCTGCTCCAATTTGAAGCATTGCTCTGCCTCATATTTGCTGTGGAACCTCCAATTATTAGTTTTTAGCCTGAGTTTCCTTATCTGCAAAACAGGGATTAAAAATGTCGTTTCCATATATAAGGTTGTGAGAGAGAAATAATATACTGAAAGCATTTAGCTCAATGCTGATACATAAGAACAACAAAAATCTAGCTGTTGTTATTATAGTTAAAGGATATATCACAATACATAGTAATGTTCTGTTTACTTGCCTCTCTCCCACCAGACTGTGAGCTATTTGAGGAGAAGCAGGTTTCATTCTACTCTGTATGCAAAAGGGAACAAAAACAACCCGCGACTATGTCTTAGCCTGGAAATTAATAAGGGGATACTGAAACAATTATTTAAAAGGTTTTTAGATGCTAGGAACTAATGTATTCTTACGGCAAGTTGAGTGTTGATTTATATAAATAAGTACTGTCATTTTAATCCAAGAATTATTAAATAAGAAATTAGGGGTGCCTGGGTGGCTCAGTCAGTTAAGTGTCCGACTCCTGACTTCAGCTCAGGTCATGATCTCATGGTTCATGGGATCGAGCCCCGTTTCAGGCTCCACACTGACAGCACAGAACCTGTATAGGATTCCCTCTCTCCTCTCTCTCTCTCTCTCTCTCTCTCGGCCCCTCCCCAGTTTGTGTGTGCTCTCTCTCTCTCAAAATAAGTAAATAAACATTTTTAAAAATAAAGAAAAAATAAATAAGAAATTAAAACCAACTGGTTGACACTGGTTGACATAAACCAAAGTGTAGACTACTCTCTTATTTTTACTTCTGCTTCCTAATGGAGAGAGAAGCTGTGTCCTCCAACTGTCCCTTAGTCCTAGTTCTTTTCATCTCTTTCTGTCTATATCTCCTAAGTTTTAAGAACTGCAAAAGAGGTAATTTTTGAGATTTTAAACTCATGCCAATAAATTCATAGCTCCGACAGTTGCTTTCAACCAGGAGTGCATATCAGAACCAGCTGTGGAGCTTTTTAAAAATAAGATGACTTGGTTCCCACATGGAGGTTCTGACTCAATATGTCTGGGGTGTGCTTAGAGATATGTATGTTTTTGAAAGGTTCCATGGATGAGTCTGCTTTGTACCATAGGTGGGGAATCATATAATTATGATGTGGAACAGCTATTCAGAATGCAAATGAGGGAGAATATAGTAACCAGATGAAATTATCTGAGTGGTACTACAGGAAAGAGAGAGGCATAAAACCTCATCTTCATATGGAGCTCCATATCAGGAGACACAATTTGATAACGTATTATGGGACTGTCCTTGAAAAAAAAGTATATTGATCCCTAAAATATAGAGATGGCCACATCCAAAAAAACCAGGCTCATACTTTATCATACACATACCAGATTACCATAGGTCTATATTTTACTCCAAAGAACCTGTAACATCTGTATAAATAAAAATAAAAGCTTATACAAATGTTAGTGCTAACACTAAAAAAGCAGCAAGTCTTCATCAAAAGAATAAAAAATAGTAATAAAAATCTGACAATGCTAGGTCATATCTTTTCATGGAAACTATTGTATTTAGTTACTTCAATCACAATCACATGTAAAATTTCAGATAGATTGTTAATCAATGTTCTTCCTCTTTTAGCCCTTTAATGAAAGACAAAAACAGACACTGGAATTTAACCTAATCTAATACTTAAAGTTGGCCTTAAAAACTGCGTATTGTTAAAAAAAAATACACACAGAGGAAAGATCAATATTCATTAATTTTGGCCAAGACCTGCAGAAATATTCAGTTTTGGTTGTATGTTCCCAAGTTAATACAATAATTGTCTCTATATTTTGTTGCTTTTTTTTTTTTTTTTTTTTTGTTGGATAATGCTTCTAGGAAGTGTTGACTTTCTATAGCTGAAACACAATTGAAACCAGACACAGTCGATGTATTTTATGGGTTTCATCTTTTTTCCATACAAATGATTAAAGAAAACAGATATGAAGGCAGGGTTACTGATCTATGGCTTTTCAGAGGTGCTTTAATACACAATTCAATCATGTATCTCTTCCTGTAACTGCTGAGACATTCATCCCAAGAAAGATCAAAAGAATGATTTACTTCAACATTTTAAATTTCTTATATATATTTTTCTCTTTTTAATGTGAAGATGTTAAAAAGCAGTTGAAAATATGTTCTTAATTTCTTTCCAGAAACCAAGAGCTCTAAGAAGGTCTGGTGCTCAAAGAACTCCCAGAAGGTATGGTGCTCAGACCGAATATTTGTGTCAGTAGGAAGTTCTGTTTATGGGGGTAATTGTTTTCAATACAAAGCCAGGTTGTCTCCAGGGCATTAGTCACTACCTTCCATAAAGTTAGGCCACTAGAGTACTATTTGGAATTCCAAGCTGACTGGGCTTTATATATGCAAAAGTACTGCTGATAAGTGCCATTGCTGGAGGCCACTGAATGGTATCCTCCTGGCTTGAAAGAGTTAAAATGGTTCCCTAAGTGCCTCATTAAAAAGGCCCACTGCAGACTTCCCTCTCTGCAAACATCTTTACAAATCCATAAACCAGATTTTGCTGAATCCCCTCATAAGGAAGGTTAAGTGAAAACAAAGCTCAGGTAAAAGGCTTTTGTAGGCTTAAAGCCAATGTTAAGAATCAAATAAGTTGCAAATCTTCCCTGGTGAGAGAGGTTTAAAAATAATAAATTACAATATGAATTTGTAATTCATGTGCTGATAATTTTAACATATTGTTCTGGAAACCTTATGAGGCAAAAGGCAGCCCATAGATATCACCCAGAATAAAGGGAAGGAGAGAGGCGAGGCAGAAAGGAAGGCAGGATGAAATTTTATTTCTGTACTCAGCACTCAAGAAAGAGGTGAAGCATCTTAGTGTATAACAGGAGACTCGTGAAGATTGAGGAGGAGGTGGGGTGCCAAGAAGTTTGTGTTTTCCCAAAGGATCCAACACCCTAGCAGCCAGTTCTTCTGATGTTAGGAACAGAAGTGGGTGTGACTGAGAAGAGTTGGCGGAAGGAACCTACATCCATTCTTGTTGGGAGTCCTTATTTTGTCCAGAGGTAAAAATCTCTGGAGGAAAACAATGGGAACACTTTCTACCATGTGTTTTGGTGAAAGTTAACCAAGTTGTGACATGTGATGAATTCTCTCAATTAAAACAAAAAATCAGTCAGACTCATTTCTGCCAAAATGTTTCAGATTTTGACACTTCTCTCAATTTTCTGACCATGTAGAATTGACACTCAGCTGATAAATTGTTCTAGGTTGAATGAAATAGGATAGTCTTTGTATTTAAAAAAAAGGGGGGAGGGGGGAGGGGTAAACTTCCCCAAAGCTATAATTAAAGAATAATTCAGTCTCAGTCAAACATCGAAAAAAGTTGCTTAAAATACATAAATACTTATAAGACATGAATCATCGCCATACTTCAGGTCAGTCTGTCTTACTTAATGTGTCTAGTTTGCCAAGGCAGCAGGTGCTTACAAATAATAATTCAGCATTATGGAAAGTCACCATGATGATCACTTTATATTCATTTTTCTATTATCATTGATATTAATAATAATGTTTTTCAGATTTGCCTGAACCTGTAACTACAGTCTGATTCTCAGGTGACTTCTTCACAATCCGTTTTAGTGGTTTAAATAATCCTGAGATAAGATAGTTTGCAAAATAATATTTTTGGCAAGTAAAAATTTTGCACTCTTTGATGTCTTATTCTTGGGTAATAACTACTGTTTATTGAAAATGTAGTATGTCAAGTGTTTTATTTATATCTAATCCTCACAACATCCCTGCAAGGCAGGTGAGGTATTATCATTAATGTCCCCTTTTAACTGGTGAGTAAGTTAGGTATAGGTTAAATGATTTGCCAAAAACACTCCATTTGCAAATGGCAGGGTGAAGATTCAAACTGTTGATATAGACATAATGCAAGTCCCCTTTTTTTGAGAATTTAGATGAAATGTTTCCCATATGTTCTTAGAATCACATAAGTAGAAAGAGACCTTGAAGTGGAACTAATATTCTCTTATAATCTGGTGATTTACATTCTACTGGAGTGTTTCCACTGAAGAGAAGTCTTCACCACTTAATAGGCAGTCCATTCATGTTGGAAAGAATCATCAGAGACTTTTGTTCATACTCGGTCAAATTTTGCCTCTCTGGAATATTCTTCCACTCATTATGGGGCTTCCTTCTTTAAAGCAGTGTTAAAATTTAGATTCTAACTCAGGGATGGAGCTTGAGATGCTGCATTTCTCAGAAGCTCCCAGACAATGCTAGTGCTGCTGGTTTCTGGACCACACGGTAAGGAGCAGGCTCAAGTACCACCTACCTCCACCCAGTCAATTTAAATAGCTGTCAGACAGTTTATACCTAAATGCTTTGCTTTCTCTTCAGGTTACAGCCCCATCCATTCAGTGCTTGCACCTTATAGGATAAGTTCACTTGTTCGAAATCCACAAGAATTTAAAGCATTATTAATGATGTAATCAGACTACAGCAGACACCAGTGAGTCTGCATTTTTTGAGACTATAAACTATTAAATAGACTGAGCACACTGGTCTTGGTTTTTAATAGCTAGCAACACAAAATGAGCTTATAGTCAGGTAAATCTATCCATCCTTTAAATACCAGGTTCTTAACCTAATTTGTCACTTTCATCCTATACTCTTACTTAATTTTGTGTATTTTTGGTCTAGGTGGAAGACTATATTTATCTCTGTAGAATTCTATCTTGTTGGCTGTAGCTTTCCTTTCTACCTTGAATTCATGCTTTTTTGAAGACATTAAGGTTCCAACTTTGTATAATTCTAAACTTTATTAACCTACATTCAGAGTATTCAACTATGTATCTGATAATAAATACAGTAGACACAGAGACACCACAAGAGATGCCCTTCATTTATTCAAATCATTTTAACTGTCATTTGATCAATTATGAACCTACTAATGTGTACAGTGTGATGTCTATTAGCTACAGTTTTCACACATTTTCTATAAGAATATTAAGACAGAGCTTAGACTCATACATTTCTCTTCACCTTTTCTTTAACCTTCTGAGAGGGGGATTTGTCAAAAGCTAGTCAAAACAAGAATTACCCAGAACATTTAGATGTAAATTATGGAATTAGTCCATAAATGGAAGCCTCTTCCATTATTGCATCTTGACATTCTGTCAGCAGATTTTAATAGTTAATTTAGTAGGCATTGACTCTATGACTATTGGATTGTGCATTATTTAAAGTATCTACTATAGGAGCGCCTGGGTGGCTCAGTTGGTTGAGTGTCTGACTTTGGCTCAGGTCATGATCTCACGGTTCTTGAGTTGGAGCCCCACATCGGGCTCTGTGCTGACAGTGTGGAGCCTGGAGCCTGCTTTGGATTCTGTGTCTCCCTCTCTCTCTGCTCCTCCCCCACTTGCACTCTCTCTCTCTCTCTCTCTTTCTCTCTCTCTCTCTCAAAAATAAAGATTAAAAAAATATAAACTATCTACTATATTATCTTCAAAAAGTTGATCTCCCAACTTGCTGACTTTCCTCTTAAAATGGAGACAGTTAATAGGTTTGATATAAAAAATGAATAAGAATTTATGTATAGGGCTGTGTCATATTAAGCATTAGAAAGATTAGCTATGATGATAGAGATGGTGACCAGTGATGTCTGCTATAATTCTGGAGACCCTAGTGAACCATGCTTCACAGTTCACGCCCTTGTGTACTCCTTGAATCTTGAATGTAGACTGGCCCAGTGAACGATGCTTCACAGTTCACACCCTTGTGTACTACTTGAATCTTGAATGTAGACTGGCCCTCTCATTAACTTTAACCAAAGGAAGCAGTAGAAGTGATACAGTACCATTTCTGGGTCTAATAAACCTTAAAAAGATTTATTTTTGTGCTTGAGGGATGCCAACTGTCACATAAGAAGTCTGATAACCCTGGATCACCATACTGGGAGAAGCCCAACCCAGCCACACGGAGGAGCTCTTAGTCAACACCCAGCAACAACTTGCCAGCTACATGAGTGAGGCCACTGGAAGTACCTCTCCATAATCCAGAGCCATGCACACCTCCTTTGACCTGGATCATGTACTCAACCTGGGTCTGAGTTCTAGCTTTCCCCACCCTCATTCAACCAGGAACAAATCCAGATAATACATAACAGTTCACCAAATAATTTCAGTAATACATTTTTCTTTCTGATGCACATATGGAAATCATTTACTGAAAATGATTTATGAGTGTTTTGTGTTTAATAAAAATGTGACTAATGTATCATTTTATTTTTAAAATAACTGAAAAAACACCTAAAAGTACAAGGGCTTATCACACAGTGTGGTGAAGGTAACCTCATGATAAAACATCAAAAAACTAAATTCCTCCATCTTACCATTTTATAATCTTTCCAACCTCTTTGGAAATCCAGACTTCCATCTTCGCGATGTTGTATTACGGTCCAACCTCCCCCATTAAGATCCATATTGCAAAATACCTAATAGAGATAGGGAAAACAAAGTCAAGTGAAAATTATGTCTGCTTTAAAGAAAAGAGCATCAAATATGTTTCAAAACCAGAAATAGGATAGGTAGGCCCACAGATAAATTAAATAAAAATTACTATGTGAAAAATCTTGGTTTAGATATCTTATTGGGTATTTAGTTTTATATTAGAATTGTTTCTGATTACGTTCCATCAATTACTTAAATTGCCTGTAAAAATTTAAATCAGTGAGCTGAAAATTGTCTCAGTGTCAGATTATAAAAAAATTTTTAAGAAGTTTTATCTTGAATGGTAATAGGCACTTATGTATGTTCAATTTTAAAAAATGCTATCTAGGTTTCTAAAATTACAGACCACTTTATTGCCAAAACATAAGACTCAGAATTCTTAAATATTTAATTAATTGAAATGGTAATAATAATAATAATAATGATTTTGAAAAGATAATTAAAAATCATATATATTTAGCTATTACATATTTCATTGCACATTAACTCCTGTATAGTTACATACTACAATCATTAGTCTTGATGGTTCACAGTATTACATTAGAGGCAAAATTTGGTCCACAGCATATGGAGAACATATTATTTGCTTAAACTTTTGTCATGAACAATAATAGGAGAATATGACATACTATATTCCTTTTGAGTGTGACAAGCATTTCTTCCCCCTGTGGAAAGTTAGCCAATGCTATCAAAGACTTATACTCATTTCAATTACTCTAAAACAATAGTATTTATTTAGAAATTGATTCATTTCCCCCAGAGTCCACCCAGGGAGAGAAACATATCTGTAACAGGATTATCTTCAGAGAGTAATCACTGTAATTGATGTAGTAGGGATGTGGCAGTTTGATTATTCAAGGTCCTAGACATGGAGAACACCATTCCCCTGGCAGTTGACTGCTAATGCATTGTGGAGTCTGGCTAAAGGTATAGATATGATGCAACAGTGGCAGACAGGCTGTGTGGGCACAGTGCTAAGTCTGAGTAAAGGAAAAACCTCAAGCGTTTTCCCTGAAGCCCTGTCTGGAGCACAAATGGCTAAGGGGTATGAAAACAATGGCAACAACTGTCATTCAAAGGACAAATTGTCCATGTACTTCCTCAGAGTGAAAGGAACTATGAGACAGATGCCTCTTTGGGAGCATATAAATTAAGCAAACTGCTCTCCAGAGGGCTCTTCCTCTAATTTCACAACAGTCACCCATCAGTGTATCTTTATTGTCCCTAGGAATTGACCCACATCCAAGATTATAAATGGAAATTCCACTCCCTGTCCCAAGGTTCCCCTTCTACTAATCCCTTAACCAATCTGTACCCACTCTTTGGCCTCAACCCAACCTCTAGCTACTCTTTCCTCCTCCCCAATTCTAACTGATTCATTCATTTAGTTTTTACTCAAACAGCATTTTGGGGCATTGATTCTGTTTTACACTTGGGTATACTATGATGAAGAAAAACTGGATCTTGTCCTCAAAATGCCTAGACGTTTCAATAGTGATTGTTGCTGTAGGCTTATGGAGATGTAGGAGTTCATAATTTTCAACTCTAGTGACCTGAAGAAGATACAGACAGTGATCTAAATGAACAATTTAAGTGGAGAGCTAACATACAAGAAAAGACACATAGAATTTGAGGTAGCATAGTCATCCAAAAGGAGGGGGTGGTTTAATGAACAGCTGCAAACGATCTAGTGGAGGTTGACCACAAGGATAAGAATATGGGTAAGAGACTAAATTTGCTTATTAGAAACTAATAAGTTTTAATAAGTCTTATTTATTTATTTATTTATTTATTTATTTATTTATTTAATAAGTCTTATTAGAGACTAAATTTGCTTATTAGAAAGCAATCACCAATAACAATAGCATGCTTTCTCTTTAGTGCTAGATAATTTAAACACTATATACGTATTTTCTAACTTATCTCACAATAATGACATAGATATGATTATTATCTCTATTCTTCAGATGAAAAAAAACAGTGCTTAGAGTGTTTCAGTAACTTACTAATGGCTATTATTAATAAGAAGTACTGGATCTAGGATTTGAACCTCATGTCTACCTAATTCAAAATTATACTGGGAGTAATCTGATTAAAAGCAGTGGCTAAGAGCATGGAAATGGATTATTTGAAGAAATAAAAGGTGGAAAAACATGTATATGTGGGGAAGGAGAAGGATCCAAGAATGGGTTGATGGAGGTAAAATACATCAATAACCTTTAGGTAGGCAGGGACTTCATCTTATTTGTCACTGTCTCCACTGCCTAGAACAGGGCCTAGCCTATAGCATATACTAAATGAGTATCTGTTGAATAAATGAAGATGCAAGAAGGAAAGATAAAATAGGAAAACCTGATCAACAGAATGCAGTGAAAGTTGGGGATAGATTTTGATTCGGGGAAGTGATCCACTTAATCAAATATTCCAGAGAAGTCAAGAGAAATAAGGATTAAGAAAATGCACACTTAAATTTAAAATGAAGGAGTCATTTGTGACCTTGAGGAGACAACTGCAGGATTCCAATGATAATAAAATCCAGATGGCACAGGTTAAAGAAGGCATAGGTGGTGATTCAAGTGGCCAAGGTGGAATTTTACTGATGATATTTAATAAGAGTAATTGAAAGTGTCAAGGAAACATTTCGCTAGAGGAAACTAGTGTCATTTGTTTCTTTTTTTTTTTTTAATTTTTAATGTTTATTTATTTTTGACAGAGAGAAAGAGTGGGAGAGGGGCAGAGAGAGAGGAAGACACACAATCCGAAGCAAGCTCCAGGCTCTGAGCTGTCAGCACAGAGCCCGACGCGGGGCTCGAACTCACAAACCACGAGATCATGACCTGAGCTGAAGTTGGATACTCAACCGGCTGAGCCACCCAGGCACTCCTAATGTCATTTGTTTCTTAATTAAAGTTTTACCCTGCCTTAATTGGTTTACCCTGCCAGAATTTTTTCCAGATTTTTATTTTTTAATGGACACTGATTGCCTGGAAGTTTGCTAAACTGTGTTTGCAAACTTATATACTCAGGGAAAGGAATAACTACATTTGTAAATACATGTTGAGTAGAGAAAACTATTCTTCACAGTTTTGTTATTACTATTATCTATGTTATTAAAAGCCTAGACAAAGTTTTAAAATCATTCACAAATTTTAGACAAAGAAATTTCCTTTTAAACAAATGTATTCAGTAACTTGAGAATGTTAAGATGTTCTACAAGCACTTCTTAGATAAAGACCAGAGAGAGTCAGAGCTACGTGGAGAGAGAGAGGTTACTCAGGCAGATTACCAGGTTGGAAGCTGAGGTGCAGAGAAGGTAACAGGTTGGACATATGCTCCACAATTCTTATTCTGACTTAATAATAACAGCAATGATAATAGTTGCCATTGTGGACTATGATCACAATAGAGATGAATCACATATTGGTTAGGGGCTGGGACCTGGGTGTCAAATTGCCTGTGTTCAAATCTCCACTCTTTTCTCTCTATCGCTTAGATCTTTGCAAAGACTAAATGAGTCAGTGCATGTAGAATTTTTCAAATAGTGCCTGGCACATAATAGGCTTTGTCATTACTCTCATCTCATAGATGTATTTTACATAGGAGATAGTATGTGTTTACATTATGCATTATATAATCTGTATAATATCTTACATATTACAGCACATATTTTCTGTAATATCTTACATATTATACTATAGTTTACTATTATAATTACCATTGCATATAATTTGTTTATAATAAGAATAATATGAAATGTACAAAGTCAAAATCCATGGCAGTTCAATAAATTGTCCTTATGATTACCAGCTTAATAATATGTTATATTAATATAGTTTATATATTTTATATACTTATAATTAATATAGTAATATAATATCTAATATAAATATAATAATATTGACACCACTAATTTTTGAGCATGCTACTTTTTATTATATATCTATTTAAGAAGTTGGATTCACTATAGCCAAAAAAAAAAAAAAAAAAAACACCAAACATGTTATTTCTAGTCAGAAGAAAAACAAAAAAGCCTATGCTTAACAGATGAAGGAAGTTTAAGAAAATAGGTGGTTGATTTCAAAAGATTTGACATGAAAGGACTTGAAAAGTTCATTCGCCAATATTGTGTGGTCTGTGCTATCTGGTGGTGTCCTTCCTGGAGACAAGGGCCCTACTACATTTACAATGCCTGTTGTATTTACTGATCATATGACTTGGGCTTAACTCTATCCAAGAAAAGATTGAACTGGCTCCTATCCCAGGCAAGGTCAAAGCTTTCAAGCATTAAATACCTTTTAACATAATACAGAGATTTAAACCCAAACAAAAAAAGGAAATTTCATTCACATAGTTCTTATGGTTTTATGCTCCATACAAGTTGGAATGATTAGGCTTGAGGATGTTAATTATTTTTCCATAAACTTAAATAAAAAAAGGCTCAACACATTTGCTATGGTCCTTTTCCAAGAATTAGGGGACTTATAATTCAGAAACAAATTTTTAATATTTTACAATAAGCAGAGTTATGATTTAATGGTTTGGTTTTTTGGATTAAACTAAACTGGCTATAAAGAATTTGGTTTTAGAAACTCATGAAATGAAAGGAAAAATCCTACTTCCTACTACTATGCATTGAAGATAATTCAGAGAGAAAAATAACCACAGTCATTAGAAACACAAAAGTAAAAAATAAATACATGAATGATCTGATCCTTGTATTTCATCTGCTTGAAAAATTAAATAGTCCTAGGAAACTGCCTTTGACTTCTACATCTCATTTGAAAAGATAACACTGATCTTTGCAGACATTATTTCTTGGAAGGGAGTGATGTCCGAAAAATAACTATAAAACAATTCTGTATGCTTGCAACTCTTACTCTGCCTAAAAGATGAACACTTTGTAATAGTTTGTGTCAACTGCCTAATAGCTCAATTTTGTTGATTGGTCCATATCCCATATCTTACATAAATGAACTTTTTGTTTTATTTTTATAGGCTGGCCTTAAGTTTCTTACCCTTGCTAGAGCTAGAGTTTCTGCAAGCATTACAATAAGCAAAGATTGTGCCAAGCATATCCAAATGTAGCACTGAATTTTAGATCTACAAAGCACAATCTACTCAGAAGAGTGAACATCTGATGCATTTTCCAAGCATTTTTATAGAGAACTCCAATGATTTATATCAACATAGGAGAAGAAAGTGAGATTATAAGGTAGAAAGGAGCAGGGTGGCTTATAATCAGAACATGAATCAATTTTATGATAATAAACCCTCTCCTGTGTCACTCACATAGGTTCATATTTAAAAAATATAAATGGTGCAACTTTAGTCACCAAGAAAACAAACACAATTATCTTACTTAGCTCCCTCTCCGCTGTACTCTACTCCGCCGCCCCCAAGAGATACTGCCTGGAGTTGATGCCTTTATTACAAAGCCTGTGTTCGATACTTACTATGTGATTTGGGCAAGTTATTTTTCTAAAATAGGGACAATGGGAGCACCTATCCCATAGAGTTATTGAAAAGAGTCAACAAATGAGTTTTTACATCTAAAGTGCTTAGAATAGACCTGGCAAACTGTGAATGCATTTGAATTCCTGTATTGACCAGCTTCTAAATTATACTAGGGAAAAGTCATACAATAATTTTTCTTACTAATGCCATGCTAAATGAGATTTTAAAAAATTGCTATGTATGAAAAAGCACAGGTTTATCAATCTAAAGTTTCCATAATAGAACTGCATTAGTACTTGTGAGAGGATCTGTGATCATAAAGGGGAAAGAATAAAACAAAGGAAGGAACACCCAAGTCAAGAAGAAAGCCGAAGTCTTTCTTCTTTCTGTTCAGTGATCGCTTTCTCCCACTATGCTCTGCTATTTCCAATAAAACTAAAATCTCATGATAGTCCTGACCAGACAACATGTGAACTTCCTTCCTCTGGGGCTGTCTCCACAGTGATAAAAATTTGCCTCTTATACGTTTATACTGATATTATTGCTAACCTGCTCAGGCTATTATTTTTTCTTAGGCCCAAACCTTAAAGCTTGACTAAGCAGATATTTGGCACTTGTGAATTTAATATTTTAGATGTAATTTATTCAGGAACAACCCTGAAGCTCCATCACATGCAAAATCCACCATTTTGCAGAGGTGCAGGTTGAAATCATGCTATCCTGATGAAACCAACACAGAAGTCAGCCAGTGAACTAGTGAACTGAATTCTCCAACCCACTCTTTTATGTAAATATTAAAAGCAAATTTGTTCAAGATTATGAGTTAAGATAGTATATTTTTCTTCCGTCCTAACAGGAGCAGTGATTCTGAAACAGCCTGTGCATCATTTGTATCTCAAACTGCTGGTAGTTATACATGAATTAAAATACATGAAATGATCAAAACTTTATTTGTAATGTCCTCTCTGCCAAAACCCAGGGCCATGTGACAGTACTGGGTGATAGAGTGAAAAGGATTCTGAAAGTGTGAATGTTAATCTAAAAACCTTAAAACTTGTTTTATTTTTATATTCATATATGTCACAGAATCATTAGATGTCTAAAGGAAGGTCACTTAATATTTTTAGATAACTTTATTGTTATAGTCAAATTCTATTTTAGTGGAACTGACAATAATTTGGGGATTCTTTCAGGTCTTGGGGAATACTGTAGGTAAATGATAGAGTATTTCTGTTAGCTCCACTCCTCTCTCCCAGGACAGTTTCTGATACACTTAAACACTACTATGGATGGTGTGTGAGTATGTGGATGTGTATACATGTGTAAATTCAATACCAATTGAATTTACGCTTAAGTATTCTTTTAAGATATCAGCAAGTATAGTAAGAAGGCTTCATTATCATAAGATCCAAAGGATTCAAAATGTTTCCCTTTACAATAAGTTACCCTCTTCCC
This sequence comes from Leopardus geoffroyi, assembly GCF_018350155.1. Classification (NCBI taxonomy): domain Eukaryota; kingdom Metazoa; phylum Chordata; class Mammalia; order Carnivora; family Felidae; genus Leopardus; species Leopardus geoffroyi. Next base: position 101,432,914 of record NC_059338.1, on the reverse strand, counting down.
TTTACTACCAGAGTCACCATTGTACCTTCACAGTTTTTTTCCCCCTTTTAATCCATGGAGCACTTTTAAGTGAGGTTTTTCACAGAAGCCCCAAATGAAAAACAGGTGAAACTAAACTTCTTTGGTGGGTGGCCCAGGTAGCAATGTATGGAACTCCCCCCCCCCCCAACCCTTCCTCATTATAGAACAGCATGAAAGGACTCTTTTAGAAGAAATTTTTGTCCGAGGAAATGGAAAAAAAAACAAAAAACACTGAGCTAACTTAAACCACTAATCCTTACTGAAATGAGGAGACACAGGATGTTTGGAGAGTCCAGACTCTGCTCTTGACAATGATGTAACATCTGGCACACTGGTCTCTAAGATGCATTTCTTTCACCCATCGAAAGAGACTAATAATCAAGAAGACTAAATTAGACTGACTTACTGTATACTACATGGAAGTGTTGGTATTATCATCAGAAGGTCATTTATTCATTCATTCAAACACATATTTACTGAAGACTTGCTATGTGCCAGACACTGTGCTGGGTCCCAGAAAATCAAAGACAAAAAAGGCACAGTCCTTGCCTTGTAGAACCCTGCTGGTGAGAAAGTCATTCAAAGCTGCTTGAGGGAATTAGGAAAGGCCTTCTAAGAACACTTGCTCAGTATCCACAGGAAATGAGGACATGGGACTGGTAATTTAGGTGGGGCAAAGAGAAGAGGAAAGTTGTTTCATCTTTTGAGCATGGAACATTACAAAGGCAGGTGGTCTTCCTGGAGCTTTGGGTCCCTCTTGGCACCTTGGGCTACATAAAGCTTTTACATGTCAAAGAGCATGGCTCTCCTCAAGGCTCTCCATACATTCTGCTTCAAACAGACTGTCTCAATCCCTACATCTCCACAGTATGTTGTAATTATCTGTGTAACTGTCTGTCTTCACCACTAGAGAGGGATCTGTTTGTTCTATATTGTGTCCCTAGGCAGGGACTGATGAATGACACTCACTGAATATGTATTGAGTGAAGGAACGGATGGATGATTTAATGAATAAATAGGGGAAAAGCATATATAAAGGAGATATGACAGCAGGAACATAGTGTTTGCTTCAAAGTTTACTTTGGATCTTACTCAACATACTGATGAATCCTATCATCCAACCTACTCTTTTAGGTAAACATGAAAAGCAAATCCTATCAAGATTGTGAGTTAAGATAGAATACGTTTCTCCCACCCTAATAGGAGCAATGATTCTGCAAACAGTTATATGACCCTGGTTCCCCCTCTACAAGTATCTGGACTGTACATGATATGTGCCATCTGGGTCCTTGGGACTTTGAAGATTGCTCCTAACTCTTCTCCGTGTACTTGAAGTGCATACTACTTCAACATGTAATCTATGCAAGGCAAGCATTTATGAGCAATGGGACAACCCAGAAATGAACAGAGGATAAATAGAAAACTTTGTGAAAGAGGGACAGGAGGTGTGGGGTTGGGGGAGGTCTGTACAATAGGGTTTTCATCTTTTATGGACCTGGCAAACAATATCTTTGGGAGAAAAGAGCTCAGGCATATATATTTTCAGTTTAACAAGCCCACAAATCAATCTGATTATTCAGCAATTCAACTAGGATCTGCTTTACATCTCGTAAACAAACACTTCTGGTTTTACCTTTTTGGGTTCTGGCATATTATTAATATAAATAGTGTAGATTCCACTTTTATTAAAACCAGCTTGATATACATCTGCACAGTCTCTAAATGGTTTCTCTTCCTCTTTTTTTCCTCCCTTTAGTAAAACTGCAAAAAAAAAAAAATTGCAATATGTGAACAAGAATATCAGTACCATTAGTACCCAAATGGACTCCAACTATAACTAAGCAAGCCTTTATTTCCTCCAAACAAATGTCAATATTGCATTTACTGACAAATAAATCATAAAGACAATAATAGATCTGACCTGACTCACAAAATTACAAAAGTAATGGAAAAATCTGTAGAGCCATTTCTAACTGAACACTTTTTTATATTTTGCTTAATTCCTTAAATCCTGTTTTTCTCTATAACTTCTAGAACATCAATTCAAGGGACAAATGACGTGATGGTGTAACACCTCTAACTGGCAATAATTATGTCAATTTTCTTGCAAAATTTCTAAAATGTTCTCACCTACATTTCATAGGAAACTTTTAAAAAATGCTAGAGCATTTCTGGAGGAGGAAGAGATAAAGATCACAAATTCAAACATAAAAATACAGTATGGAGGTTTAAAATGCTAAAGTACGTAGTATTGTTTTTCTGTGGCTTTAGACTGATAAGCTCCTAGAAATTTTTATTTAAAAATTTTTTTTAAATAATTAGATTTAGAAAGTAGAAAAGAGCCTCTAACCTAATTTACCTAGAAACAAAAGGGAACTGAACTTTGGTTTTTATATAATGACTGAAGTTAAGCTATCAGGCCAATAAAACACAAATAAAAGAACACAAATGAGTAAGGTTTGAAATGAACTTATATAGGGGAAGAGTTCAGTGAAGGGTGGAAGTCAAATGGAAAAGGAAATTTAATTAGAGAGGCTCTCCTGAGAACTTAAGTTTATTCATTGAACTTCATCCATTATGAAGTTCTCATTAGTGAAATAAAAATACAAAAATGACTCATATTTAGTAGTCCTTTGCTAAAGATACACATGGCATATGTATAAAATATTTATGATTAGTATTTTCTAATAAATATATATGTTAGTAATTTGTTGCATTAACCCCTCCAAGAAGTTTTTTTAGGATTATCTTATCATCTTGATCTTAAAGTCTCATGTTATTTAATAAATACCTGCTTTCAATCACTTTGAGTCACGATGGCCTTTTATACCGAGAATATCAAAGGTATATTATTTAACAATGTTTTAAAATTGATTTTACATGCTCTAACAATCTAAAACACTAGCCTGATTTAAATGTAAGATGCATGAGGTTATTAATTGATAGGTAATTTATAGGTAATGTACTAATTTATAGGTAATTATAGGTGATTAATTAGGAAGTCTAAATTGGTGCAAAGAATGACTATCTCAGTATAAATATTTCAAACTTTCAACAATAATTATATTTAAAGGAAATAAAACATACACTCAGATACACTACCATAACAAAAATACAGAATTATAACTTAATAGTGTCATGGTTTTCTGTATAGCTCATATCTGTGCTAATGGTTTTGCCTACTTACATAAATAATTACAGCTGCAATATCAACACAGAATAAGTAATCAGAAGACTACACATTCATATGACAGTGAAGAAGCACTGCACAGAATGTATGCAAATAGCAATTTTAAAATGAATATATAAATGCTTGTTCAAAAGCCCTCTTTAATTGTAATGGGTGTGTTGATGGGTTATGTAAAGGTAATATTCTGAAAAACATCAACACAGTTCATTTGTGCTTGCTTATTTTAAGTTAATGGACTACTAAACAAAACCTTCCTAAATTCTAAATGTTTAATCTGTTGAAAAAAGTTGAAAATAACCAAATTAGATGCAAAAAAAGGGGGGGGGGATGTAAAGAAATGCCAAAAAAATTTACGCTCCTTTGTGAAGATGAACACAGGAAGATGTGGTCAAGAGGAATTCAACGGTAAACCCAGTTTTCTTTTTTGGGTAAGAAATGGAGAAAGTCACTTATCTAAGGAGAAAATGCTTCTCTTACTGAATAGACCACTTCCTGCTCTCCCTTATTTAGTTATGCAGTGAGAATATGCACCCTTCCCACTTCCCTGTCACCCACTCCTCTTTTCTTTTCCATTTCAGGAAGATGTGGGTGAAGAGGCCCTTGTGTGGGAAAAGGGAAACCCACACACGTTTTCAATAACAGAGAAAAAAGAAAAACGTTGAGTATTACTTTATTTTTCCGGAAACTAATCGTATAAAAGTGATGTCCAAACTGTGAATGTAAGTCTTATAACTGGAAAAATGCTTTGAGTATTCCACCATAAAAGGTACAGATAGTACTATGGTTATACTGTGGAGTTCTTGTTGTTGCAATGGCAACATAACTTTATGAAGGTATTTCATTTCCTTGAAATATGGTTTGGCATTTTTGAAAAATAGAAACACATTCTTTGCAGAAGAAATAGTCATTCTTTCCAGAAAAATTGGACTTCTTGTATTTAATTACTTATTAATTAGTAAATATTATGCTTGAAAGCTCGATCCAGGCCATAGTTTAGAGTACTGAAGGATTTAAAATCAGTTTAAAAGCTCTGTTCACAGCTCTCCTTTGACATTTGTATTATATACTATCGTTTGGAAAAGGTCCCTTCTATAAACTACAAAGTGGAGCAGTTATACATGTCTCCGAGGCAAGTGTATGAATTATGTTACTCAAAACAGAGTGACTGAATTATATTAAGAACTCAAGAAGTGGTAGTTACTATTAATGTTACAGTAATAATAATAATATGATTAATGGCAACACTATATTATTATTCTCTCTTATAGAAGGGACACTAGCAGGCTGGGAAAGGCCATCAAGTCTAGCCAATGGAGTAGTGATCTTCCACCCTCAAATCCAACATTATAGCTGCCCAAATATTAGGGAGTTACAATTGATTGGTTACATTAGGATTATATTGAACTGGCCTCTCCTTGTCAGAGTTGGCTAACTGCTTTATTTTATTCATCGACTGCATCACATCATACTATTGTTAAAGTCTTAAAAAAAAAAAACCCAGGTAATCTAATCTTGCTGCATATATAAACTTCCTCTGAACAGTTAAAATTTAAAGATTATTTCAGATGAAATGTATTTAATAACCCATTGTTAATAAAGGTTTTAATTCCATGACTTTAATTTGCATGACTAATTATTTTCTTTGTTAATTACTAGAGATGTACAGCTACATATTATAATACTGGGCACATAGTAAACATTTTAAAACATAGGAAAACAATAAAAAGATGAATTTAATGAACATTACAAGTGTCAGAACTAAGGATACATTTTTATAGGGGATCTTGAGTTTCAAAAAATTAATAAATTAATAAAATTAATAAAAAATAAATTAATAATAAAATTAATAAAAAATAGAAGATGATATCTGGAGGAATTCATGGTAAGTGACAAGAGATGGATATGGAAAACACGGTGGCGGAGGATATAACAAGCATCAACTGGACAGAGCCAGGGGGAGTGAACTGGAAACCTTATTGAGGTGCTAATCTATCTGTCAGAGTAGTTTAAATTTTTTATAATAACAGACTGGTTTAAAAGCATGAATTAAAAAATTAATCTTTATATCTAAAAGTTCCCTCTTTGATCACACACTATTTTCTTTTCCTCTTCCATTCTTTAATTCTTAATGAGTCTGTCTTTCCACTAATTGAGTCTGGATGCCCTCCATTACTATCAGTCCCTTACTAAGCCTTCCTTGCTTTCCTTTCTTCCTAACTTCTATCACAGAGTCAGGCATTAAAAACAGTTCAGGTGGAATTCATGGTGCTCTCCACCCACTGTCCTTTTCTCTACTAATCCCTTGCATGGATAAATTCCAACTCAAGGAAGGACATTTTTTCATTCTCTCACCCCTGCTTCCAGATGGCAAACACTAAAATGAGGCTATTTAATGACATCCAAATGCATGTTTTCTAAACGCAGCTATGTTCTCCATGCTGCTCAGTCAAACCCTTGGTCCTTTCTAATAGATTTTCTATTATACTTCCTGAAAAGTGTACTTCAGACCTTTCCACTTTTCCAAGGCTAAATCTTACTTCTATCATCTCTCATTCTTTATACATGACCTTGTTTTATGGTTTACTAAGAAGACCAAAGTCATTTGATATCTCCTCCACCTTATTCACCCATACTACAGAAGCCGGCTTTGCCTACCTTTTCCCTTGCCTTTTGTGTTGATCTCTCTTGGTCCCTTTACTATTCTCTAATTGTCCTTTCCCTTTCATCTTCATTGAGTTCCCTTCCTCTCTTCACCTACCATATAGATATTGACTAAGATTCTACTCTCAGATCTCTATTTCTTATACATTTGCTCTTTTTGCAAGCTATCTGTCATGGCTTCAAACTTCTACATAAAAGCTTTCTAAGATATAAGCATTTTGACATTGTATGTTTGCATCTCTCTTGACCTCCAGATCCATATTTCTGTTTGTCTATTGGGCAGCTCCTACTGCTACCTCAACTTTCATTTGCTTAATGTTGCTTAATATTTCCTTCCAAATTCTGTGTTCTCTCTTTTCCTTACTAGTCCCACTACTCTCCCTCAGCTGCCACCAGTTAAAAAATAATGAAAGCCTAAATATAAAACAAATAGACGGTGGCTTTTTAATTGGTTTTTCAATTTAAAAGCTTGCCTCCTGTCCCCTCTTAGTTTAATCTATGCTATATTAATTTACTCAACAAATATTGCTTGAACATCTTCTATGTGCATGACTTTTCCTAGACAGTAAAGATACAAACATAAGAAAACCACAATCTTCTCTTAACGTAATCACAGTGTGATGGGAGAAAGACCTACAAGACCTACTATACATAGTAGGTCTTTCATTAGTAGGTCTTCCATGATAACTCATGATAGCTGTATCCATGATTAGTACCTTCCATGTAGAGGAGAACTCAATTCAAGCTACCTTAAGCAAAAAGTTAATTTATTCAATCATAAACAATCTAGAACCGAGTTTTAGGTAAAGCATAACCAGGTTTCAAAGAAATGAACAGGAACTGGTTTCATGCCTTTTTTTTTTTTCTTTTTGACTCAGTTGATGACTCTCTACCTGGTCACAAGATGACTAGCAACAGCTTCTAGAGCTATAATGTTAGCAGCTTAACTACAGCACCAAAGAGAGATAATGCACAATTTTTATTTTGGATATATGTGTCAAATTCATTGGGAATATTTAGGGAGAATATATTCTATCTGTCAGGTAAACTTGGGAAAGGCTGTCCAGAAGAGATAACAGTTGAGTGAATAAAACGTGTAAAACATTTATCTGAACTTAATTTTAAAAGCCTGGTATGGCAATTCAAAGACTTTATGCACACCAATTATCAGCAAATAAATCTAGAAAGTCTCAGGAAAGAATCATTATTCATTCTTTTCATTTAGCCTTATCTCTATAGGCTAATCTCCATGATCTAAAGGTTAAGAATAGGAACACAAGCAGGTGCATGTATGTCTTTCACCAGCCAACATTCAGTCAATAAGACACCTGAGACCCTGATTGTAGCAACTGTTGACTTTATCTGGCTCTGCCTTTTATTTGCCCAATGAATTTCAATCCAGATGGCATGTCTGCCACTGGGCTGACTGGAGGGAAGAACCATAAAGCTTAGGAGGAGGGTCACTTCAATTCAGATGAACCCTCAAGAAAAAACTTCCTGGAATGTGGAATTGGTAATTCTGAGTCACAGGAAACCTAGTACAGAACACAGAAGGCAATTAGCCTTTGCTACCAAAAACAATGTAAAAAGCTGAAGGCCTTGATTCTACTAATTTCCTAATAAGTTGCTTTAAAGGGATAAATTCTTTATTCCTTTAAAATCTTAGATGTGGCTAATGACTCCTACCTCTAGTATTTAGCAAACATCAGAATATATGTGGATCAAGTTATTGGTTTAAGGATAATCCTTATGTTACTTATTAGACCATCATCACTACAGAGAGCACAGTACAGGAACCGACCCTAAATCCATAATTTTTCAATGTGACAGGTTACTGAACTTAACTGAGCATATGGATAAGTAAATCACCATATCTGATAAGGTGCAAACAAGCAAACAACTGATTGATTAGATTCTATTCTTTTCAGCCAGGTGTGTGGACATCTCATGGAAAAGCCATTTGAAGACGCTCTCTAGATTCCTAATTTATTTGAAAGGACTTTTAGAAATAGGAGAAGATAATACCTTACATTTCTAGGGTGTGGAAAATTAAAAGGTTTACAGGCAATATTCAACATTTCAATATTGTGTGGGTGGGTATGAAGGTGAGCAAAACTTACCAGTGACTCTATAAATACATATCACATATGTATAGCTACTTAAATACATAAAAGCTTGAGGCTTCTGAACTGAAAATTTCCAAGTTGGCACTTTATTTTATATAAAAGATATGCATATGAACCTAAATATCTGGGGGTTGACATCTCAGCATGATTGGTTTAACCTACAAAAATGGCAATTACATACAGTTTAATGTAGCATATTTATATTATATGTATTTATGTGTATATATGTACTATATAGAGTACACCTGAAGTCTTTAGGTAAGTAGCTAAAAGTTTCTTTTTAAAAAAATCTACTATTCTTTTCCCCACAGTCCCTCTAATCCTGGTATAAGAGAACACTTGAACATCATTCACTTGCTACATTATAATTTTAACTAAAATTTTTGTTAAAAATTTTTTTTCTAAAAAAAAAACCCTATTCTGTGTATGTGTATATTTTATAGATAACTAGCCATCATCTTCTTGGTGGAACTATAATAATCATGATCATAATAAAATCAATTGGCATACTAGTATTAGTAACTAGCCCACTTACTATGTGTTCATCTCTGAATTTTGTGAGCCAAGTATGTTGTATATGCTTTGTTTCATTAGTCCTCATAAATACCTCATGCGGTATATTTATCAATATGTTGTATATATGAGGAAACTGAGGCTCAGAGATGTTTTCTAACTTCACCAAAACTTTTAAGTAGTGAGATTCTTTAACTTAACTACTTCTTACTGGCCCCTGGAGTGAAGTCAAACTCAAATAGGACTCCAGTGACTATCTGTCACAGAGTCCCCAGCAATACCTATCTCAGCTGACAAGGTCATATCCAGGGACTTGGGTAAATCAGGACAGGCCTTAATTCTGGATGGCTACAGACTCTTCTCATGGAAGCAAGAAGTACTGGAAGAGTGACAGGGGGCAGAAAAGACAAGAAAGAAGAAAAACTGTTGAGAAGAGAAGAAAGGAACACGTAGCAGAATTATCTGTGAGATGGGAATTCTCAGCAGAAATGCGGAGCACTGGTGGCCCACAAATTCAGAAGCTAACAGAGGATTAGGAAATAAGAGTTGCCTGAGCAGTTACATTGGATTTCATAATATCTATATCCTAAAAATTGTGCTGACCAAAGTCTACCTCCATTAGTCTTAGACACTATTCTCACAAGCCTAGTTACTTGATCTTCTAGCCTCTGAACTATTTGCTGAAGTGACAAGTATAAAGGACGCGCTAGTGGGGAAAGGGAGAGTAAGCATATGTGTGGGTATTTGTGTGGCAGTGTGTTTGTGTTCATCTTCTAGAATAAGGCATGAAGACAACAACAACAAAAATGATAATCAAAAGGGTTTTTGTGTGTAGGAGGAAGAGACAGTAATCTTAAAAGTAGGCAAAAATAAGAAATGAGAAGAGTTTGGGCAGTGTACGAGGGACAAATTATATACTTTTTCAATGGCATTGTATTATGATGCAAATTAAGTCATGCTGAATATAATGAATTAAATTATTAAAAGCTTTGGTTTTATTCAATTTTTTATGAAAAAGGAGAAGATGAAAACAATGCAGAAAATTTACTATCACAATATTTTTTAATTTTCTTAACATTTTACTACTTAATGAGGTACATTTTAATTATCTGGAGAATATATTACCCATACGTATAATTATAGGCATGTACATTTTTAATAATATTGAGGTGTATGCATAAAGTGCATAAACTGTTAAATCTATGTGGACATGCAAACCACCTTATGCCATAGGTAGACTGCTAATTTTATGGTGTTTTTTTAGGGTAGAATAATGAAGCATCAAGCTAATTCTACATATTTGTACTCTAGTTTGATTAGTGTATTTAAAAATTTCCAATGCTCTTCTAATGTGAAATGACTCATATATATATATATACATATATATATGAATGTATATTTAATGAATATACACATGTATATATATATATATATATACACACATACATACACGTGTATGTGTGTATGTGTGTGTGTATACACATGAGTGTATATTTAATGCATATTACCCTTAACATAGCAAAGAATGGGGAAAAAAAGAATAGAAAATTGAAAAGGGATTTACACACAACCTTTGTTTAAACAAGCAATACTCATTTTTCACAAAAATTATTTCTGTGTTATCCTTTTGGGCACCCTGATGGGCAGTTATAAGTGCTACATGACCCTTGCCATTTGTTCAGAAGGTCATTCCGTTAACAAAAATATGTCAGGTGTTTCACGTGTGTTAATTTCCCATGTAATGTTTTTGGCCTGACTGGAATATATTGGTTTTGAACAAAAGATTTCTCATGCATGTGGGAAAGCTTAAAGGGCATCTTTTGTGTTTTGTTTTAAGTAGACAAATTAAGTAATTTCAGCAAAAGTCATTAAAAATGGACTGAAAGTCCTTGGGCAATGCTGTAAAATGGAAATCAGTTGCCAGATGCTTTTGAAAACTGACACACAAAAAAACCCCATAACACAACACCATAACACTTCAAGTTTTAAATAAATAAAGACTGACGGTCACCAGAGGTATGTCACTTTGATTCTTACTCTTATGGTAAAATATACTTGAAAAATAATACTTGACTGCCATGCTAAGGTTGTATTCTGAAGTTGGGATTTCCCTAGTCATCAGATGTGATACAAAACCAAGAGAAGAAACGGAATGATTGATATGAGTCATAAAATGTGTGGATTTGTCTAGGCCATCAAACACTAAGGTGTGTGGTACTTTTATATGAAGCAACCTGGCAGCAGAGCTGGGGCTAGAACTCAGATGCCCTCATTCCTATTCCTTCTAGACCACCATGCCTTGCCCTCTAAATGTCATATGTCACAGCGGATCCAAGACACTGGTTAGGTAACCATCTCAGTCTAAGGTAACCTAACTCTAGGGAGATGAGCTGGAGGATTAATTATGGTTGGGATTCAGTTTACTTGTGCATTTGTAATTGTGTATATGAGGCCACAACAATGGGCCTCCACTTTAGAACCAAATCTCCACTTAAAATTAAACCCAAAGTTCAAATTCACTACTCTAAAGGAACTCATGCTTGCTATGAAAACAGAATGTTCACAACTTAAAATAATTATGAGTTGGGGCGCCTGGGTGGCGCAGTCGGTTAAGCGTCCGACTTCAGCCAGGTCACGATCTCGCGGTCCGTGAGTTCGAGCCCCGCGTCAGGCTCTGGGCTGATGGCTCAGAGCCTGGAGCCTATTTCCAATTCTGTGTCTCCCTCTCTCTCTGCCCCTCCCCCGTTCATGCTCTGTCTCTCTCTGTCCCAAAAATAAATAAACGTTGAAAAAAAAAATAAATAAAAAAAAAAATAATTATGAGTATATGCAAAGACACAAAAAACACATATATTAAAAGAGGTTTGGCTTGGGGCACCTGGGTGGCTCAGTTGGTTAAGCATCCAACTCTTGATTTTGGCTCAGGTCATGATCTCAGGGTCATGAGATCAAGCTCCGTGTCGAGATCTGAACTGATAGCGAGGATCCTGCTTGGGATTCTCTTTCTCCCCCACTCTTTGCCCCTCCCCCACTCATATTTTTTTTCTTTCTCTCTCTCTTTCTGTCTCTCTAAATAAATAAATAAATAAATAAATAAATAAAAAGAAAAAGAGGTTTGGCTTAATTGGTATTTAATTTAATTATTTAACTTTATCATAAATTCATTAAAAAGATACATGGCTCTTAGTAGGTCACATATTAATGTGATTCCTCATAGGAGATGGTCCCACTCAGAATGTGAACATCCAAGCCAGTAGTAAGATGAGATTCCAGTGTATTTAATTATGATGTTGATATTCTTTAGTTGAAAATAAATGACAAGCTCCAATAGGAAACTAAAAATGTTTTTTATCAATAGTTTTAAAGGTTCTTTAAATGCTAAAAATCAATATTATTTTGTTTATATGTATTTAAGCTTAACTGTATAGTTGTTGTATTTCTCAGGTTTTATTTCATCTTTCTCCCTTCTTAAAGCTGAAGACATTTCATGAGGGTTTCACTGTATGGTTGATGTGATGCATACGTACTAAATTATGTTAATAAAAATTTTTTCTCTCTCTCCAGGTAATTATAGGTATCACTTGAACTCAGCGTTAAGTACCATAGCTTATCTATAAGTAACCACTGCTCTATTACATCCCTAGACTCAGGAAATACTTGTTCAGTTCAACTTGAGTGTGGATGAGTCCAGGAAATGACTTAGTTGGAATTCTATTAAAAATATTTTGTGCTTCAAGGCATCTGGGTTGCTCAGACAGTTAAGCATCTGACTTTTGATTTCAGCTCAGGTCATGATCTCCCAGTCGTGAGTTTGAACCCCACATCGGGCTCTGCAGTGACAGTGCAGAGCCTGCTTGGGATTCTCTCTCTCTGACCCTCTCCTGATCATGTGCATGTGTGCTCTCTCTCTTTCAAAATAAATAAACTTAAAAAAATATTTTCTGCTTCTTTGCTTTAATCAATCAGATCATGAAAGCAGAAGAGAAGAAGAAATGGAGTTTACTCAAGTCGAAATGTTGGAACATCAAGGCAACACTTTTGTGCATGTGTGTGTGTGTGTGTGTGTGTGTGTGAGATAGTTCAGTTTCTGAAGCTGAAACTCTAATTCCAAAAGAGAATTAACCACAAAATATCAAGTCTCCCCCAAAAGATGTGGTTTTGAAATGATTCATGGGAGAGGTCAAAGGCTGTACTATTTTTTATTTTGCTATCATGAGTTTCACTATCTGCTATTCACGCAATTTTTTTCCACAGAAATTACAACTTTTCAAAAGGCAGATAACATGCTCCATCGAAAAGGAGAAATATACCATTTCCAAAAATAAACAGTCACTTTCCCCTTAAAGCCATTGGGTTTTATGAAAGGAAGTGCTAGAAAGTGTGGTTCATTTTAAGGAAATTGTAAATGTTTGACATATAATTTTCTGTCAAGATAAAGCATTTCCCTCATTAAATGGGAACAAGTGCTCACTGTGGTGTTCAGCAGATGACTTCCTGTATTTTTCTTTCTCTTTCTACCTAATGTTAAATTGTGCATTACAAGTAGTCAACGAAAACCCAAATATTTTACTCAGTCAATGAAAATGATATATTCTATTTTTATCAATGTTTATATAAGTGACATTCAAAAAGTTTTAATTTCCTCCCATTGCTTGTGATGTTTTTAGAATCATTCTTAACTCAAGGGACTTGCAGGAGTTCAAACTATCTCATCCCTTGACTGAATGATTTACTTCACAAACTCAATAGACACTACACGGGAGGTAAATTCCTTTCAGATGGTAGAATTATTCTGTTCTGAGAACAGAACCAAATGTCTCCTCAGCACTGGGAAAGAAAGAAATGCCTCATTTCCCCTTTTCAGAAGGCCAGAGGACTGAAAATAATGATCAGAAGTTCCATACCACGGCAATCAGCCTCTGGGAAAGATATTTTAAACAAAATAATATAGATCACTTAAAAATTTATAGTACCCATCATTATGTCTTTCACATGATGTGAAAGAAGTTTTTTAATATATTTTTATTTTTTATTTTAATGAGCTGCCTGAGAAGCTCCTTATAATTTGAAATTTGCGCTTCATATTAGGGACCTAAACAAACATGTGCACGTCTCTCGGTATTTAAGTTTCTTTTACTCCTCTCTGTCCTGTGTACATCCCAACACACACTGCTCCCTGTCCTTTCACAGGCCAGTTTGCTGGGTGTGGGCAGATAATATTTTTTTGCTTTCACTTCTTCTTGCTCATGTTAATTTATTTTTTAAAGTGTATTTATTTATTTTGAGAGAGAGAAAGAGAGAGAGGGGGAGGAAAAGGGAGAGAGAGGGGAAGGTGAGGAGAGAGAGAATGCTAAGCACAGTGCAGAACCCCAATGTGGGGCTTGAACTCAAAAAATCATGAAATCATGACCTTAGCCCAGGTCAAGAGTCAGACACCCAAGCATCCCAGGCTCTTGCCCATGCAATTGAGCCATACATGCAACCAAACTCTCCCTATAGGAAGCCACATTCCACATCTCAGTTTAAGTTCACGTCTCAGTCCGCCTTTTTTTTTTTTTTGGCCTTTCTGCTTATTTGCCATTAAGACAAGACATTTCATAGCAGTCTTGTCTCTCTGCCATAACACTGTTCACTACTGTTTTTTTCCTCCCTAATTCTGTTTTCTTTTTGGTCTCTTTTTGGCCATCCCTTACAGAACTCTCAATTTTCTCTCTTTGATTTTACACTCTTATGATTTTAAACTGGGTTCATAATCTTACCATGTAAATTCTTTAAAATTACACATAAGCTTGTACCTGAGTGTTTGCACTAAGCGAGAAGGAATGGTAGGCTAGTTTTTATCAGATTCTCTAGTGGATCTACAACCCCCCAAATGGTTGAGTCATTGCTTTATATGCACTTTTAATGATTTCACTTGCTGCACGGACTTACCACGTTGTGAGGACACAGCAGTCTATGCAGTCATCCAGATTTCACTCTTGAATTCCATATTCCTATTTCTCTGACTTCCAGATTCTAATTTTCCATAGTCACCTCAGTCAATATGCCCCAAACTAAACTCATTATGTTTCCCCCTTATACCTGTTTCTCTTTACATGTTGCTGATTTTAAGGAATGTCATCAACATCCCACCAGTTACTCAAAGTAGAAAATTAAAAGTTGTATTTGACTCTATTTCTAATAGGTCTTTATTTCTTGTTGATTCTGATTCTTTTTGTTCACAAATTTCCCCTCCATCTGTCTTTCCATTTTCCCCCTTTGAATCTGACTTCATTATTTCTCTCCTAGGGAATCCTTTTGAGAATCGGGTGAAAACCACTATCAACTCTTTCTCTTCCTTCCCCATCATAGTATATTAGATAACATACAGGCTCGAGAATCAGACTCTGGGTTCAAATCTCAGCTTGCTTGTTTGCTAGCAGTGTGATATTTAGAAATTATTTACCTCTCTATGCTTAGTCTCCTTATCTGTCAAATAAAGCTAATAAGGGCACATGCTTAAAGAGCTGTTATCAGAACTGAATGAGTTAATATATGCAAAGGGCTCAGAAGGTTGTATTTACTCTCCAAATATTTGCTAATATTTAAAAAATGGCAAACACACCTATCTGGTCCTTCTACTTCCAAGCTTACCAACTCTCCAATACATTCTTCCTACAATGTGACTTGGGTAATTTTTCTAAAATGCAAATGTCAATATTGTCCTCATATATTAGCATGACCCCCTTTTGCTTTCAGAGAAAAAAATATGCAGTTTCCTTGATCTCCTTCAGTTTACCTCTCTAACTCCACATTTCACTGTCTTCCTGGCTTTGATTCTGAGATTTAGGCTACACATTTAGGTATGGGATGAACCATAGTAGTTACCTCATACTGTTATTGTGGGGACTAAGTTAATACACTTAGAGTTTAAGCAATGCCTGAATCATAGTAAGCACTCAACAACATCCTTAAGACTGTAGATGCTGTATTCTGCCCTCATCATGTCTCTGTCATGATTTTAATGTTTCTCTTGTATATTTCACTAGTGTCCTGGCATGTTGGCCTCACCTCTACCAAATGTTTATGAAATGTCATTGTGTGTTTATCTGTCTCTCTCCCCACCAAACTCTAGTTTCCTTGACACTAAGGACTGAATTACATCTTTTCTCTCTACCCAGTGGTCCAAACCCCATCTGCTATATAACAAGAACTCAGAAAATATTTGCTAAATAGAAATGGATGAGAGGAATATTCTTATACCCAGAAGGGAATAAGAAACATAACAGTTGCTGTATAACTATTTTTAAGTGAATGGATAAATTTATTAATCGTACCTTGGTATAGCAGAAGTATGCTCCAAGCTGATTTAGACAGTAAGAAAACCAGCCCATGGTGGAGGGTGGAGGCTAAATACTATTTTCTTTTTTTACTCTCTTTCTTTTTTAGTGCACTGTTACGAATTAAATTCTTGATCACATAATATGTTTCCCTTGTGTGTGCTCAATGTACGTGGTGATGGTTTAATCACTTCTGAACAGAAATATGAATGGTGAATGTCTGACAGTCAC
Source organism: Leopardus geoffroyi (assembly GCF_018350155.1). NCBI lineage: Eukaryota > Metazoa > Chordata > Mammalia > Carnivora > Felidae > Leopardus > Leopardus geoffroyi. The sequence continues at coordinate 101,416,853 of NC_059338.1, read as the reverse complement.
AGCCCCTGACTATCCTTCCCAAAAGAATGCAAAGCCTTGTTTCCATGCCATTATCAATGTAAACTTTTTAAGTCCAGCAATAACTGTGAATTGCCAAAACCATGAAGCAATCAGCTAAGTTTTGACGCTATGATAACATTGAGGGCAATATTTTTTTAGTGGGTAATGTTTCTAAGAATAAATGTGACCAAATGTCTGCAGACAAAGGTAAGACAAAAAAAAGTATCTTACCCAGAAGACTTACAAAATGGATGCAATTCAGTTTGAAATGATTATTTGCCTAAAATACCACTATTGCCTGTTTGGAACAAGAAGAGGACAGGTTGGTGAATTATTTAAGAAAATGTGTTTGTCAAAAATTGTACTTAGTTTAAATGCATCTTATGACATTAGATATTTTAGTAGGAAAAGTTCTGTGAAACTAAACAAAAATAATCCCTACGTGCAAAGATGGATTCACAATTCCTGGGCTGAACACGTTTGGGGAAATGATAAATTTCCAGCTGGCACTTCCTAAGAATGTTTTTATCATGTAACTTTAGTGAGTTTTAAGCACTTTAGAAGCCATAAAAATGAAACTAACTACAATTTTTTCAGCATTTACTATGGATGGGCACTGATGCTATATGTTTTATAAAAATGTCTTTTAATTTACTATAAACTCATCAGGTATGCATTATGATCCCCTTTTAGACAAGAAAACAAAAGCTAAAAGAAAGAGTTTGGATGATTCTCAACTCTTGAGCATTGTGTTCAGACAATTTCCATGAAAGAAATTTTGCTTATAGATAGCACTTAATAAATTTGTGTTTAACTGAATCTTGTTACTTGGAAGAGAAAGAAAGAACTAAAGTTTAATGAGTCAACTATGTCATGTGCTGTTTGCCTTTACATGCAGTACCTAACTTAATCCTTTCCCTATCACTAAGAAGTACACACAATTATCCTGACTTTACAAAATGATGAAACACCTCATAAAGGTTAAATTAGTTGCCGATGACAGAGAAAATGCACTAAAAATTTCTTCTCTTACTTTGTAGTGATATGTTCAGGCCGTCTCCAGAAGTGACTGGGTAAAGTTGGAAACAGAGGACCCTTAAAGTCAATTAAACATTTTGGCTTTTTTATCATTAACACAGCTCATGAGGATTTTGGAAAAGCTTTCAGAAGAATTCTCTTTGAATTTTTAAAATATATATTTTAAAAAATTTATGCATTTATTGTGATATATTGATTTAGATGTACGTGCATATATTTAAATTTAAAAGTAGAATATTTGCATATAATCCTTTGATAAATAATAAATCCATTTGATAAATAAGTTGTTGGTCACAAAAGTTGGGAAAGGGTTTACTTATATGTTTTAGAATTAAAATGAAAAAAAATTCATTTTAGTGACTGATATTTAATCCAGTATTATGATATATGCATCATTTAAAATTTTATATTCACCATAACTGAAGACTAAGGCACCAGTGAAAATGAAGATATGCAGAGAATTAAAATCTTGATGGATACCTCAATAAGAGGCATTTCCATTTTGTGTCATCTATGAGTCCTTAAATGATCAAATATTTAGTTAGAATGCTTAACTACAGAATTAAAACAAAGATTAGCAAGAAGCAAATAAAACCGATGGTTATAAGAGCACAGAACCCATTGGAAAAATGGGGCAATAGAGTTACATGAGGATCACAAGTCCTGTAATTAAATTGGAATTCATTTTAGGATTGTATCATTAAAAGGAAAATAAATATCAAGAGAAGTATTAGACAAGTTGTCTCTATTATTTTTATTTGTTTTGGATATGCTATATGACAAAAGAGATATAGTTACTTTTCTTCTACCCTGAGTGTATGTGATGGGTAGCATCTATTAGGATCATAATTGTTTAATAAATGTTTCTCGAACAGATGTTTGGTTGCCTGACGTTGCACCCAAACTCCAAACCCAGCCAGGAATTTTATTTTTGCAGTCACTCCCACCCATGCCTCTAAAAGTTTAACGACATATTTGTTAGACAAATACTCAGAAAAGAAGTGAAATTATGATAAGCAGGCAGACATATGAGCTCTGTGAGAATCACCAGGGCTTGATATTTCTAACATCATGGAAAAAAAAAAAGAAAGAAATACTCAACTCCATGTGCTTTAAGTCTCAGGATGATAAGAAAAATATGTTTTCAATGTTCCCCCTAATGTATTCAGTTCAATATGAGAATAGATATGTCTCATATTAATACTTAATTTCTAAATACTCATGAGCTCTATTAAAATTCTCTGGCAAAATCATACCATGCTTTCTTTCCAGTGGACTCTAATTCAAGGTTTTGGCAGGCGCTGACTGATTAGCAGGTTTTTTCCTTCCCAATCACATTTCTAAGTACACCCAAATGGAGCTCTGGGAACTTACTGTTTAAATATATTCCTTACAAAGTATATGAAGGACTTGTTTAGACTATCTAAAGGAGATAGAATTCAAGGTAATGGAGTGTAATAGAGAAATGTGAAATGTCTTTAAAACAAGATCACTTCAGATGGAATTATCATCTATATTCGTATCTATACATGAAAGCATGGAATAGAGCTAATTTTTCATATAAGTCAAGCCCACTGTTAAATTAAAGGAGTCTGTGTACTGCATATGCACACTGAACCACCATGTGAATGGTCACATAAGCCACAGTTTAGTGACAACCATAGCTTTCAGATGGAAGTGGTCTCTTTCACTCATCACTATTTACGATTCTTTGCATCTTCACTCAGAGAAAGGCTGATTAGCGAAGCACCACTACAGATGACTTTAAGCTTCAAACTTTGAAGAGCCCTCCTGAGGCTAGGGAGAGGATCTGTGTGAAGTGGATAAGCACACCCAGAGGCATTCATTCAATAATCGTTGGGTGGGGCCTTGCAAATGGATAAATATTTTCTGAAGACACATAGGCCTAAATATTGTCAATGGTCAAATGGCTCCAGATATTCCAATCATATTAAAAATTTGTATTTCCAACACCTGAAACTAATATAACTATATATGTTAACTATACTGGAATTAAAAAAATTGCACTTCCATTGTCACAAAGACACCCCAGAATAAATATGCCTGGATGTTCTGGTTAGGTCTTCTCCACACAGGACTAAACATGAGTTATCTTAATAAAAGCCTTTAACAATAAAGATTCTTTCTCCTTCACAATAGTTATTGGTAACTTTTATATCTCCTTTTCCCTGCAGGCGACTCCTCTTTCTCCCCCTCTACAAAAGAAATATTTAACATTAGCTTTAATATGGGAATCTTCCTGAAACTCTCCCCAGGACTCTGAATCAACCTTGAATATTGGCTAATTTCTGCCCTCTATATTTAAATGTCTACCACCATGACATCAAATATTTATCTATGACAGTATTTCAGATTTTATCTAAGAGCAAGCAAGAAAGAAAAAAACCAGCACATTCTTTTAGTGAATATATTGTGAATTCACCAATTTGAGCTTATGAATACATTCTCTGAAGTTAAAAAATGAGAAAATTGTGAGTGCAAATTTCATGAAATGCTTCTGAGACTAATGTTCTTTTTACTGCTTTTATACAGCAATCAATACAACCAAGAAAGTTATATTGAATATTTACTTGCTCCATGTTAAATCAAGTATCTACTATGCCACACTGAAGAAATTCTTACCACCTTCTTTAGTGCAAAGGCTGACGAGGTTATGCACAGTATCCATCAGTTCCAGCTGCTGCTTCTGAAGGACACTATTATTGTTGGTGGCTCTGTTCAATTGTTTCTCCAGTTCCTGAATAATGTATGTTTGACGAGTAACCAAGACTTGAAGATTCTCTCTCTCTTCTTTTAAGGTGTCCAACTCTTCCTTGTGCTTTCCCTCCATTTCTAAGATTTTATGTTCTAATAAACTACAAGGAAATAAAGACACGACTATTTTAAAAACAGTATACAGAAATGTGATTCAACTAGTTCCTGACTTTGTTTAAAGTCAGCAATTTTAGTTAGGTACGTCACAGTAGAAATATTTTATAAATGAAAGACTCAGACTATACATAAAATAAATATTTAATGCATATATTAAATTAGGACTTATATATATAACATATCAAATGAAGAATTACTAGACCATTTGTTGTCAGAGTAACGTCAGTTTCTTAAATATAATTAATTTCCTAGGGTATATCTCATATCCAAGGTAGCGGACTTGAACCCAAACGATCAGAGTCTGTAAAAGTTACAGTTCAACATTCATTAAGAAAATAGGTCCAATGAGAAACTGATAGAATAGTTCAGGAAAAAATATGAACAAAATATAGAAACTATTTTTTTAAATTTACTTTTCATTCATCTAGGATTCTCAAAATATTAACAATGATTAAATTTTACAATAGTTCTGTTGGGGCTAGGTAACAGTATATTGATGCAGAAACCACAGGACCAGAAAGTAAGCTATGTAAAATCAAGTGAGTTAGATTTCTTGGGATTTTTGATGCCTGGTCCTGCATCATAACCGCAGCTTATTTTGTCTCTCAACTTAAGTTTCAGAATGAGGCCTAAAAGCACCACAAGTTCACAGACCACAGCATAAATGGTTCTGAAAAGGAAGACCACAGGTTGGTGGCATGGTTTTACAAAAAGACTTGGAATTTTGCTCAGGGTGATGTAATCTTCAACTGAGAAACCTCCTCTCACAGCTCTTCAAAAGATACTCCCCTTGCATATTGCACATTAAAAATGATAGAAAATGCAGAAGCACTCTTGGATCCTAGCAACCAACTGTAAATAAAAAGTATTTACATTTTATAGAGTGTATAATATACTAAGATTCCTCAGAGGAAATCCTTATTCTTTCTCAGTTCCATAATCAGAAAGTCCAACTAGCCCTTCGTTTACAAGGTGTTATTCAAATGTAACATACCAGACTGGGCACTTATTTACCTTGGAGAAATGTAGCACTGAATCATTCCTATAAGTTTTCAAAAAGGGGACTCCAGGGAATGTTTTACATGTAATACTTAAAATCATAAAACAGAGCCTGTTAGAAGAGCCAAATTTTCCTACTTGATGTTCTAGGGGACAAGTTGGAATATCTGATTAGCCTGCACACAGATTAACAAGTGTGGAGAAAACTGCTCTTGGGCATTCTGGATCATTGCCAACAAACCTGTCCTCCAAGAAAATGTGCCTCAGAATATGACAGGCATATTGCCTATTATACCAAGCCTGAAAAATACTGGGATGCTTCTATTCATATCACCCTACTAATTTACGACACCTTGGGTAGCATGTCCAGATTCACATGTGAAAATTTCCACTGAGACCCATTTGGGGTAGCTCTGTGACTTGTGCAAGATAAGAAAAGCCGTGTCTCTAGGCTCATTTTCAGTTTACTTTTTAATTATTTTTGTTTATTCTCCTAGGGGTAATGATCAGATACAAGATGCTCATAATATAAAATCAATTAACTTACAAAAAAAATTGTCTTTTAAATTCACAAGGGTTATAGTATACTGCCAAGAAAACTGTTATAGTATACTGCCAAGAATTGGCTGTTAAAATGATAATAATGTAGGGGTGCTTGGGCGGCTCAGTCGGTTAAGTGTCCGACTTCGACTCAGGTCATGATCTCGCAGTCTGTGAGTTTGAGCCCTGTGTCGGGCTCTGTGCTGACAGCTTGGAGCATAGAGTCTGCTTCAGATTCTGTGTACACCCCCCTCAAAAATAAATAAACACTAAATTTAAAAAAGTAAAAGTTAAAATGATAATAATGTAAAGATCAAAATTTGGATGATGTAGTCATATAATACTGGATAAAAATCTGAATTGCCATTTTGTTTCTAAAAACAGATGAGCATTGGCCTTTCATTTTTCCTAATCAGTAGGTAACATTCAGGTTTAGAAAATATCATGCTATAGTTATAACTTGTATTTATTACTTGTTAAATGCCAATAGTGTTCTCAGCACGATGTAAAACATAAAATGATGCCATTCCTACTCTAGGGATTTATTTTTAGAGAGAATACATCAAATAAAACAACAGCAGCTGTAAGAAACTTCCATGTCAGACATAATGTTATTTTGGGGAGGGGGGAGTTTTACACCAATGTTTCAATGTTTGTCTACTTCTTTTGATGTGCTCCCTATTTAAGAGAATATATGCTTAAAGATGGTTACTAACTGAAATGTCAGTAAAGGAATTTTGTTTGTTTATTTGTTTTGTTTTTCAGGATAATTCGGAAGGAGCTGAGAATTTAAAGTTGATCAAAGAATTCCTGTTGCCAAAGGAAACAACTCTGGGCACAGGTTTATGGAAGAAAAGGCCTGAATTTTCTGAGTAAAAAGAATATCCACTTAACATGTTGGAAAAAAAAACATTAATTTTCACAATTCACTGAACAAACTTCACTGCACCATGACTACCAGGTATCAAAAGAAATCAACATAGCCTGTCATCTTAAAATAGATATTTATGCAAAGTATAGATGGAACTGCTCACAGAAGTAGGAACCCTGTTCTGCATCACAGACACCTCACAGGATTTGGAATGGAATATATGCAGGAAAAAATAATATGCATGAAACTACAGGCAAACTGGAAACATGTCACATTGCTTCAGTTCACCATCTCTTCCAGCCATTTTCTCATCTCATTTCTTCACTTGGAGTTCCTATAGCAACTTCTACACTGTAGGAATTACTAATTTTATTAAGTATATCCTTTATGTTAATTATAACTTTTTAGACTTCTTCAGGCAAGACTGATCTCCTCTTGGCCCTTCCGTTTTCTCTGACTCTGCTCATCCCTTACTTCCATCTTCTCTTCACGTTTGGCTTCCAAAAAAACCCTATTCTCTTTCCTTTGATACTTCTCATCCGTTAGTTATTTACTTGGGAAGTCAGCCCCTTCTTCTCATCATTCCAAACTGGTTTGAATCCAAAACTTTCTTGCCAGAAAAATTCACATGCCATCTCTATTTATTAATCACATTCTTGTAATATACCATTATAACTGGGTAGCACTTTAAAACCCTTATCTCCTTTGATTCTTAAAGCAATATAGAGATTCAGACTTAGTAGATATTACAAGTCCCAGTTAGTATGAATCTAAATATCTTATCCAAAATTGTGCTCTTGTGGTGTCAGAACCAAGATAAAAAGCCATGTCTTATAACTTGTCAGACTAGAAAATGTGCCCATGACATCCCAGTGCTATGAACGCTAGCATGAGAGTCGCTCCACTTTGATTTGGTATAATCAAATATATCTAATATACCTACTTCTTCCACCCATTTATATTTTATCAGGAATCAAGGCATTACTTTAACATCTCCTTAGCTCCATCTGGTTATTCTGGGAGCTTGTCTTTCACAATATTTCAACCTACCAATCTTTTACATGCATAAAAACAAAGTTTCTTTGTCAAGCCAGTTTTTTTTAATCTGAACTGAGATTTTCTTAAACACCACTCTGCCTTAACCGCTTTGCCATTAAATTTAATTTTATCCAGTTTTGTCCTGAAGACTTTTACTGGTTCTCTTACATTTTCCCTCTCCGTATCAGTTGGGAGAGGTCACTTCAGCTAGATACAGAGACCTCTATAAATGAAGGCTGATGTGAAGGACAACATTACAGCTCTAGTGTCTTAAAATTAAATAGCCAAAGTAGTTATAATTCTCCCTGATGATGTCCTGGGGCAACGAGTTTAGTTTACACACAAAGGCATAATCCGAAACGTGGATGCTGATTCTACACTCCAGTACACTGTGTTCTAGAGTGCATTCAGTATGTTTTTATCAGGTGTTCACTTGTTAAGAATCCCTCTGTCAAGTTTTGGGGAAGCCTAGATTAAATAAACAGTTTTTATCATGACACATGTTTTAGGATGCGTGTTCCAAGAAACAACAATTTACGAAACTGTGTACCCAAATCTATACAAATAGAGCTAGAAATCTGAAGACAGAGTTTCTCACAGGATTTTCAGTACTTCCTGTTTCCCATCTTTCTAGAAGCACTTTGAGAAGACACATGCATAAAATTTTGGCACTTAACTTCTAGTTTAAGGCAGAGGTGCACTTTAATGAAGAATAAAATAAACAAAATAATCTAGGTCTTGAACTTCAGTAAAAGGTTCTAATTGAGTATATACAAAACTTTATTTGAAGATTTTGGTTGACTTCTTTCCATTTCCACAGTCGGCCTCCTCCAACATGTCTTATTGGAAATATTTCAGATCATTGAACACATCTTGAAACTTTCACAGAAAAAGCTCTCCCTTTCAAATTGTTTCCCACAATAGAGTTCTTAACATAGCAGCCAATGAATTCACAGTGGTGACAGTTGCCTAAGCTCAATGTGTGTAAAGATGGCCCTAAAACAAGGAGGAAGATGTTGAAAATATAGAAACCTTGTCATTTTTATCTGTCTGAAACTGCTCACAGATGTTTCCATTTTTTAATTGTTTTTAATATGTAAGGTGTCAACATGTGTTGCAAATATGGGTTTTAAAGATCAATTTTTTACCCTTCCAAACAAGAGTACAGTGAGTACAGGTTAAATTTATACTTTAAATTTTTAACTTGAACACAGCACATTTTCTCTTAAAATATAAAGCCAAATGTTGGTGTAATTCAAATGTGGAGCAGAATCATAGATTACTACAAGTAAACATTGGCAAATATTTTTTTTTTATTTGGGGTAAATAAAAATAAACTAAATATGTGTGGAAGTCAGAAAGCAAGATAAAAATACAAATGGATACACTGTAAAATATAAAAATGTAATACTTCTATAAAAAATGCCCAATAAGTGACAAACCACAGAAACACATCTTTGCCACATATATGACAAAGTTTTAATATCCATTGAAGGGCTTGCATGAGTTAATCAAACAAAGATAAACAATGAAATAGAAAAAAGGGAAACATACATGAATACGCTAGTCATAGAAGAAGAAATGCAAGTGGTCAATAAACATGAAAAGGTGTACAACCTAACTTTTCAAGTAGGCAAGATTAATAAAGTGGTTATTAGAAAGCCCATGCACACTTGGGGAGAATATAAAATTTGGAGATAATTTGTCAATATGTATGAAAATTTTAAATAATCACATAAAAATTCTAATAAATTTTAAATTAAAGTGTATCTATACCTAGGAATGAGAGACATATATATATAGTTATATGTGTAATATATCCATGATAAATTTTTATAAAGTAGAAATAAACCCAGCATTTAAAAAGTAGTTACAATCTATACACATATGTATTCATCATTTCAGTACGTATTTATGCATGTGTGTGACTGGATATGAGTGTGTGTCTGTGTAAACACACAATAAATATTCACACATGTATATCCTAGTATATTCATAGAAAAAGTCTGGAAGAAAAAGTCCCCAACTTAATCTGTTACTGATGATTCTCTGCAGTAAGTGGTAATGGTGGAGAAGTATGGAATTAGAGAGGCTTGGCCTTTAATTGTATACTTTTGTATATAATTTAATGTTTAGATCAAGTCTGTGTTACTTTTTTATTAATCAGAGAGATGTGTTAAAAAGTCATGAGTCTAGAATGGTCTGACAAGATGTTATCTAAAAATTTAAAACTTGGAGGGCACTTGGGTGGCTCAGTCAGCTAAGCATCTGACTTTGGCTCAGGTCATTATCTCACAGTTTGTGAGCTTGAGCCCCATATTGGGCTCTGTGCTGACAGCTCAGAGCCTGGAGCCTGCTTCAGATTCTGTGTCTCCCTCTCTCTCTGCCCTTCCCCTGCTCATGGTATGTATCTCTCAAAAAGTAAATAAACATTTAAAAAAAGATATTTAAAACTTGGGCTGAATTAGCAAACGTCAAAATGTGGACTGATAACCTTGGGAGCCGTGCAGTGGGCTTTTGAGGATGCAGAGTAGCAGTGTAAACACCATCTCTATTTTATTTATGTTAAGGACTGTTAATGTATTTACAATATTTAATATAAACTAGGTGGTTTGTGTTTTCCATCAAAAATATTTTTTAGTTTTTGTTTTGTGTGTGTCTGTGTGTGTGTATGTGTGTGTACAGAGATAAATGACATTTGTTGGGATAGAACTACCGGGACATTTGCCAGTTCATCATTCATTCAACGTTCAAAAAGCACTTAATACTATATATACAATGTGTAGAGAATTGTGCCTGGGAGCATGAAGACAAAGATAAATAAAATATAATCTCTGTGTTCCAGAAGGTCACAGCCCAATAGTAGAGAGACAGATAAACATACACACACACACACACACACACACACACACACACACACACATACAAGCACACATATACACACATATTACAGTGCGATGGGTTAAGTGAAATCATGGGGGAAAACAATGTACAGTGTTATCATATAAGTTGTAATGACTGAATATATCAGGTAGAGTCAGAGAAGGGTTCTTAGGGAAGTTAACATCTGCACTGAGTTTTGAAGGGTGAACGGGAGTTTGTGAGTTGAATAAAGAACTACAGAGCATTTCAGACAAATCAAAACATCAGATGAAATAACTTCAAGACTTACAGTGTGATACTAACAACTTGCATGATTAAACACTTGTTATGTGTGTCTGGCACTTCTCAGTGCTTTATATGCATTAACTCAATTAATCCTCACATCAATTCCATGTGCTATTATTATCATCATCCCAGTGTTAGAAATTAGGAAACCAAAGCACAATGAGTTTAAGTAACTTGCCCAAAGTCACAGAAATAGTATGTGGCAGAGTCGGTTATAATACGAAAATGGAAAAACAAAACCTAGGCAGTCTGGCCTCAGAGTTCATGTTTTCAGCCATCCGACCATACTTTCTAAAATATAAGATTTGAATAAGTAAGGCTACAAAATTAGGATAATAATGATCATGGACTGTGTTCAGTGCTAAAAAACTTGAACTCTCTTCAGTTAGTTACAGAGAATCAATATGGGATTAGGTAGATGCTATATAGAGATTAAAAAGTTGGGCTGAATTAGTGTTGGGGACCTAAAACGAGTGAAAAATCATCTGACTTGCATTTTAGAAAGAAGACTTTGGCAGAGCTCTGTATGATCAATTTGAGAGACATAAGGCTTAAAGCACAGAGGTCACTGCAATGACCAAGACAAAAAATAATGGGAGTTGGACTTAAGACACAGTCAGTGGCAATAAAATGAACAAGATAGATGAAGAAAAAAATATTTAGGGGATGGGACTGACAGCATCAACAGTCACTGTGAGTTGCGAGGAATCAGGGAAAGGAAAAAATTAAGATTACCCTTGGATTTTCAGTTTGATTCTGAATTCTTTTCACTCTAAAATCCTAAAATTAATGAAATTGAAATTTTTAAAAATGCTATATGCCATTAAATTCATTTTCTAAATACATGAATAGACACCTCTCCAAGGAAGATATCCATATGGCTGACACATGAAAAAATGCTCAACATCATTCATCATCAGGGAAATACAAATCAAAACCACAATGAGATACCACCTCACACCTGTCAGAATGGCTAACATTAACAACTCAGGCAACAACAGATGTTGGTGAGGATGTGGAGAAAGAGGATCTCTTTTGCATTGTTGGTGGCAATGCAGGCTGGAGCAGCCACTCTGGAAAACAGTATGGAGGTTCCTCAAAAAACTAAAAATAGAACCCAGCAATTGCACTACTAGGCATTTATCCAAGGGATATAGGTGTGCTGTTTCGAAGGGACACATGCACCCCCATGTTTATAGCAGCACTATCAACAATAGCCAAAGTATGGAAAGAGCCCAAATGTCCATCGATGGATGAATGAATAAAGAAGATGTGGTGTATATATACAATGGAGATTACTAGGCAATCAAAAAGAATGAAATTTTGCCATTTGCAACTACGTGGATGGAACTGGAGGGTATTATGCTAAGTGAAATTAGTCAGTCAGAGAAAGACAAAAATCATGTCACTTCACTCATATGAGGACTTTAAGAGACAAAGCAGATGAACATAAGGGAAGGGAAACAAAAATAATATAAAAACAGGGAGGGGACAAAACAAAAGAGATTCATAAATATGGAGAACAAACTGAGGGTTACTGGAGGGGTTGTGGGAGGAGGGATGGGCTAAATGGGTAAGGGGCATTAAGGAATCTACTCCTGAAATCATTGTTGCACTATATGCTAACTAATTTGGATGTAAATTAAAAAAATAAATAAATAAAATAAAATAAAAACAGGAGTGGAGGAAAAAAATGTTCCATTCAATCAATCTGTAGGTATTCCATTTACAAGGTACAGAACAGAGTAATACAAATTGAAATGCTTTTTATTGATCCCTACTATACACAACTAATATAATTCAGCCTAGTCTAATGCTAGAAGTTAGCAGGATTTTACCTTAGTATTTTGTAAAGAACTTATCAAATGGAAGATGGCTTTAATTTAAAGACTGTGACTTAACTTTTCATTTCTTTAAGCATCTTCAGGATTAAAATCAATATTTTATTATGCCATGGCAGTAATTTGTTTGTAAGATATAATTTAGTATCTTGAAAGTACACACATTCCAATCACTTAAAATTAGTTAACTTAGTAACTTCCCATAAATTCCAGCTAGAAGATAGATGAGGCTTGTCAAATCAGTTCAGTGAATTCCCAAGGTAAAATAAATACTTTATATTTCCTACTCCAGTATTAGCAGGAATAAATAATGATCTATATAGGAATAGGCCAAAAACAACTGGCTTACCCCTTTCTTTAAACTTATATCTGTTTGTATTAAGAGGATACTTGACAGCCACATCAATTAGTCTTGAGGCTGCATCATGTTGAAAAAATATTTTTATAATATTTAAGACAGGAAATCATTATGGACTTGAACCCTAATTTTGCCATAAACTAGCTGTTTGGTCATGGACAAGTAAACCTGACCTTTGTGAACTTCCCTTTCTATATAAAATAGAAATAATAATAGATACTCTGCAGAATTAGTTGGTGGATTAGCAGTAATGTAGGTAAAGCACCTGGCACAGATGTTCGCCTGATATTAGGTAGGTAGCAGATAGTTTTGATAAAATTATCTTGGAGTGTCCATCACATGTGTAGTTTCACGTCACTGAATGGGTGTTACCAGAAATTTCCCTAATATTCACTCTATATATTCAACACAAGTATCAGGAAAGCCCCAGTACTGCATATTTGTGTACATAAGATGCTCCTTTCCCTTCCTGTGTACCCTCCTGGTCAGGCAGAATAATTTCTTCTGGAATAATTTTTTGCCTGGCTCTGCTCCCACCTTGGAAAAAGTTGGGGTTAAGACAGAGATGGACAGGTGTCTTGAAACCCAATCAGTTTACCAAACTTTTAGATCAAAATATTCAGTTACATATTTGGTTCAGCTCTAAGGATTTGAACTATGATATCTTTCCCCATCCACCTCTCTTTTCTATGGTCTTGAGTTGACTTGACAGGAAATATACTAGAGGAATCTAATAAAAGTTGACAATTACATGTTCCACTTTGTCATCCAGCCCCCTATGTGCAAGGTAAACATTAATAATTTCTTGGGTTCTTGGTTGATAATTTCAATTACATGGGCCAATTACTCATCTCTTACTTCCAAATGCTGTTTCCTTGAGGTAAGGAACAAAACCATTGTAAGATTAGGATAGCATCCAACAAAAGAAAAAAAAAATTCCTAAAGAAAGCAAACTGGAAGCTTTTTGGAGTCACCCCCTACTAGACTGTTAGGAAAACAAACAGTAGAGCAAATGTTGCTAATCCTATTTTTGCTTTGTGCCTTTGGCCATTTAGTGGATAAAGAAGTGAATCTAATGAGCCCCAAAATCCTTTTTCAACCCTACAAGTGATGCATTTAATTTGTCAGGATGTAAATCAGCAGGACCTCTCAGCATGATTGTGTAGTATAATCCCGTCCATAAAATATTCCTCCTTGTTCTGCCAAAGAAGTGGTGGACCCTCATAAGGGCCAGCTCACCGACTTGGCAGCTGAGGCCCCATCACACTCAAAACTGGTAAGTCACACACCCAGACACAACCCCTGACATTCCATGGGGAGGAAGCAAAGCTTAATTTAGATAATCCCCTTTGCAAAGTGTATTAGCTGATCCAAACCAGACCTGGCCAACTAAAGGCATGTTGTTCCTACATTTCAGACATGCCTAAATATAGAAATAGCTTTTTGCTACATTTGGAGGATTAAGATTTATTTAAGGAATAGGTAGGGATAATCAATAAGCTTCTTTAAAAATATATAAACAGGGGCGCCTGGGTGGCGCAGTCAGTTGAGCGTCCGACTTCAGCCAGGTCACGATCTCGCGGTCTGGGAGTTCGAGCCCCGCGTCGGGCTCTGGGCTGATGGCTCAGAGCCTGGAGCCTGCTTCCGATTCTCTGTCTCCCTCTCTCTCTGCCCCTCCCCCGTTCATGCTCTGTCTCTCTCTCTGTCCCAAAAATAAATAAACGTTGAAAAAAAAAAAATTTAAAAAAAAAAAATAATAAAATAAAAAAATAAAAATATATAAACAGCTTCACGTATGACTTTGACCTTCAATCCACTTAAATGGTGTTGGGGGGTGGGTAGTAATTCTTTGTTGCTCTAGAAAGTGCTGAGCAGAGTTCCTATAATTTCATTTCACATAGGGAAATAAACAATAACAATAAACACAACAGGGGAAGTATGCTGTACATCACAAAAGGATATTTTTTTTAAATAAAGTAAAGCACATTTTACTTTAAGTGGTTCATAGAAGACTATACCTGGTTTAAGAACAAATATTCCACCAACCCTCCGCTAAACACATTTGACCCTTCAACACGAAGACACAGATTACTACAGAGATACAGCAATGTCAGGAGATAGGGCACACTGATAGAAAAATGCCCTCAGGAACCACAGGTGAAGTAATGCTATACTTGAGTGTCAAAGAGAGAGAGAGAGAGAGAGAGACAGAGAGAGAGACAGAGAGAGAGAAAGAGGAGTGCAGAGTAGGAGGAAAGGATGCATGTAAGTTTTTTCAGGCATGAGCACAGAGAAATTTCAAGTTAAAACCTAAATCCCTGAATTCATTGTGAAATAGTTATACTTCTGGAAAAAGGAATTGTTACAACTCTGAAAAAACCATCACTAGCAATAAGTGTTGTGATTTGTAATATAAGAAGGCCTGAATTTTCCTTAGAAATTAGAATTTAATAAGGGAAAAAAAATCCATCAGCAGAAGGCAGGTATGTGCTGGGGATAAGGAGCCTCCTCTGAGAGGTTGTGGCCCAGGACAAGCCTCTTTTACTTGGCCTGAAGCAGAGGTCTTTCAAGTGCTTGAACCTTGACTCAGCTTTACCAATGGAATAGAGAGAACAGCTTGTAAGCAGGTTCCCTTCAACAGACAATTTCATGGTGAGAATTCCATAGTAGGAAATGATACTACGTGCCATATCAAGAATTATGACGGAAAAACAAAAAACCCAAAATGATTTGGAAATAAGATAGAAGGGATATATTTAAGAAAAAAGAAAAAGAAAGAAGAAGAAAAGAAAAAGAAGAAAAAGGAAAAGAAAGAATGAATATGAGAAGAAAAGAGGGAAAGAGAAAGAAGCAGAGCCACCTAGAGAGAGGGAGAGGGAGAGAGAGAGAGCTGAGTACAGTGACACTTAGGGGACAGCAGTTGTTTTTGTAGTTAAGAGTGAGACCTTTTAGTCCTCCCGGGTTTTTTTATGGTATCCTGACAGCTCAAGTGTCAGATGCGGACCAAGAGATAATACACATATCAGCAGGGGAAGAACTGAAGAATGTAGATTCATACTGACAACTTTTTAAAAGATAAATCATATATGGTAACATACTTAGTGAGAGACTGAAAGCACCCTAGGTTACACCTTAAAACGAAATACCATGCAATTATTAAGAATGATATTAGATGAATATTTATTCATGAGAAAAGATATCTGTTTCCAAAGAAAGCAGGCTGGAAAACAGTGTGTATAGCATGATACAGCTTTCCACAAAAAATGTATGTTTTTATATAACATAGAGCAACATATGCAGCTTTCTCAATGTGTCAGGATTGTGGTTTTCATTTTATTTTGTGTACTTTCTCCTTCTTCTACATTAAGGGTCTGTTATTTATGTAATTATAAAAACAACTGAAAAATAAGGTAAAAACTTCATTTTACTTATCCATTCCTAGTCAAAGCTTTCACAGTAGCATATTGAAATACATGACTATAAGGGGGTTCACTTTTAGCAACCAAGTTAAAGCATGGTGGGACCCTAAAGCCGAGGGATGGTTGAAGTAAAATATACCTGCTACATGTATATGTCTCGTTACTGTGAAACAGCAGGAGAATAAATGGTACTTTTCAGCAGGATTTTCAATTCCAAAACATTTCATTATGCAACCAGTTCAGGGTCAAGTCCTGTCAAGTTTATTTATAGTTATACAGTTTACCCCGTGACACAGTACAAAGATAAATAAATGTAAAACTTAGAAATACAAGTCATAGAGTATGCATGACCCCTTTCAGACTCTAAATCAACAGCCAGGTTTATCTTCTTCATGTATAAGTTCCACTGTAATTGTTGTCACTAAGGGCTACTTTTAGTGTATAGTTAGGGAATCTTTCAAGGCTGCAGATAGTGGTATTGAAAGACCATGTGCTACAGTGGAAAGAGCAGGGCTAGGAAGAAAGAAACCTGAATTACATTCCCAGCTGTGCCACCAGCAAGCTGTGTAACCTTGGATAAATCACTCACTTCCACTAAGTCTATCCCCTCATCTGTAAAGTAAGAGAACCAGCAGTCCTCGTAGGTAACTTCCTGGTGAGAAAAATGATGGAAACTCTAGTTCTAATGACACAAGGTATTGAACTAGTTTCTAGCAACACAATGGTTTTAAACCCAATATAATGGACAAAAACGGAAACATCTTCAAGCCATCCAAATATCCAGAAGCCACTTAACAAGCAATGCATTTGTCCTACAGAGGTCATTGCTTTGATTGAATTATCCATCATGAATGCCAATAACTTCAAAATGATATAGTCTATATGCCATCCCACCTCTGGGGTGATCTTTGAGTCCCATTTCACTTACCTGAGATGATTCACAGTTTATAAAACACATCTATAAAACTAAATAAATTATTATATCCAGAGTAAATAACTTTAAATGGGGAAAAGGCCGGGGTGGGGGGGGGGGGTGGTGAGCAACTCTTAAATTAGCTTTACACGTAAATAATTTTCTGGGAAAAACAAAATCTGCTTCTCTCTAGTGCAAGATCTCTGAATTCAACAATCTTGTAGTTTTGTGAAAGTTTAAGGGCAGATAGAGTGACAATTCAAGTTATAGAGTTTCAGAGACTACTTTTTTCCTCTATTGCTACAGATTTCATCCTGCTGAAAACTGTCACTATTTTGTGTCACTGAATTCAATCATAGAATCAATTTTTGTGGATATGGTAGAATTTGCACAACTAAACATTAGATAAATTAGTGCTAAAAGTTATAAAAAAAATGTTTCAAGAGTGTAAGCAACAGTATTATTCTTCTTATATTGTCTCTATATTTCCATTTTTGCAAACCACCTCAATCTTTTTTTTTAAGTGTTGACAGAAAGGTGAAGGATAAAAATAAGTACACCTGTAAATATTTGGAATACAACAATCCTCACCTGTTTTTCTCATGAATCTTTAAGATTTCATTTGTCTGTTGAAGAAGCTGCTTCTCTAGCTTGTATGTTGATAATGAATTCTCTAGCAGTTGTATTTCAAGCCGAGAAGTTTGATTTAGTACCTCAAGATAAAAGATAAAAGATAAAAACATTTCAAACTTCAATCACAAAGACTGAAAAGAAGTTTTAGTTTTTCATTTAGCTGTGTCTCCTTTTAAAATGATACTTCTTCCAGAATAATTAATTAAATGGTCTACATTCTACTAATTAATGTTTTACAATGTGTCCTAATCATTGTATTCATTCGAGACTGAGGTTGCAGTTGAATGAGAAAATTGAATTGTTAAATCCATGTTCATATATAAATGTTCATGTCCTGAATCCCTAGGATATTATTCTATTGTGCTGCTTGCCTCCAATATTTATATGATGAGAATTATTATAAAGTCTTAGATATTGTGTACAACAATTAATAGCTAATAGGCAAGTAAAATTTGCCTGCTTCGATCCCTTACCTTAAAAAAATTAGTTATAAATGTGTAAACAGCTCTTGACATAGTTTAGACAGATTAATGACTACAAAGTTATTGAATAACTATCATATTAGGTCATGCCAGCCCTTCCAGATATCATGTCATTTTATGGACATAGGCACATAACACACTAAGGAAGAATTGCTACCATCACTTTATAAATGAGGAAATTAAGGTTCAGAGAGAGGCCAAAACTGACGCAGGAACCAAGGGAAGGACTGGGTTCTGAACCCAGATAGTGTGACTCTAATTTTAATGTTCTACAAAGAACACTAAGAGGTTTAGTTAAACCATCTTGGGTCTTCGTCTGAGCAAATGAAGGGACCAGGAACCCAGATTGCACTGAAGACAGACTGTAGTATTCTTTTCAACTGCACTACACTGGGTACTCTAGAAAATATAAATGTTCAACTTATCTTGAATCATCAAGACTCATGTTGCTAGTCAGGCTTTAATATAACATGAGTCTGTGAGTCATAAGCCCAAAGGCTTTGGGTTCATTCTCCAAAAAAACACATCACACACTTCAATCCTGTAAGATGCCTTCAAACTGTGCCACTGTCTTTATTCCTCCCTATCTCTGTTGTGTCCACCCCTTCTACCTGAGTCTTCTCTAAGGGTGGTAAACAAAGCAGGGAAAAAAAAGTATAATTAGCTTAAAAGCTTCCTATGTCATTTGAAAATTTAAAACCATCACACTTTTCTTACTGGGTGGCTCAGTTGGGTAAGCACCCAGGTCTTGGTTTCGGCTCAGGTTATGATCTCACAGTTTGTGGAGGTTTGTGGGTTCAAGTACCATGTTGGGCTCTGCACTAACAGCATGGAGACTGCTTGAGATTCTCTCTTTCCCTCTCTCTCTCTCCCCCTCACCAACTTGTGCTCTCTCTCTCTCTCTCTGTCTCTCAGAATTAAAAAAAAAAAAAAACCTTAAAAAAAGAATTACTTTTTGAAAGGGACCTGGAAATCCTTCTGGAGGATCAATATCAATCTATAGGTCCTCCTCTAAAAATGACACTATTAGAGCTTTCCTCCTTTTCTGTAGCAGGTCTAAACCTGGGATTACATCAGATGCACATAACCTTTTCAAAATATACTGATATGACCAGGGTTAGACTTGGGCTATGAGAGGTTGTGGGGGAAGGGGATGGATTTGCAAGACAGGAGGACAAGAACTAGGGAGAGACGAGAGAGGCAATTGTCTCAGTTGTAAAATTTAAGCAGATGTCAAGAAATTCAGTAATCAAGATAATATTTTAATGCAACATTTTGAAAGATCAAAATTAGTGCAAAAATATCCATGCTGAACATAGTATGATTTTAAAATAAAGACAGGATCTGCCTCTGCACATGTGTTATTTCATTTTGCATGACTTGATCCCACTCTCCTCACCTAGGTCTCAGTCCCATGGTGGGGGAGGGGTGACGTGTTGGATGGTGAAGGAGTGGGCAAGAAAATAGCAAGATGGGGCATTTGTGCTTTCAAAAAGTTCGAAGTTTCAGGGCACCTCGGTGGCTCAGTCGATCGAGCAACCAACTTTGGCTCAGGTCATGTTCTCTACGTTCATGAGTCCGAGCCTAGTTGGGCTCGCTGCTGTCAGCATGAAGCCCACTTTGGATCCTCTGTCCCCTCCTCTCTCTGCACCTCCTCCACTTGCGCTCTCTCTCTCTCTCTCTCTCAAAAATAAATAAACAACAAAAAGTTTGAAGTTTCTATGATTCATTCATAAAATGGTCATAAATACAGATCTGAAAGCCAATCTAAAAGTTACTACTATTAATCAATACTTATGGAGTGTTTTAGAGTTAAAAAAAAATATTTTCCTCTACTGAGTCACTTCATTTGAGGAAAAACAGGAGCAAGAGGAACTGGGATTTGAGGACAGAGTTCAAAGCAGCCCAGAGGAGAGAATGGTAGAGAATGTAAGGATTGGGGATACACACAATTTAATTTTGAACTGGTAAACATATTTTTTCTATGCAAGTTTTTTGTTTATTAACTAGAATTAATATATAATATATATTATACATATAATTATATATAATAATATATATTATACATATAATTATATATAATACTATATATAGTATAGTAATAATACTATAATGCTATGTATAGTATTATATTAATACCATATTATATATAGTATAGTAATAATTATATAATTTATATATAATTTATATATAGTAATACTATACTATATATTATTATAGTATACGATACTAATTATTAGATACAGTATAGTATTATTATAATATATTATAATATAATATATAATATATATTATATATTACATAATATATTATATATTATATAATTATACATTATAATATATAGTATATAATATATAATAATATATTATATAATATATTATACATAGTACAGTATTATTACTATATTATATATTATAATATAATATATATTGTAATATAATATATATTATTATATTACAATATATAATATATAACATAACATAATATAATATATTATAGTAATATACTATACTATGTATAATATATTATTGTATTATAATTAATTATTAATAGTATTAATATATTATAATAATTAAATAAGGGATGAGACATCTGTATCTTTTGGTGACAGAACAGTGCTTGGCACAGAAAGACACTCAATATTGATTGAATGAATGAAAGGTACATTGTTTCACTGAATCAGGCATATCATATGCAGTTAAACAAAATCTATTTTCTGCCTCATTCACCATACACTCTGCTCACAACTGCAGACATTCTCAAATACCAAAATTTTTACTTTACAAAGAACAAAAATTGTTCTCTATGTCTGAGAAGAACATGAGAGGACACTGAGAAGAGAATTGAGCTATCTATAATTAAAAATGAAGCTGTCTATACATAAGTCTGGAGACTATAACAGTTCCTAATTTTTCTCCACTTTGTCCTACCTCCAGTCAGTTTGCTACATAACACCAGAATGATCTTTTTAAAAACGTAAGTCACCTTATGTCACCACCAATGTTAAATCGGTTAATTGCTTCTCTTTGCAATGTGAATAAATTCCAAAGTTCTTAGCCTGGCCCACATGGTCCTATGTGATCAGAACACTACTTACTTCTCAGGTCTCATCCTGCCATTCCCTTCCTTGTTTTATTATGCTCTAACCACACTGTCCTTCTTCTTGCCACCTCAACATGCCAAATTCATTGCTACCTCAGGGCCTTTGCATTTGCAGTTGCCCACCATATCCCAGATGCATGGCTGATTTCTTATCAATCAATTCTTCCTTATGGAGGCCCTTCCTGGCAACTGTTTGAAATATAACTCCCCCATCATCCTCCATCAGTCACCCTTGTTTTATTGGCTTTATAAAATCATCACTATTGGAAATTATCTTCTGTTCGCTCATTTGCTGTTTCTCTACCTTCAGGAGGATGTCAGTTACATAGAGGCAGGACTACTCCATCTGGAGCCCTCCAAACTGTCAGTGCCCAGCATGGGTGGCATACTGGCACAGTCAGAGCTATTTGTTGGATGATATACTAGACAATGGACAGTGAGTTATTTTTCAAGTTGGGTCATTGTCAGGGAGAGGGTAGCAGGCCATGTGAATGTTAAGTGGGCCTTCAATGATAACAATCTAAAATCTAAATCTAAAGAAGCATCTGAATATAAGAGAAGGAGAGAGACAGATCTCAAATCTCACTTAGTCCAGGCTAGGTGTCAGGTCACCTCAGGTCACTCCTGAGAACAAATGCCAATCCCTTCTCTTATTTTCCCATCACTTTGACCAAATAACCACTTTATTTCAATTCTCTCCACTGATGTATTAACACAGGCCTACAGTTCAAAAACGAGCTACCATGAGAATTGTACAAGAAACTATGATAAATTGGCTACTTTCTTGCCATGTGTCTGTGAAACTTGCTGCTTAGCAATAATCTAAGTGTTCCATTAAAATGACTAAGACATTTCATTTTGTTTAGCCTAAACATATTCCAATGTACATCTAGTAAGAAAGAAAGAAAGAAAGAAAGAAAGAAAGAAAGAAAGAAAGAAAGAAAGAAAGGAGGGAAGGAAGGAAGGAAGGAAGGAAGGAGGGGTATGTTCCTTATGTAAGACATAAGACTTGAAACTGAGAAGTTATGAACTCTAAAATGTTAGTTCTTTCATTGAAAAATAAAAATTTTTAAATAAAAATTACTAGTTTTGCAACCAAAGTGAGTTAGAGAATTTCAGCCAGCTTCCCTTTAATACTTTTCAACGTTTATTTATTTTTGGGACAGAGAGAGACAGAGCATGAACGGGGGAGGAGCAGAGAGAGAGGGAGACACAGAACCAGAAACAGGCTCCAGGCTCTGAGCCATCAGCCCAGAGCCTGACGCGGGGCTCGAACTCACGGACCGCGAGATCGTGACCTGGCTGAAGTCGGACGCTTAACCGACTGCGCCACCCAGGCGCCCCTCCCTTTAATACTTTTAAGAGTGCCTCTGATCTTGCTTAAAAGGAAAATCTCCCACAAAAGAACATTTCCTTCTTAGCATGTTAGCTTTGAAATCAGCTTTGTTTGTAGTTTATACTTCTTTTTACTTTAATTTTGTTTTTCAAATGAAAAATGTAACACAAAATATGATGTCTTGATAATTAGATTTTTATAATGGAATAAAGGCTGCTATGTGTTCAAGGAATCAGAAGATCACCATTTTAAAACTTGGTGAAAGAATTTATTTGGTCAATAGTGGGCAGTGTGACAAAGCACCCCCTCCAGGTTATCTGCTACTTTCCAAAGGGAAAGTAGACAACTAAGATGGCGAGACATGGATGCTTCTACCCTGAGTTAAAATAGCATCACTGAGAGTGTGGCAAGCTGGCATTTGTGCTTCCAGATAATAGGAAGTGGTGAGTAATTCTACAAAGAACTCCTACCACAGTGTTCAACTCAATCTGATCGAGCCTTTAGACTTAACTTCCAGTTTAAAGGAACCGTGCAGAATGAATAAGTTAAAATGCATCACAAAGAAATACTCAGAGAAGTTCAGAATATGGGACACTCTACAAAAACAATGGGCCCAGGGGCGCCTGGGTGGCGCAGTCGGTTAAGCGTCCGACTTCAGCCAGGTCACGATCTCGCAGTCCGTGAGTTCGAGCCCCGCGTCGGGCTCTGGGCTGATGGCTCAGAGCCTGGAGCCTGTTTCCGATTCTGTGTCTCCCTCTCTCTCGGCCCCTCCCCTGTTCATGCTCTGTCTCTCTCTGTCCCAAAAATAAATAAACGTTGAAAAAAAAAAAATTAAAAAAAAAAACAAAAAAACAATGGGCCCAGTGTCTTAAAAACCTGAAGAAAAAAAAAAATAGAAAGAGTGCTCCAAATTAAAAGGGACTATATTACACCTTAAAAAAAAATAAAACACCTATGAAAATTTTTGTAGAATTGAGGAAATTTGAAGGTGAAAATTAGCTAATCTTAGAGAGTTACTGTTACTCTTAGTCATGATAATGTTCTGAATTAATACTAATTGTTATCTGTAATATTTTATATTTTATTTATATTATATATAAATAGCACAAGGAAAATCTCATTGGGTTATGGAGTTTAGTACAGACAGTGCATATATTACAGAGCTAATGCACAGAGGAGTCAGAATGGAACCCAGGTAGTTTGTCTCCGGAGTCTGACTTCTTTCCTACAGGCTCATGTAGCTGTACACAAGCAGCTTCACTCTGGCTAAGAAAGGTACCTTCCCTCAGTCAATAGACTCATGGCTATTGAAATTGTTTCTTTCAAATCACCATGACATCAACATCTTCTGCTTGTCATGGCTAATGATATCTGATTTCTCTCCTCTCCCTACTCTAACACTAAACTAGCACTATGAAGCAGGAAAGTGGACAAATTTCTCATGCTTCTTAGAGTATACAGAAAATGCTGTCATCCAATGTTCTTAGTTGGTCAGAGTAAGTTTGCGGTAGAGTGCTTCTATTCAAAGTCCTATTCTGACCCATCAGCTATTTATGGGTATAAAGAATAATCAACATATAATCTTTAGGACACTACCTTTGATTTTAGGAGCACTGGGCCGAAATCTACAGAAATTATGGGACTAGTATTAGTTAATATAATCATTTGACAAGCATTTATTGAGAACCTACTGTGTACCAAGTGATGCTATAAAAAGAGCAGTGAACAAGACAGAGAAAATCCTTGCTCTCTAGAAATTTGTATCCTAGTACAAGGGGTGGCCAGCTTTTTTTTATAAAGGGACAGATAATAAATGTATTGGTGGGCTATATGGTTTCTGGTACAACTACTCAACTCAAATTTATTGGGAAAGCATCCATACACAACATATACATGAATGAGTGTAGCTGTATTCAATAAAAACTTTATTTATAAAAGGAGCTGGCAATTCAAATTTGACCTGTGGGTCATAGTTCACTGAGACCTCTTCAAATGGGTTATCAAATACTTTTTCCAGACCTTGTGAGAAAGTTAATTACCAGGGTATTTTTCTTGGATGACCCATTAGCAAATTCATTTTACTGCCATTTTAACTAGGCCAAGGTTAAATATTTATTCAACTATCTCTCTTCAAGTTGAAGAGATCCAGTGGCTCAACTTTGAGAGCTGCCTTCTCAAACCTATTTCTGTCTAGAGACTGATGCTCATTGACTAATCTGTTCCTGAACTGGCTTAAACTTGCAATTGTACAACTGAAGTCCAAACAACAGGTGTATGACCTCTGACAAGCAGATGACAAAATGAGATTACACATATAAGAAATTTATTAGGGGGAATGCCTGTAAAGGAAAGTTGGGGAGAAGATAGAGGTGTCTAGGAGCACCTTCTGACTAGGATGCACGTCTAATCACAGTGAAGAAGAAAGGGAAGGAGAGAAGATTGAGTGGAAATCTTGGCCTCCAGGGAAGCTGTGAGAAAGTTCAGCAAGGCTGAGGGAGAGCCCTTAGCCAAAGTCATGTGTCAGTGGAGTCCAACAGCTCCCAGGGGCAGGTCTGACTAAGTATTGCTACTACAACATGTCACTGGGAATTGTGCCTTCTGCATCAACATAGTGATGGATTTCAGAGTACAGCAGCTGGGGTCATTGGTCAATGAAACCCCCACAGTAGGAGACTGGAAAGATGCCTTTTTATGGCAATAAGAAATGGCTTCATAGCGAACTTATTTGATGGAAAGTTAAGGAAGAAATGGTTTAGACAAGTTTTGCCACATTAACTCAATTAAGCTACCTGAGGATAAAGATTGCTTTACTTATTGTATTCTATACAGTACCTATTAAAACCTCTTACATTAAGAAGACACTCAAAATATACCTTTTAAAATTTGGTTAAATTCCATTCCTAAGACTATGGTTCCTATATAAATAATTGGAAATTAGAGGAGACATAGGCTAAGTGTCTAAGGAACTGCCCTATAGTTAGTTACACAGCCAGCAAATGGCAAGGAGAACACTGGATTCTAGGATCACATGAGACAATGTGCAGTCACATGGCAAAATGGCAATAATTGGTGGTGCCATCAGCAGCAGCAGAACAGCAACAGCAGCAGTATCCTTATCATTTATAGAAAACTTTCAGCTGCTACTATTAGGTTCACATTACTTTCGTCTTTTCTGATTTCCATCTTACCCTCTGCTTGGGCCCATTTAGTTTCTACAGCCTTAAAGAGAGAAAGGAACCTTGAGAGAGGCAGAATAGACACAAAGGGAGCCAGTAAGGCATGTAGACTGTGATGCCAGACTTCCTGGGGTAAAAATTTTGCTCTAACATTTACCACTAGTTGTTTCACTCAGGACAAGTTGCTTCACCTCTTTGGATTTCAGTTCCCACATCTTTACTATATTTTTTTCTAATTTTTAAATTTTATTTACATTTATTTAAATTCTATTTTATTTAAATTTAATTTTTAAATTTAGTTTACATATATTGTAATGATGATTTCAGGAATACAGTTTAGTGATTCATCACTTACATATAAGGGATGATGGTGGTACCTACCCCACAGGATTTTTTTTTTAATTATTAAGTAGCTAATATATGTAAAATTGCTTAGAACAGAGCCAAACACCTATTATGAGAGATGAATGCTAATACAGTTTGTCTATTCGTGTACCTCTAATCAAAATAGGCCCGTGGGAGAAGTCAGAAATAGACTTCCACTACAGGAAGGGACATGGATAATGTCTGAAACTAACTCCTTCATAGGGCACACTTGGAAAGAGGAACTGGAAGTAAAGGAGATATTGGTACAAACATAACAGAGTGAGAAAAACACTACAAGCTAGGCTGAAGAGGAAGGTACGGGCATGGTGTTGGCACCTGATTCTCACCACTGTGGCTAGCAGGGTCATTTAGACGTGCTCATTATCTATTTCTTTTCTGATTATGGTGCTTGTTAAACACATAAGTATTTTTAATTGCCATTACAGTAAAACCATGTTTCTGCCACCTTTTGTTAAGTTCTGGAAGGTCTAGACAGCGGACTAGAAAGCAGTAAGTTACTTGTCTTTATACCATTATCATGTAAAAGTTAGAACACTAAAATATGTTGCAAAACCATTGATATAAGTTCCTAAAATAATTGAGAACCTGAAGTCAGTGTAGGAAAAGTAGCACTTACCGATGTGAAACAAAGGAGAATTAACATGGAACAAAAACGTAGGAGCATACTTGGATAGCCCAAAGGGTCTATTCGTTTATAAATGCTGATTATTAAAGAATAGAATGCATTTAGATTAAGAAACAATTTAGGATTCATTCTGCAAACTTGCCCCTGCATCTGTACTTGAGTGCACTTGAATGGCTATGTCTAAGTAGAACAAACAGGCCTGTTGCAAAGGTTCAACAGAGCACCACATGTGTACACATTCACATGAAAACAGCTTTACAGTAGCACAGACAATTAGAAGACATTAAAATGAATATGAAGGGGTACCCAGTTGGCTCAGTCAGTTAAGTGTTCAACTCCTGCTCGGGTCAAGATCTCACAGTTTGTGGGTCTGGCTGTGCACCGACAGCATGAAGCTGCTTGGGATTCTCTCTCTATCCCTCCCCCACTCATGTTTCCTCTCTCACAAAATAAATAAATTAATAAACTTAAAAAAATAAACAAAATGCAAATGAAAAGAACTCCCAGGATTTACTTCTTAAGGTAGAACATAGTTGGTCTGAGCTATTGCCTTCCTTCTCTACCTGTCTCTCATCACAAGTTCTGATAGATTTGTGATTTTTAAGATATTTTGCAGGTTTTAGCTATCTTGAAATTCTTCTTGGAGTAACTAATAAACTTTAATTGGCCTTTAATGACTCTTTAGTTTTAGCTGTTCCCTATAAGGCGGTTTTTTTCCTACAAATTTTCTGTACTATTTTCCATAAAGTACATATTTTTTAGCCTTAAGGACGCAGAACAAGTTTTTATCTCTTAAAATCTAATGTACAATTTGTACATTAAGATGCTGACAATGGGACTCCCCCCCGACCACCACCACAACTCCAACTTCTAGGTAGAAAATGAGTAAAAATAACTCAAAAGGATTTGGGGGATGGAAAAAAATAAAACACTGCCATGTAAGTCATTAAAACTCATAAATGTATAAAAATTTCAAATATTCACTCAAGTATGGTTGTGTCAAGTATGGTTGTGTTGTTTCAGTTTCTGAATATACAGAATGCTTTGTAGGAGAAGGTGAGTATTCTATTCTAAAAAAAAAAAAAGCAAGAGAAAATACTCTCATATTATTTATACCAAAAGAAGCCAATGTTCATAGATCTCCATACTTGTTTAGTATGATAATAAATGATTATATAAAGTCTCATACTTTTTAGTTATAACATGTAGCTTCCCCTTCCCCATCCCCTGTAGTTATCTGATAATAGTGTGCAGCAAAAAATACTTTCCAAAGCCCATGTGGTTTACTGCTCCAATGTAATCCACATTTAAGTTCTTATTTAATTAGTTTAATTATTAGTACTACTAATCCAGAGAGATAAAAAAAGGAAAGGAATGAAAGTGCCGATTCAACTCACTAGCTGTATCAGTGTGAAAAAATTGCTCAAAATTTCTGACCTCTTGTCTGCTTTGAATGGTTTTCATAAATATTATTTGTACATGGGAAAGCTGTTTGTATAACATATAGTGCTCCATCCAGATAAATTGTCATTGTTATTTATCTTTAAATATCATTATATGATCTGTGATGTCATTAACAGAAACAAAATAAAATGGAAATAAGGTTGCATCTTATTTTTTAATTTATATTGTTAAAATAATTAAATAAGGAGACTATTAGACTGAGGTGGCTCTAATGCCTCAGTAACCTACATTAAGTAAATCAAAGCCTAAGCCAGAGTCAGTGCATCTGAATCGAAGAAAATGAAAATTGAGAACAACCAATCACAAAGCCAGCTAGGCTTCCTGAAATAAGGCCACTGCTTGGGCTCTCATCAATCAAATAATTTCCTTGATTTGCTTCCACATCTTCTCTGTTACAACCTTTCCTGTAGCTCCCACAGTGGAATGTTCCTAACCACTTTTAGCTAAACGCTGCTCAATTTCAATTGATGTATGCCCAAATAAACTCTTGACAATTCAATGTGCCTCAGTTTATCTTTTAAGAATTTATTTCAGCTTCAATTCCAGAAATCAACTACACTAGGATAGAATCATCCCCTGGGTTTCAGAATAGTAATGGGAACAACTACTTCCATGGTTAAAATGGGACCAAGAAATCATCTTCAAATCATCAAAAAGATTTTCACTGAACTGTAATAGTAGGTTTGTGACCGTGCTGACTAAAGGGCATTTTACTGATCTGTACTGAAATAAGTATGATTGTACATAAAGAAGTATGTTGTTGTCCATGGCACTATAAATATATATATATATATATATATATATATATATATATATATATAACTACACATTGCTGCTAAGTTAATTTTGTTTTCCTGTGTATCTACTGGACACATAAATACTCTGCAGGTGCCATATGGCTAGTGTATTATCAGAGGCGAAACAAGACAGGTCAAAAATGTACATCAAAGGCACCAATTTGACCCAAATGGTTATTTTGTTTGACACATATCATATCATAGTTGGTAGCTGCAGTGTTTATTTGAATTTAAATGCTGATTAAGTCCTTTGCCAGTCCTGTTTTTGCAAACACACACAAAGCTACATCTACCAACCTTCATTAAATCAAAAGAAACATGCATAGCATGTCAGGCAGTCATTGTTGTTATTACCAATAAACAAAAATGTATATGTTTCCCCAATCTCAGTGGTTGAAATGTGCTCTGTGTTTATGGAGTATGCTAAAGGGGAAAAAATTCTGCTCAGTTAAGAGTTTGTCGACTCTGGCCCAGGGGTGTACCTGGGTCTCAACATCTGTCAGCTTTCTGGTCTGTTCTGCGGTCTGAGAGAGAAGGCTGGTTCCTATCTCGAGCATGGTGGCCGTGTGGTTCTGGACTGCATTCTGCTGTATCTGGGCCATCTCCGACTTCATATTTTCCACAATGTAATTCTCAATCTGCAAGAGATAAAGGACAAAACATACTACATTATAAGCAAAGCTTCTCAGTTGGAGCATGTAATATTTACAATGACAAAACAAGACACAGCTGGCAAATCAGCCATCTGGCAGGGATCCTCTGCATTTCTGGGAGTTGGGAAATGGGAGCAGAGCACACAGGGACCCAGTTGCTAACAAACTCCTTATATACTGAGACATATATATAATCCTCACAATCATAATGAAAATTTGCACTTGGATAGTGCTTTCTTATTTTCTACAACTCCTTCAATCCTCACTGCAAAGATGTGAGTGAGGTACAGATGGCCTCATTGTTTGTGTGATTTGTTTTGGTTTGCTTTTATTTATGGCTGAGGAAACAGAATCAGACAAGGTCAATGATGAGACCAAGGTCACCCAGCAAGAATGCAGCAGCCTTAGCACGATCATTTAAATCTAAATCTTGGTTCTCTGGTCTTTCAATAGACCACATTGACCACCGGTCTCAGAAAAACTCAGCCTCCTGCTTTCATTCATGTAATGAAAAGTAAAAGACCATGCTGGGTTAGGGGAATTACACAAGCAGTGGGAGGAGGGTGGGTGCCCCAAACACAAGCTTTTAAGAGAATAGTCAAGTATAGGCAACAGTATACAAAATGAGCTGCAGAGCCACAGAATGAGCTAAAACCATTCTCAGTGCTCCTTTGAAAGCTAAAAAAAATAAAAAAATAAAAAAAGCAGAAAAGCACTGAAAGTATAAGCTATAAAGCAGCATTTGCCCTCCTTGCCTTGGGTAACATTTAGTCCTCTATGGTGCCATCTTAGAGAATACAATGGTTGTAAAGTAAATTATACCACAGGGGTCAGGGGGAATTCCTAAGTGACACTCTGAGGGAGGTTGTTAGGCACCTGAGAGAATAAAGCTAAGTATAACCACGCTTGAAAAACACAGAAGAGGCCTGCACCTCCCTGTCAGTGCACTTAATTCTCCCCCACCACTGTGTGGTGACTACATTTTATTACCTAATTACACATATGGGGAAACTGCATCCCAGAGAAGTCAGGTCCAAGGCCACACACCACAAAAACAGCCAGACTTGGATTTGAACGCTGAAGTCCTTAACTTTCATACCAACACTCTTAACCACTTGATAGCTCTGCCAAGTTGTTCTTCATAAGCCGGGTTCCAAATCATTAACAGCTACGTGATTTTTACTGATTTAGTGAACCATAATGCATCCACTATTTTATAATCCATAGTAATATTATTGTCATGTAATAAATAAAGTCTAAACCTAAATTCCCCTTTGTGCAACTCTGGCAGTTCACTTTCTAACACCGTCTCTTGCTTATTTCTATTTATCAAACATAAATCTGCCCCAAGATAAAGAAAATGAAAGGTTAGAATCAAAACTCTTATTGTTATTAATAAATTCTGACTATGTTCTTGGTCAATATAAAGTAACTCCCCTTCATCCTTTATTCCCAAAATTAGAAGTAGAGGAAAAAAAACTCAACTTACAAACATTTATTATAAAACAAACATAACATTGATAGGTTAGAATAGCTATCCAGAAACTATCTTGACAAAATGTAAGGTCTAGACGAAGCCACATCTAACCTTGGCTTTATTCCAATTGAACTAACATATTTGAACAACAATGGAAAGGTAGTGGAAAGGTAGGTCGGAGTATCAGGCATCTGTTGTCTTGGATTCTGCATCATGTTTTCCTTTTCCTCATAACATGCTTTAACTCTCTTTTTGGAAATTATGAATGAATATACTCTCAAAAATGACAGGTAAATCTTCATCATGGAGGTGATTACCTGCCATTTACAGTTGACATTTATCGATTGTCTACTATGTGGTAGGTATTGAACTAAGTACTTTCTTTTTATAACAGCACTCAAACCTTACAAGTTTATATGGTATGTATTGTTATAGCTGCTTTATAGGTTAGGCTATTGAGGCCTACAAAATCCACAGCAATTTGCCCAAGAAAAACAATAACTCAACTCCCAACGCCAAAACCCATGTTCTCAATCTCTAACCTATTCAGCTAAGTACTATTTAATTACTCTGCATATTATTGTGTAGTTCCTTGACCTTGTATGTTTATCAAAGCTACATGGGAAGCATTTTTTAAATGCAGATGAAGGTACCAGACAACAGAACACTGAGTCAGAATTTTCATGGGTATATACTAGACAACTATGTATTTTACACGCCTCCCAATGTAATTCTAATTCAGGCAAAGACCAGTGCTTCTCAAAGTGTGGTCCACAGAAGAATTACCTATATGAGATCTGTTTGTGAACAGTGTGATGTGAAATGAGGAAACTGTGTCAGAAAGCAAATTACCTACGTTGCTAAGCACACTATTACTACGTGTATGTGTGTATGTGCATATAAATATAGGAGCAAGACTTTCTCAATGAAGAAAGTGATGCTGTAATGCTTTAATTTACATTCTGGAATTCTGGAGCAAGCTTCTTAACTTGTTTGCAAAACGACAACTTCCTTGAGTAGCAGTGATTTAGACTACTGAATTTATTCAATGTCAAATTCCCTGCTTATCAAGAAAGCTCAAATAATAACTTGGTTTCCTATGTAGATTTCTCTACTGAGAGAGAACTCACTCATCAGTGAGCTTCAATATAGATCTCTGTGATAATTATACATCAGTTTTTTGGTTGTTTGTTTAAGTAGCCTCTATGCCCAACGTGGGGCTTGAACTCACAACCCCAAGATCAAGAGGTGCGTCCTCTACCAACTGAGCTAGCAGGCATCCCTATACACCAACTTCTTATGCAGTTGGTTAGTGGGAGTTATTTTCCAGAGCTCAACTTGATGTGTTTCAGTCTCCAATAAAGGAGGACCCCCTCTGGCATATAGTGACTACATCAAGGATCAGCTGCTTTGTGACTCTATCTATGTTAGCTCCTATCTCTCTATTCTGTACTACTATGTTTTTTTTTTTTAACTGTAAAAGGTAACACCAGCAAAGCAAAATAACTGCTTTATGTAAGCATTCATCACAGTCTCCAAATTCTGCTGACCCTACTGTAAAAATATGTAAAAAACCTATACTAAAATTCTTATTTGGGCTGCTGTGATGAATAACATGAATATAACTCCAGTTAATTATTTTTTAATTAAGTGGGGCTGCTTTCTGTAGGAGTAACTGCCTTTTAATATAAACGATAATGGCACATTTAAGTAGCAAAAACCAGATGTAGTTGATTTAAAGGCTGAGGAGGGAGGCAGAAGTCAAATATACAATGTGTGATTAATAAGGAGGGCTACTTTCATCTTATCTCTCAACATTCCTCTGTAGATGTATAACTGTGAAATCCATCTTGATGTGTCATATCAGCCAGGTTCAGGAAAAATTTGTAACAAATTTGATTGTCCTCATATTTTCCCTACTGGTTTTAAAAACATGTTCACAGACTATGATGGCTACTTCAAGTTTTAATATTTTAGAAACATCTAAGATGTCAGTTTTAAGCTTACAAGTTGCTGACCGCAAGACCTGATAGATTATAAAGTAAGAGACTCCCAATTTGAATCATAAAATTATTTGACTATACTGCCATTCTCAGTGTCTGACTCTAGGTAAAGTACTGGCCAAAAAGCCAGCATGAGAAGGTACGATGGCATTAGAAATGAGATAATGAACAATAAATAATGTGTAAGCAAATAAATAATGTTACATTTGGTGATTTAGTGTTTACAAAAAGCTTTCATAGACACTGTCTGACTTGATTCTTATGCCAACCCTACATGCAGGGTATTGACTCTATTTTATGGTTTAAGAAATAGGGCTCAGAGGCCTTAGATGACTTAATGGAGATAAAAGGAACAACTCAACTCTACCTTCTGATGTTCCACTAGCCTCAGAGTTGTGGGAACTGCTCTGTTGTTGGACTGGCTTGGTTGACTGATTGGTGAATGAACGATTGATCGCATTTTTAGCCAGCTCACTGAGAATTAATTTACTCATTCCTTTGAGGAAAACATGCATCATGAGAGGGTGATTACTTCACTCCGCTTCACCATATTGGAGGCCAAGTTTATTTGAAGGGAGTTGAGAGGCTCTAGGGCCAGTTATGTGGGAAGTTCACTTTGCTAGCATTTTTAATACAATTGGTCATTAAAAATCCTTTCCTCATTTTTTTCTTAGTATGTAGTTTATAACATATTTGTTTCCTTCCACCCATTACGTTTCTTGCAAGCTATTCTAAAATATAACAAAGAGAATAACAACAACAACAACAACATGTTAAGCCCCTACTAAGGTTGGGTATGTACCAGGTTTTTATAAACATGTGGCTCACTGACTCCTTATAACAGTCCAGGCACTGTATTATGTGTCCTTATTTCACTGACAAGGAAACAAGCTCAGGGAAGTTAAGTCTATGATCACACAATGAGTCGGTGAAAGAACTGGTATGTTGCTTTGAAAGAGGCTAGATGACCCCGCAGGTTGTGCCTAATTCTAAAGAATAGTCAGTTATCAAGCACAAGCAAACTACCATCAATGTCATAGGCAAATTCCAATAACACATAATATTCATTCAGGGAATACATAAAACAGAACAGATGGGGAGAAACTTGTTCAAGGACAGATAATTTTTCATTTTTTTAATTTAATCATTTTCACACGGATTGGTGACTGTAACATTCTGGGAAATGTTATAGGGGGTAAGAAAGCAAATATACAGTCAGCTGTGCGACAAGTTGCATTAATAAACAGAGAAAAATATTTTTAAGAAGTCAAGATTATCAGTCATTTGTAGTTCAGTCATAAATCACTTGCCCATGTCTTTTGCCCAATGACTAGCAGAGAATTAATGCTATTATTTTCCATGATGAGACAGAGTTTTGAGAGAGCTTTCTTACCAGGTCTTCAAAATTCTTGCTGCTTTGTGTTCATGAGAACTAAAATCTGTGTGATATTATGACATGTTTGCATATGAAATTCATTCTCTATCATTTCACTTCAAGGGCTCTCTTAAATAACAGCATATCTTAAAGCACAAAGAATAGAATTTCTCCTTGTAATTCTTAAGGAAAAAAAATACATTTTAAGCCCTATAAAAATTGACAAAGGCATTGTTCACTTAAAATATGTTGTAGATTAAGTGGACTCTCATTGAATGTTGGTGCATATGGTATTACTCAGTTATGGCAAAACAACCGTGAAATAAAGTAAAAGGGTAAATATGGAAAAGCAATAAAAAGGTAAAACAATGCAAAAAATGCCTTAAATGTTGATAGTTTTATCTAATATCATTGTTTCATAAATCAGTGGCAATACTGAAAATGCAACTATATCTAGGTTTATGGTTTTATTAAAAAGATGCCTGAGGCCAAATATATTATTTGCAAGAATTTCTATTATTAGATCTCCCAGTATATTGCTTCTTTTACCACATGGCAAAGTATAATTGTCTTTTTAGACAACAGATCTATTTAGCAGACATTTGAAATAGTTTCTGTGCTGATATGTATGACATGAATCCCATTTCTCATTTTGGTATCTAAAGGAGCACTTAACTATTTATGGAAGAAAGAAACCATTAGAATCAGTGAGCTGGAAGAGACATTAAATATCATGAACTTCAAAAATCTCATTTTACAGATGTGGTGACTGAGGTTCAAAGAGGTTATAGAAAACAAGGTGAAACAACTAATTAATGTCAGATGCCAGGCCATGTCCACTCAATGTGTGGGAAACTTAGACTTACATCATCAGGTTGCGTCAACAATAATGGCTGCCAGTATTATTGGCTCACCCCACATTTCCCAAAACAGTTGGTAAATACTCTGATGGAATTTACCTCTGACTACATTTCTTCATGTAAATATTATTATCTCTGTTTGACAGGGAGAAGCTCTGAGCTACTGAGAATAATGTGAGGGTATGTTTGTTATATCACCTGCAAAAGAATAGTAGCAATATCCCCACTAAGGTTTAGAGAGAAGCTAAGGTATCAAGGGCACCCCAGAATATCCCATATGAACAAATTCTTCTACAATAATTTTTCTTGGCTCTGACTTTTAAAAAAAAATTTTTTTGTAATGTTTATTTATTTTTGAGACAGAGAGAGACAGAGCATGAATGGGGGAGGGTCAGAGAGAGAGGGAGACACAGAATCTGAAACAGGCTCCAGGCTCTGAGTGGTCAGCACAGAGCCCAACGCGGGGTTCGAACTCACAGACCGCGAGATCATGACCTGAGCTGAAGTTGGCCGCTTAACCGACTGAGCCACCCAGGTGCCCCAGCTCTGACTTTTTTAAAGACCACATTTTTGTGGTTGCTGCAAGTGGTCAGTCACATATAGGATCCAGAGTTGGGTCAAGACCCAGGAAAGTCATTCTCTCTTCATATATAAAGAAACGCGATATTTCCTATGCTGAAACACACTTTACTAGCCTGGCATCTCTCTTTTACACTCACCTTCACTTACACTCACCTTACACCCAAAAAAATCCAGAGTCATGAAATTTTGAAAACATTTGTAAGTGTTTACTTAATATTTCCCTTTACATCTTTTTAAAAGCAGTTGGTATATAAAAAGCACACTCAGTCAGGAGTGAGGTTATCTAGATTTTAATCCAGGTACTGTTGTTGATTTACTCCATAAACTTGGGCAAGTTATTTAAACAATTTGAGTTTTAGATCTTCATCTATGAAATGAAGGTCTGGATTAGATTATTTATAATGCTCAAAGCTCTCAAATTACTTGATTTAAAATTTCCCTTATAAAGTAACAGAGTATTCAAGATTTTAATTTTAATTTATTATCAAAAATTTAAATATGGTTGTATATATCTACCTCTATAAAATATATAATACATATCCTTAATGGCAATTAGGAAACAATCATATAGGAACACAATACGAAAGTCTTGGATCATGTCTCTATAGCAGGCACATATGTTTTAATATAAAAAGTTAGAATTTCTGATTTCCTTAATCCCCAGGCACCATTCTGTCTAAAATATTTTCCTTGCTTGTCTTTCACCAACAAAACCTGGCTTTCTTCCTAGGTTTCTTATATTAATGAATGGCACCACTACCACCTACCCATTCATCCAAGCCACAGGGAGTCATCTTTTCTTTTCCTTGCCTTCATTTTCAACAATCAATCAGCACCAGACTGTGTTGCTTCTGTATCCTGAAGAGTGCCTAGATCCACCCCTCTCTCCACTTCCCTTTTTTTCCTGCCACATCTCTGTATCCTCACAGGCACTAACTCAGGTCAGACTCTTGTCATCTTTCTTCTGGATTTGTTTTGGCCCTATAACTGGTCTCCTGACTCCAGACTTCCTCCAGTCCATCATCCATGGCATAACCAGAGGAATCTATCTAAAACATTAATTTGTCGTCATCACGCCACTGCTTAAACTCGACTTCCAATGGTTTCCACTACCTGCAGATAAAGTCACAACCCCTTAATCTGCATAGAAGAATCTGATCTGGATTCGGCTTCCCTCTCCTTTGCACTCTATGCTCCACACACATCAAATTATTTTTCCAAGCACACATTTTCTTCTGTTTCCATGCCTTTGCATATGACTTTGCCCTGATTGACATGTTCTTTTTCTACTTCACCTTCCCTTTTCAT
The DNA here is from genome assembly GCF_018350155.1 of Leopardus geoffroyi. Taxonomy (NCBI): domain Eukaryota; kingdom Metazoa; phylum Chordata; class Mammalia; order Carnivora; family Felidae; genus Leopardus; species Leopardus geoffroyi. Next base: position 101,379,516 of record NC_059338.1, on the reverse strand, counting down.
AGGCTAGGTCCTGTTTTTCAAAACTAAGTTCATGCTTTTCCTCCTCAAGGCAACTTTTCATGACTCTCCTCTCTGTAATATCCTTCCTTTGTATACTTCACTTCTAAAGCATCCTGTGCTTTTTTTTTTTTTTTATAATAGCACTGTCTCCAGTACACCACTAGCTCCTTGAGGGCAAACAACTGCTCAGCTTAAATAGAGTAAATTTATTTTAATTTATTTTTAAGTTAGCTCTATGCCCAGGGTGGGGAGTGAACTCATGACTCCAAGAGCTCCATGCTCTATGGACAGAGTCAGCCAGGTGCCTTTAAGTAATTTAAATAAATTCAAATAATGCATGAATGAATGAACTTGTATATGAAAATACTAACAGCCCCCAATTGTGAGCTTAGCCTACTTACATTTGTTCCTGAAAGTATGAAAATCACATTAACAATTATTAATTATGCCTCTCTGAATATCAATGGGACCAATGTAAATGATGCAAAAGTAGACAGATCTGAAGACATATATCTTCATTTACTGAACCACATAATCCCATCTTTTCTTATTGTTCCTTCCTTACTTTTTCTTTTCTCAATCATCTTGTTATAGGTAATTATTTAAAGTAAGTAAAATCCAGCAAACACAATGGAAACTAACATGTTTTAATCACTGAGCTATACAATGAGAGCAAAAGAATGAATAAAACTTGATTTTGGTGACTAAGACTAACTATAATACAAGTATGTTACAAGTACTAGAATAAAGGTACAAATGTCCTGCCCACCTGCCTGTCTGATGGGGTAGGATGAAGGAAGAAATGAAACCTCTAAGCGAGGGAATCAAGGAAATCTTTCCAGAGTCAATCCTATATGAATATGGCAGAGACGGCATACACTTCTTACATCTGCCTTAATACACAAAAATGTGGCCTGAAAAACTTGGAGGATGGAAGATAGAGAGGGAGCCAGGAGGGCTCTGACAGCATACAAGGAGCTATGCTTGCTTAGGCAAGATGGCGTCCCTGACTACCTCCTAGAATGTGCTATTCAGGAGATGAAGAGAGAATGAGCAAAGGCATGCCTTTGAGGCTACACACAGCGCAAAAGCATGCTACTGGATTTCTAATATGACATTCATTTAGTAGACTCAGGCAGATAATTTCTTTGCACTTTACCATATTTTCAAATACACTAAGCATAATGTTCACACCTCTAATAACACATATAGTTGTGTCTGTGTGTGTATGTGTATATATTTACTTGCACACATATGCTCTCCAAACACATACGTTCTCATACTCCCAACCTATATGTATCAAGTTCTACATTCATATCTTGTGGTTCTGTTCATTTCACTGTAATTTACTTCATTAAAGGTCCATTTAACATACCTCACTTTCCTTTGGATGAGATATATTTTATGTCAAATGTAATCACTATAGATAATGTTTTTTAAACAGTCATGGACAGCTCCAGTATTCTGCCTAACAACTGAGAAACCTTTTTTCCCAAATTCTGAATTTACACTTTAATGACAGAAAAAAAATGGAAGAACCACAAAGCAACTTCATACACATTGTTTTTATGTCAATTAAAAGTGATAACTTATAAAATAAAGAAGATACTGTTTGAAACAGAAAACTGCAGGTATATCTTCCTTTAACTGTGTGTGTTTTAGTTTCTTATCTGGAATGAAATTTAACCCCTTGCATGCTCCATAAAATACATTCCGGTTCACTTAAAAAAAGAAAGCTTTGACATCTGAACTAGAGACCACCCCAGCAGATGGTAAGCTCTAAAGGGCTGATGGAGTGTAAGAGCCTCTATAGGATAATTCTGAGAAACATATTTTTCAAACTATATTCTTTTCTCCTATGACAGTGATACAAACAAGTGGCTTATGATACTCATCTTTAAAGAAAACCTCCTGCATTAAATGAAACACTGCAGCATGGATCATGCAATTTAAATACTCAGCAGATGCTATAATAAACACATTAACAGAAGTTTAAAAGCCTTCATAATTAACAACTTTACAGATTTTTCAGGAATACCACCACTAGGTAGAAAATTGCTATCATTTTACTCTGGTATTTCATATGAAATTGCAAGATATTAGCACTTAAAATCTAACCTTTTTCCAATAAAACCCCTCTGTTCAACATTCTGACTTTTTAGGCTATTATCTTTCCATATATACTGCTTCCTTTCTTGAAATAAAGTTGATCTATTTATCTTCCTTCTCTTCTTTAATATCTCTTAAATTTAGGGTCGCTTTTTAAAAATTACCTGCCTTTCATTTGCTTAAACAAGGTAAAATTAATGGTAAAATTACATATGTGTGTGTGTGTGTATGTGTGTGTGTGCGCATGCACGCACATGTGTCTGTGTGTTTTCCTGTACAATGTGGGGTTACTCAATGGAACATACAATAAGTTTGTACAGGCATAAAACTGTCAACATCATTATATAATAAACATTCCAAAGTATTATGTGTGAGGTCTAACTTTTCCTGAATAATATTTTTTGAGTAGTTCTTATTTAAATTACCCTTGGTCCAAGAACTAGCAAGATTAGAATGGAAACAGTTATTCAAAGCCTAAGAAAGGGACAGTGATTGCTGACAGTGATATGAAATCCTTATTTTTCCTCACTTTCCTCAAAGGACTACATACACCAGACATTGTCTCTTCTTTCACAAAGACCACTTTGGTGCCTTGGCAATGCTTATTATAACTCAAGTGCTATTGGAAGGGAGCCCAAATTACCATTACAGTGAATTAGCCCCTCTTAGAATTAACCACACACAAGAAGAGAGAATGAAACTAAGCATAAGTAACTGTTAAAATACCTGTTCTCATTGCCACATGTATTGCCAGAGGAATTTTGTAAAAGGCCCTTTTAAAGATTCGCTAATCTACTTTTGGGAGCTATAGATCACCTCACAGTGTTCCTTCTGATTTCATCCCCATCCCCAACAAGCAATGACCACTCACAACCTTCTGTTTTTCACTAACTGGTCTAAAAAGACCAGACACTAACTGGTCTTTCACTAAAAAGGCTGGTCTGATTTATTATAAAGTCTAAAATCTTGGAATCTTAAAAATATTAGATATCATGAAGCTCCCATTAAGATTTAGCAGACTGGGGTGCCTGGGTGGCTCAGTTGACTTCGGCTCAGGTCATGATTTTGCGGTTCAGGAGTTTGAGCCCTGCATCGGGCTCTGTGCTAAGAGCTCAGAGCCTGGAGCCTGCTTCAGATTCTGTGTCTCCCTCTCTCTCTGCCCCTCCCCTGCTCACACACTCTCTCTCAAAAATGAATAAACATTAAAAAAAGATTTAGCATATGTCACATTTTGACATATTTGCTTTGAATTTCCTTTTTAGTAAAAAATAAAATGTTGCAAAGACAATCTAAGCACCCCCTCTACATACACAGCAGAATCAATCATTATCCTAAAATTGATATGGACTTATGCTACATAGGTATATAAACAAAATAATAAACCATACCATCTAGTATATTTTCAAGATTTCCAAAAGTGTTATCATACTATATGGTTCCTTCAACTCTTTCATTTTTAAATCTGCATCATGTTTTTGAGACTGTGATGTATTAGCAGTGAAGTTTTATTATGAAGTATGGTACTGAATCAGATTTAATAATTTTAACGGCTAATATAACAGTCTTGTACCCCAAGGCCTGACTTACTCTGAAGAGAGGAGTACAAACTATTACCCATTACTCTGAGTTCTAAGAAGGAACAAATTTTTTCTCAGCATCTCACAAAACCCCTAGGATGCTGTTTCTCAGCATCTCACAAAACTCCTCTGAAGAGAGGAGTACAAACTATTACCCATTACTCTGAGTTCTAAGAAGGAACAAATTGTTTCTCAGCATCTCACAAAACCCCTAGGATTTCTTCTCTGAGGAGCAGAAGGAAAGCTGTGTGATGAACCTTCTCCCATTTATAGAATGTATTTCTAGAATCTGTACAAATAATTTTTATCTTTAGCAAATAGTTATTTCCCAGAGAGAGCAATTAGGGGGTTGAGAAAGAAAGGGAAACAAGAAAAGTTACCAGAACTAAAAATTAATTCTATAGTCTTTCTCAAATGTAAATTACTATATTAAGATTTAAAAATAACCATGCCCACAGTTATAAAGGCCACCCTCTCAAGTTCCTATCTATTGAACAGATTGTATGGTCTAGATTTTAAGGTACAAAATGACTAAAAAGTACCAGTTTTCCATGGCTTAAAACAAACACAACAACTTTCTGCTCAACATAATAAGCAGTATACAAAATGATATATTTATTTAGTATGTTCTCAATTACAGTAAATGTATTCAGACATTTGTATGCATTGGGAAAAGAAAAGAAACACTGAATTGTGAACACAGTCTCTGGCTGATGGGAATACAGGTGAATTTTATTTTCTTCTTGAAATAGTAAATATTTTCCACTTTCTTTAAAAAAATGAGAATATAATTTTATATTCAGAAAAAAAATAAAGAGAGAAAGACAAAAATGTGCTTAGACTGCATTCACTCTGTGGGAAACTTCTAAACACCTTGCAATTTATTAGTGGCTTGGTCAGAGCAAACCTGGGAAACATAGGCTATGATCCACAGACATGTCCCCCTGATTCCACTGGTTTATCTCCTCTAGCACTGTCCCTTACCCCTGGCTTCATGAGAACTAAGGAAAACAAATGAATGAAAATAAAAGAGCAGAAACAGCCACAGATAGTCTCTCCTGAAGAGGAGAGGTTTTGTGGAAAGGTTGTAACAATAGCCACTATTAACTGAGCACTTTCTATGTGTCAGCCAATGAGCTAATGTCTTTTTTTAATTTTTAAAAATGTGTAAGTATTTATTTTTGAGAGAGAGAGCAAGTGGGAGAGGAGCAGAGGGAGAGACAGAGAATCCTACGCAGGCTGCAGGTGGCCAGCGCAGAGCCCCATGCGGAGTTAGAACTCATAAACCGAGAGATCATGACCGGAGCTGAAATCAAAGGTTGATGTTTAACCGAGTCACCCAGCCACCCTGAGTTAAGGTCTTTAAACACTTAAGTTAAATTCCTCACAACAGCCCTTTGGAATAGATATTATTACCATCTAATGCCAATAAGATGTTTAGAAGTACTGAGCAATTAAATAATGTAATCAGGGGTACAGAGCCCAAATGTTGGAGCTGGTATTACAACTTCAGTCTGTCTGATGCCCACGTCCATTCTCTTCCCACTAATGTCTGCCTCAGCTCCTTGGTTAGTGCAAGGACCACAAATGGGCCATTTCATGCCCAAATGTGTCTGGCTACAGTATTTTGTTTGGCTAACATGTCATTTTGAGTACAGTTTCAAGCTTTCAGGCAGGACAGATAATCTCCAATTAGCTACTGCTCCTACCTCTCTGGGACTTAAACTCCTGGAACTTTTAGCTCTTACTGTAAGCTGCCTTGATCCTAAAGGCACGGCCACCAGTTTGGAGTGACGGGGTGCAGCGTGAGGAGAAGGCACCACACATTTGCCTTATTACCTTTCAATGGTTAAAAACAAACAAAAAAAACTCTTCATTCACTTGTTATCTCTTTTTAAATACAATGAAAAATCTCCTTCACCACCATCATGGTCAGGAATACTGAAAGAATGGCTGGGTCAATATGTAGTGGGCCCTTTGAGGCCTTCCCAAACCAAGCATAAAGTAATTACTTTATATGACAAGGTGACTTATTCTTTCCTCAGCTCATGATGATATGCTATTTATGGCCTCATTAATTATCTTTGCTGAAAAGTATTTTCTTTCATTTACTCAAAACAGAGATACCATCTTCATACAGCATATGGGTTAGTATCATGCTTGTTCTCCTGTTCATTACACTGTCATCCTTTCAAACAAACACAGATGTCAAGTGAATAGTTATTCTAATTGTATATACACACACTGAAAACGTTCTCATAGAGTGTATTCCAACATTATGACTTAAAACCTTAACAACAAAATTTTATCAATAATCTTCAAACCTTTTCTTCTTCTCAAAATAAATGCTCCCTAGGTTTCTAAATTAAAACACACTGAAGTCTAAATTGAAACTGCTAAACTAATTTTTGCTCAAAAATTTTTTGTTGTCAAAAGTTGTACTTACAGCTAAATATACTTACAAAAATTTTACAGGTACACATATTTATACAGAATACTGAATTAGAATACAATGTATTCTAGAATACAATGTATACATATATACATATGCATATACATATGGGATAAAATAGTAGACTGTAATTGTTTCCCCTTGAATATGCCATGTTTTATCAAGCAGGTGTAAGATTACAGAATAGTAGATCAGATAAGACATAATGGTAAACACATAGATGTGGGAGTGTAATTACGTATATTTATAGAACATATACATTTATATATTTTCTTATATGGGATGAACACAGTTCAGTAAACATCTACTGAGCCACTTTTATATGTTTTCTGTATTAACAGGCCTTGTGTCATGGAGATATAAAGACACAAAAGGTACAGTTCTTGTCTAGTGAGAAAGGTAAGTATATTAATAGACAGTGTCATTATAATGTGGAAGAGAAATAGCTTGCACAAGACTGTGAAGCATAAACCCTCAGTTTGTAAAATCCATGACAATTTTATTCCATATATTCATAGAGAATAAATAGTTTGGTAGGTCCTCTCAGTTAACTCAACATGACTGAGCACAAACATAATTTGGAGAAAGCCAATACTTAGCAGCTTCTTATCTGTCCTGATATACATTCCCACCCAGGGCTGGCTGCTCTCAGCATTCAGTTTCATCATGACTTTTTTTTATATTGAAATTATCAACATTATTATTTTCAGAAAACCAGGAAGCCAAAATTTTATATATCCCAGGATGTCACTTAAGGCTTTTACATTCTTGATCTCTTTAAAGCCAAAACAAACAGTTAAACAGAGCTCACTGCAGAATCAGGATTCTCACCTGCCTTACCTAACGCAGAGTCTATGACCGTGCTACCACAATCCATGCCCATCAGCTCAGGTGTAAGAACTTCTCTATCATCTACTTGATTTCCTTTAAGTGGGAGAAAAATCTTGGTGAACCCACGGGCAGGCAGAATCTTATGGGATGCTGGGCTATCTTCAGCGTAGCGTTGCAGAGGGCTCCCGGGATGTGTCATTGAAGACTTGAGTGATTTGCTTTTTTCACTTACTGGCCATGTAAACTTTACAGTCTTTTACTTGTCTGAGATAAATATTTCTCATTAGTAAAATCACCCTGCTAATTTGACCTGTCCTAAGTGTCTCATAAGTTCACACTCAAATAGATTGTGAAAACATTTGGCCATCTACAAGATGCTATGCAAATGACAGATACTTATATTTTGGTCTGGAGCTAGGTTCGGAGAAGCAGTTTGAAAAATCTGTTAAAAGAAGTGTGAATTCTCTGTTGCAGCTTTATATAAAGAGAATTAACAGCTAAATTAGCCATTGTATTATTTATTTTAAGAGATTCAGATATACAGCCACATGAGAAGTAGCATATGGAAAGAAACCAATGAATAACAAAAAACAGGAAGCTTTGGACTCTTACAGATTTGGGCTGACAACTGACTAGCTGTGTGATTTTGATCAAGTTGCTTTCCTTCTCTGTGCTTCAGCTTTCTGCATCTAGAAAAGGGGAATAATAATATACTGACATCACAGAATTGTTTAAGGACTAAAGAAAAACCATGAGGGATTTGTTCTTAAAGGTCTGGCTTCCTAACACTAACACTGTGACCATGAAGAAATCACTTAACTATTCTAATCCTCGGTTTCCCCACTTGTAAAGTAAATGCAAAGATACTTATGTCAAAACAATTTTGTAAAGTTAAAATGAAAATATTTTGTAAATCATAACCATATAAAGATAAAGGACTTATTACAGCATATTTTCGATTCCTGATACTACTGTCTGTCTAATGCTAAAGAGGTTTGCAAACCTTCATTCTTAAAGAACTGCAAAGTATTTTTACTATTTATACTCTAAACAATCTATACACTATATGGTGGCCAAAATGTCTGGGAACAAATAATAATGTTTTATTGTATTTTAATTTTTATAATTGTATTTTAATTTGTAATTGTAATTTTAATTTATAATTACATATATATATATAATTACATATAAAATTTATAATTGTAATTTTAATAATTGTATTTTAATGTTTTTTAAATTATATATATATTCATTAATTCTTCCAGACTTTATAGCCACAGGGTATACAGAAACCTCTTATGCAACATATGCTAGTTGTTTCAGACCCTTAGAAGGAACTTTCTCCTTGAGCAATTTTAACCCAGAAATATCTACAATTGTGATTTTGATGATGATTAGACTCTGAATTACAGGCCAGCAATGAATAAAGTAAGAGAATGCAGTGAATAAAGTTCCCAGATGTCCTTCATAAAAATACTGTGTGTGGTAGGAAGAGGGGAGGGTGAGACTGGGGGAAGATTGTAAAAGGGGGAAAAAAAAGAGACAGCTTATTTCTTTAACATTTTAAACATTATAGTTAATACAACTAGCTGAACAATCTGACTTAAAAGCAGATAAATTAAAGTATAAAATTATTCACATTATAAAAGTATTCATCACTCTCCTTAGGATAACAGGGACCTGGAAAGTAATAACACTTTTGTTTTCTGGTAACTTGACTGATAAACTGAAGATGAAGCATTTCAAGTCACTGATGATAACTATCAATAAAAATTTAAGACAAAGCAAATATGACATTAAACAGCAAAAAGAAAATTTACTTGTATGGTCCACCACTGGACATTTGGCAAACTTGACAACGAAAGGCCATAAGTGGTTCTTTCCTCCACGAGAAGCAGTACCTCATTATGAGAGATTAATGTTTAGAATTTCAAAAACCTCAGGGGCTCAGCACTTCTTCATTTAATCACACAACTAAAAAAAAATCCTTATGGATGCTTGCTACATAAAAGATTCCAGACAAGTAAGCCTTTTGGGATTTTTGAGCTTCCTGTGTCACTTACCATTAATGCATCTGAAAACCACTGTGCTACTGCGCGTGAGGCAATGAGTCTTGCCCTTGCCTGGGGCATGTCTAATGATAGAACACGGGAAGGTCATGGCACTATGCACTCTAGGACTTCATCTTCAAATGGGATTCTAGACAGGAAGAGATTCTCCAACAAAGAGGCATTAAAATATTCCAACTTCCAATACATTCAGAGAGGCACAATCACAAAAACAGAATAAGGTTGTTTCTCCTGAGGCAAAAACACAAAGTCAGGTAGAATAAGGACATTCTCCTTTTTGTTTTGTTTTGGTTTGGTTTGGTTTGGTTTTTTAAATTTATTTAAGAGAAAGAGAGAGAGGCAGAGAGAGACAGAGACAGCCTGAGCAGGAGAGGGGCAGAGACAGAGGGAAAACAGAATCTGAAGCAGGTTCCAGGCTCCAGGCTCTGAGCTGTCAGCACAGAGCCTGACCCAGGGCTTGAACTCACAAACCTCAAGAACATGACCTGAGCCGAAGTTGGACACTTAACCAACTGAGCCACCCAGGTGCCCCTGTTTTGTTTTGTTTTTTACTGTGACCACCAGTAAGAGGAATAGTTTCAATCAGGACAAGAAACAACTACAATACACACACACACACACACACACACACACACACACACAGGGGCTTACATGTGCTCACAAAAAGGAGACAAAAGTTTCATGAAACAGTATTTACCCTAGTGATACAGTAAAAAGTAGAACCCAGGTTTCTGACCCTATGAGACTTAGATATTTTATTTCATTTGTACAGGAAGATTTGACTCAACCAATTTTTTAGTTTCACAACCTACTAATGATTGTGATGTTCAATTTAAAAACACTGGATTATTGGGGTGCATGGATGGCTCATTTGGTTAGGTGTCTGACCCTTGGTTTTAGCTTTAGGTCATGATTTCACGGTTTGTGGGTTCGAGCCCTGCCTCAAGCCCTGCGTTGAGCCCTGCATTGAGCCCTGCATTGGGCTCTGTGGTAACAGCGCAGAGCCTGCAGGGATTCTCTCTTTCTGCCTCTCTCCCTCTCTCTCTCAAAAATAAATAAACATTTTAAACACACTAGATTACAAGCTGATATTCATAACTACTATTTATTATAGTCTCATTGTGTGTGAGGCAAAGTGCTGAAGAGTTTGCAGACATCATTGCATTTAGTTCTCAAAATAACCATTAGAGATGAATGCTGTTACCACTATTTCACAGATGAGGCATCCGAGATGAGAACTTGGCTCTGTTTGTGCAGCCAGGAGATGGAACAGTGGGACTAGAAGTCAACCCTTTCCAAACCATACTCAGAATTACACTTGTTACATCATCAAAAAGCCAAAAGTTGGTGGTATAACAGAAAGAATTCTGACTGGATTAGCACACAAAAAGCTATATCTGTACAATAAAAAACTAGCGGAAGTTAACATATGCTTTGTCTTGAAGATCATTGTGCCTGCATACTGTAAACTCGGTGTAGCTCTTCTTGGGACATGGGTTCACTTGTTTTTTTTTTTCAACAAAGCTTGCTGTCATTATTATAAGTGACCAATTGCAGAGCTTACTGTGTATTGTTATATTTTGACACTCCAGTATGATGAATTCTAAATGATTACTGAATTTAAAGGCAACTTTAGTTTGGTAATCAGCCTCTAAGATGGTCCAATGATCCCTTCCTTCTGGTATTCATATTCTTGCCTAGTCCCCTTCCTGCATTCTACTGGTTTGTTTGTGTGACCAACAGAATATGGCAGAAGAGATGATATGTCACTTCAGATAAAAGACACCACAGTTTCCATCTTGGTCTCTCTCTCTCTCTCTGGGGGGAGAAGCACTATTATAAGCAGCCTCGTGGAAAGGGCCACATGGTGAGGACATGAAGCCTTTGGCCAACAGCCAAGTGAACGACCTTGGCAATAGATTCTCTAGCTCCAGTTAGGTCTTTGGAGACTACAGCCCCAGCCAATACTTTGACTGCACCCTCACCAGGAACCCAGAGCCAGAACCACCCAGCTAAGATATCCCCAGGCCCCTGATTGTCATTTATCATGAGAAGATAAATGTTTACTATTTTAAGCTACTAAATTCTGGCATAATTTGTTAAGCAACAAAGATAATTAATACAAACAGAGCTTAAATTTGCAGGATACTATTTCAACAGAGTTTTTGTCTGCATGTGTTATATAATACCTTTAATGGCAAAAAAAGCAGTCCAAAGGTAACAGAATACTCAGGTTGCAAAAATTAAGAGAATAAACTAAATCATGAATAGTGTAGAAAATAGTTTATTATTAGGTTTTCAAGGCAAACTAGACAGCCTAAAATAAAAGCTAGCGACCCAGTTTATGAATCATTGAGACTCCTAATCTCAAGTTAATATAACAATGTCAATGTATTAACTAATCAGCATCTTCTTTACCCTTGTTCTTTCCAATTGTTGATTATTTTAAAAATCACTGGCACATACCACATAACGCTGAATTAGAAAAAAGAACTGAAATTCATATATGTTGAGTTCTGCTGCTACTTGTAGCTTATGGTAGGGCTAGTCTTTGAAATTTGAAAAGTAGACCAAGTGGGCACCATCCTCCCCCTTGCCTCCCCCTTCCTCTGGTGCTTAGGATTCTCCAGCATCCTAACCCCTTTCACCATGGTATTCACCCAGGTCTGCTTTTCCTCACAATGACTTCGCATTGCATTAGTTTACACAAGCATAAATGAATGACTTCCAACTTAGTGCTCTTCTGGTTAGTTTAATTTTCTAAATGGTACTTGTTTACTCAATTAAATCCTGATCTCTGGGTTCATAAAGATCATTATAAGCTGAAATGAAGATTTCATAATCGAAAATATATATACTTTACCTATGTCATATGGACCAAAATTGAAATTCCTAGGGAAAAAATATAACCAACAAGTTAGATGGTAGAACTGCCATTCAATTATTTATAAATTTAAATGCAGTTTCTCAACTTCATTGACATTGAGGGCAGGAAAACATTTTCTTGTGTGTGAGCTTGTAGGAGAGCATCCTGTAAATTACAGGATGTCTAGCAGCATTGCTGGTCTCCACCCCCTAGATGCTAGAAGCACACCAGCTGTGACACACAAAAATGTCTCCTGACATTGCCAAATGCCCACTAGGAGTCAAGGTCATGCCCAATTGAGAACCACTAATATAAATAATTGCTACATTTCTGTACAAGTATGCATGTGAGTTTACTAAGAGGATATAAGAAAAAATTTCAGGAAATGTCATGGGCTTATTTAGGAGGTGACACTCTCCTGGTACTTCTAAAATCGCAATCATACCATAAAACCAATGTGTTTTTCTAATTCTTATCCTGCATTCTTGAATAAAAGGCAGAGCTTGAAACCACTAATTTTATTTTAACCTTTTTAATTCTATTATTTAACTCATCAGATAACTGAAATTTGGCCATATTTACAAAACACAAACAGACATTCACACAGTGCAAGGGCTGGAAAGGATCAAATGGCTGTTGTCTCCTGAAATTTCCTCTCTTTAAAGACCATGGCCTAGGGAAAAGAAGGCCTCACAGAGATTCAGTCATTCAGGAAGGACTAGAATCCAAGTCTCTGACCCTCATCTGCTCTTGATTGAGGTGGAAACAACAAAAGATTCTTTCTCCTTGGTTAGTAGCTCACCAACACTACATATATTTTCTCTGGGTTTCTGTGTTATATACACCTACCTTGGGACACCAACCAGAAGGCATGAGTTTGATTGTGAACTCTGCCAGGTATTTGCACGACCTGGGGGTAAGGTTCAGTTTCTCTGCCTCAGTTTCCTCATCTTTTAATATGGGAATAATACCAAAGTATTGTGAAGGCTTTGTAAACTATCACATGTGATTAAAATGTGAATTAGTTTACTGTCATGCTAAAATGCTCAAGATTTTTATTCAAATGGTAATATGAATATACACTAAAGTTTATCTCAGATAGAAAAAGTGACAATTTCAATCCTGTCAAAACTAAATTTACAAAATGCTTATGTTGTTGCTGTGATAAGGTGCTAAAAATGGCCTCTTTGACAAAGGGTAAATCCTTTTCCATTTCCTAACTGTTCTTTTCAGTATCTCAATTCTTTACTCTCTTAAGTGGGAATTAACTTCAACACTATTTTTAGTCAAGTACAAAATAGATTTTCTTCATGAACAGGAGAATTTCTATTTGGGGAGACCTGAAGAAAGTATGTAAATTTTGAAGGAACAAAATTTTTGCCAATGTGTTTGTAAGTTACACATCATATTTAAAATCCAGAGGTTGAATTTTGAAATATACTAGAACATGAAAAATAGACAACTGATCACTCTGGGAATTTCACAGCAGATGCAGTGATGTGTCTGTGTTGGAAGATGAAATGACATATACATTTAAGGGGTGAAATGATGTCATTCATGAGAGATAATTCATAGAAACATTTCCTCTCCAAAAAGATACTATTTACCACTTGAGTATAAAAAAAAGTTTGATATGTTCTACCCTGATTGAAGCTTTCCTTTCCACAGGCTCTCTTAAATATATTCTTTAGTGCATCATTAATTTCTGATGGACTGAAAGACTTAGGTTTCTCTAAATGCCTTACTTTCTCTTACAAAACAGGCTAGACTTTCTGGAAAAAATCTGATTTACTGTATCTTAGTAGTAGAAGGACCTAATTACGAATAAAGAATTAAATAGATGAACATAATGATGATTCTTTTATGGCCTCTCATTATTCTCTTAAAAGAGATGACCTAGTTAAAGAGAAATGACTTGGAAAGACACTACCAGTGCTTAGCACCCAACTCCTGAAATGCCTTTCTCTCTAGTGAAAGTCAGCTGTTTGGTTTTCTTCCCAAAGAATTTCTGAACTTCAGTTGGCTGCTTTAGGAACACTGACCTTAATTCCCATTTAAAAAAGTGAAGGGTTAGGATTAATGTTTCTTTTTTATATATGCTGCCTTACAAAACCTTTTCCATTTACTCATTAAAGAAGTTTGCCAGCCTTTTTTTATTGAAAGTATTAAGACCAAGTTATTTCCATCCTAAAAGGGTGAGCAAATATAGCTGTAGAAAGCAAATAGGAGACCAGGAGAGCCAACTGCAATAGACTATAATATAACACTACAGACTAGATTATCAGGTATACTTATCAGGAAATTATTATAAGATTATAAAGTATAATATTTACATTTAATTATAATTTACACAATGGCAGTTCTCATGAGGAAATATAGTTAAAAAAAAGACAAACAAATTAAACCAACTGCTCACATGTACTGTATATTCTGGCCTGAGGTCACCACAGTAGTTGTACAGGTTCTGACCTGCCCAAGGGCACTCAGCCATCAGTGTGAGTGGGGGCCAAAATCAATCCATGTTTAGCTGTCTAAATTTTGATGCTTGGTGCAGAACTGGGGCATTTTCTGATGTTCTTGAACACATTATATGGGTTAGTGGTCACTTATGAACTATTTAAGATCCCAAATGGCCTTTCATCCAATGGTGTAGATGCAATTTTTCCTTTTTAACAACACTATCAGAGAAAAAGGAAGCTCATGTCTACAGGCTAAATAATTGACTTGCATTTCCCAACCCGACACTCTGTCACCAAAAGGGACTAGGGAAACCTATTCTTCACTGTTAGAAATTCTGGTAAAAAACTAAGGTGGTAGTAGGTGGTATGTGTCTATGGGAGTAAGAAACCCTTAAATCTTTCTTTTGCCTAGTCCAATCTCTGTCCCCTTGAGGTACCCTAGGAAAATATAATTCAAAGGACAGTGGCAAAAAAAAAAAAAAAAAAGCGAGAGAGAAAGGAAAGAGAGCAAGGGAAGGAAAGATCAGAGAAAATTTATAGAAACAACAACAAAACAAGTAATAAAATGGCAATACATATCTATCAATAATTATTTTGAATGTAAATGGACTAAATGGTTCATTCAAAAGTCACAGGGTGACAAAATGGATAAAAATACAAGATGTATCCATATGCTGCCTCCAAGAGACTCGTTTCACACCTAAAGACACCTGCAAATTTGAGAGTGAGGGGATGGAGAAACATTTAGCATACAGATGGATGGCAAAATAGACTTTGAAACAAAAGACTTTAACAAGAGACAAAGAAGGACACTATAATGATAAAGTGGATAATCTAAGAGAATATAACAATTGTATATATTTATGCACTCAACATGAAAGCACCCAAATACATAAAACAGTTAATAACAAACATAAAGGAGATAATTTATAGTAAAACAATAATAGGGGACTTTAACACTCCACTTGCATCAATGGGAAGATCATACAAACAGGAAGTCAAAAAAGAAACAGTGGCTCTGAATGACACACTGGTCCTGATGGATTTAACAGACATATTCAGAACCTTCCATCCTAAAATAGCAGAATACACATTCTTTCAAATGCACATGGAACAATCTCCAGAATAGATCCCATATTAGGCCTCAAAACTAGCCTCAACAAATTCAAGAATATTGAAGTCATACCATGCATCTTTTCTGAACACAATGCTATGAAACTAGAAGCCAACTACAAGAAAAAATCTGGAAAGATCACAAATACATAGAGGTTAAATAACAAGCTATTGAACAATGAATGGGTTAACCAACAAATCAAATAATAAATGAAAATTTGCATGAAAACAAGTGAAAATTAAAAACACAACAATCTGGGATTTCCAGGAAGATGGCTGCGTAGGAGGACGCTGGGCTCACCGCGCGTCCTGCTGATCAATTAGATTCCACCTACACCTGCCTAAATAACCCAGAAAACCGCCAGAGGATTAGCAGAACGGAGTCGCCGGAGCCAAGCGCAGACGAGAGGCCCACGGAAGAGGGTAGGAAGGGCGGCGAGGCGGTGCGCGCTCCACGGACTGGCGGGAGGGAGCCGGGGCGGAGGGGCGGCTCGCCGGCCAAGCAGAGCCCCGGAGTCTGGCCTGCAAAAGCGGAGGGGCCTGACGGACTGTGTTCCGACAGCAAGCGCGACTTAGCGTCTGGGAGGTCATAAGTTAACAGCTCTGCTCAGAAAGCGGGAAGGCTGGAGGACAAAGGGAGGGAGAGCTGCTGAGCCCCCGGACAACAGAGCTCAGTTTGGTGGGGAACAAAGGCGCTCGCCAGCGCCATCTTCCCCGCCCATCCCCCAGCCAAAATCCCAAAGAGAACCAGTTCCTGCCAGGGAACTTCCTCGCTCCGCACAAACACCCAACTCTGTGCTTCTGCGGAGCCAAACCTCCGGCAGCGGATCTGACTCCCTCCCGCTGCCACAGGGCCCCTCCTGAAGTGGATCACCTAAGGAGAAGCGACCTAAGCCTGCCCCTCCTGCCCCTGTGCACCTTGCCTACCCACCCCAGCTAATACGCCAGATCCCCAGCATCACAAGCCTGGCAGTGTGCAAGTAGCCCAAACGGGCCACGCCACCCCACAGTGAATCCCGCCCCTAGGAGAGGGGAAGAGAAGGCACACACCAGTCGGACTGTGGCCCCAGCGGTGGGCCGGGGGCAGACATCAGGTCGGAGTGCGGCCCCGCCCACCAACTCCAGTTATACACCACAGCACAGGGGAAGTGCCCTGCAGGTCCTCACCACGCCAGGGACTATCCAAAATGACCAAGCGGAAGAATTCCCCTCAGAAGAATCTCCAGGAAATAACAACAGCTAATGAGCTGATCAAAAAGGATTTAAATAATATAACAGAAAGTGAATTTAGAATAATAGTCATAAAATTAATCGCCGGGCTTGAAAACAGTATACAGGACAGCAGAGAATCCCTTGCTACAGAGATCAAGGGAATAAGGAACAGTCATGAGGAGCTGAAAAACGCTTTAAATGAAATGCAAAACAAAATGGAGACCACCACAGCTCGGATCGAAGAGGCAGAGGAGAGAATAGGTGAACTAGAAGATAAAGTTATGGAAAAAGAGGAAGCTGAGAGAAAGAGAGATAAAAAAATCCAGGAGTATGAGGGGAAAATTAGAGAACTAAGTGATACACTAAAAAGAAATAATATACGCATAATTGGTATCCCAGAGGAGGAAGAGAGAGGGAAAGGTGCTGAAGGGGTACTTGAAGAAATAATAGCTGAGAACTTCCCTGAACTGGGGAAGGAAAAAGCCATTGAAATCCAAGAGGCACAGAGAACTCCCTTCAGACGGAACCTGAATCGATCTTCTGCACGACATATCATAGTGAAACTGGCAAAATACAAGGATAAAGAGAAAATTCTGAAAGCAGCAAGGGGTAAACGTGCCCTCACATATAAAGGGAGACCTATAAGACTCGTGACTGATCTCTCTTTTGAAACTTGGCAGGCCAGAAAGAATTGGCACGAGATTTTCAGTGTGCTAGACAGAAAAAATATGCAGCCGAGAATCCTTTATCCAGCAAGTCTGTCATTTAGAATAGAAGGAGAGATAAAGGTCTTCCCAAACAAACAAAAACTGAAGGAATTTGTCACCACTAAACCAGCCCTACAAGAGATCCTAAGGGGGACCCTGTGAGACAAAATACCAGAGACATCACTACAAGCATAAAACATACAGACATCACAATGACTCTAAACCCGTATCTTTCTATAATAACACTGAATGTAAATGGATTAAATGCGCCAACCAAAAGACATAGGGTATCAGAATGGATAAAAAAACAAGACCCATCTATTTGCTGTCTACAAGAGACTCATTTTAGACCTGAGGACACCTTTAGATTGAGAGTGAGGGGATGGAGAACTATTTATCATGCTACTGGAAGCCAAAAGAAAGCTAGAGTAGCCATACTTATATCAGACAAACTAGACTTTAAATTAAAGGCTGTAACAAGAGATGAAGAAGGACATTATATAACAGTTACAGGGTCTATCCATCAGGAAGAGCTAACAATTATAAATGTCTATGCGCCGAATACCGGAGCCCCCAAATATATAAAACAACTACTCATAAACATAAGCAACCTAATTGATAAGAATGTGGTAATTGCAGGGGACTTTAACACCCCACTTACAGAAATGGATAGATCATCTAGACACACGGTCAATAAAGAAACAAGGGCCCTGAATGAGACATTGGATCAGATGGACTTGACAGATATATTTAGAACTCTGCATCCCAAAGCAACAGAATATACTTTCTTCTCGAGTGCACATGGAACATTCTCCAAGATAGATCATATACTGGGTCACAAAACAGCCCTCCATAAGTTTACCAGAATTGAAATTATACCATGCATACTTTCAGACCACAATGCTATGAAGCTTGAAATCAACCACAGAAAAAAGTCTGGAAAACCTCCAAAAGCATGGAGGTTAAAGAGCACCCTACTAACGAATGAGTGGGTCAACCAGGCAATTAGAGAAGAAATAAAAAAATATATGGAAACAAACGAAAATGAAAATACAACAATCCAAACGCTTTGGGACGCAGCGAAGGCAGTCCTGAGAGGAAAATACATTGCAATCCAGGCCTATCTCAAGAAACAAGAAAAATCCCAAATACAAAATCTAACAGCACACCTAAAGGAAATGGAAGCAGAACAGCAAAGGCAGCCTAATCCCAGCAGAAGAAGAGAAATAATAAAGATCAGAGCAGAAATAAACAATATAGAGTCTAAAAAAACTGTAGAGCAGATCAACGAAACCAAGAGTTGGTTTTTTGAAAAAATAAACAAAATTGACAAACCTCTAGCCAGGCTTCTCAAAAAGAAAAGGGAGATGACCCAAATAGATAAAATCATGAATGAAAATGGAATTATTACAACCAATCCCTCAGAGATACAAACAATTATCAGGGAATACTATGAAAAATTATATGCCAACAAATTGGACAACCTGGAAGAAATGGACAAATTCCTGAACACCCACACTCTTCCAAAACTCAACCAGGAGGAAATAGAAAGCTTGAACAGACCCATAACCAGCGAAGAAATTGAATCGGTTATTAAAAATCTCCCAACAAATAAGAGTCCAGGACCAGATGGCTTCCCAGGGGAGTTCTACCAGACGTTTAAAGCAGAGATAATACCTATCCTTCTCAAGCTATTCCAAGAAATAGAAAGGGAAGGAAAACTTCCAGACTCATTCTATGAAGCCAGTATTACTTTGATTCCTAAACCAGATAGAGACCCAGTAAAAAAAGAGAACTACCGGCCAATATCCCTGATGAATACGGATGCAAAAATTCTCAATAAGATACTAGCAAATCGAATTCAACGGCATATAAAAAGAATTATTCACCATGATCAAGTGGGATTCATTCCTGGGATGCAGGGCTGGTTCAACATTCGCAAATCAATCAACGTGATACATCACATTAACAAAAAAAAAGAGAAGAACCATATGATCCTGTCAATCGATGCAGAAAAGGCCTTTGACAAAATCCAGCACCCTTTCTTAATAAAAACCCTTGAGAAAGTCGGGATAGAAGGAACATACTTAAAGATCATAAAAGCCATTTATGAAAAGCCCACAGCTAACATCATCCTCAACGGGGAAAAACTGAGAGCTCTTTCCCTGAGATCAGGAACACGACAGGGATGCCCACTCTCACCGCTGTTGTTTAACATAGTGCTGGAAGTTCTAGCATCAGCAATCAGACAACAAAAGGAAATCAAAGGCATCAAAATTGGCAAAGATGAAGTCAAGCTTTCGCTCTTTGCAGATGACATGATATTATACATGGAAAATCCGATAGACTCCACCAAAAGTCTGCTAGAATTGATACATGAATTCAGCAAAGTTGCAGGATACAAAATCAATGTACAGAAATCAGTTGCATTCTTATACACTAACAATGAAGCAACAGAAAGACAAATAAAGAAACTGATCCCATTCACAATTGCACCAAGAAGCATAAAATACCTAGGAATAAATCTAACCAAAGATGTAAAGGATCTGTATGCTGAAAACTATAGAAAGCTTACGAAGGAAATTGAAGAAGATTTAAAGAAATGGAAAGACATTCCCTGCTCATGGATTGGAAAAATAAATATTGTCAAAATGTCAATACTACCCAAAGCTATCTACACATTCAATGCAATCCCAATCAAAATTGCACCAGCATTCTTCTCGAAACTAGAACAAGCAATCCTAAAATTCATATGGAACCACAAAAGGCCCCGAATAGCCAAAGGAATTTTGAAGAAGAAGACCAAAGCAGGAGGCATCACAATCCCAGACTTTAGCCTCTACTACAAAGCTGTCATCATCAAGACAGCATGGTATTGGCACAAAAACAGACACATAGACCAATGGAATAGAATAGAAACCCCAGAACTAGACCCACAAACGTATGGCCAACTCATCTTTGACAAAGCAGGAAAGAACATCCAATGGAAAAAAGACAGCCTCTTTAACAAATGGTGCTGGGAGAACTAGACAGCAACATGCAGAAGGTTGAAACTAGACCACTTTCTCACACCATTCACAAAAATAAACTCAAAATGGATAAAGGACCTGAATGTGAGACAGGAAACCATCAAAACCTTAGAGGAGAAAGCAGGAAAAGACCTCTCTGACCTCAGCCGTAGCAATCTCTTACTCGACACATCCCCAAAGGCAAGGGAATTAAAAGCAAAAGTGAATTACTGGGACCTTATGAAGATAAAAAGCTTCTGCACAGCAAAGGAAACAACCTACAAAACTAAAAGGCAACCAACGGAATGGGAAAAGATATTTGCAAATGACATATCGGACAAAGGGCTAGTATCCAGAATCTATAAAGAGCTCACCAAACTCCACACCCGAAAAACAAATAACCCAGTGAAGAAATGGGCAGAAAACATGAATAGACACTTCTCTAAAGAAGACATCCGGATGGCCAACAGGCACATGAAAAGATGTTCAGCGTCACTCCTTATCAGGGAAATACAAATCAAAACCACACTCAGGTATCACCTCACGCCAGTCAGAGTGGCCAAAATGAACAAATCAGGAGACTATAGATGCTGGCGAGGATGTGGAGAAACGGGAACCCTCTTGCACTGTTGGTGGGAATGCAAATTGGTGCAGCCGCTCTGGAAAACAGTGTGGAGGTTCCTCAGAAAATTAAAAATAGACCTACCCTATGACCCAGCAATAGCACTGCTGGGAATTTATCCAAGGGATACAGGAGTACTGATGCATAGGGGCACTTGTACCCCAATGTTCATAGCAGCACTCTCAACAATAGCCAAATTATGGAAAGAGCCTAAATGTCCATCAACTGATGAATGGATAAAGAAATTGTGGTTTATATACACAATGGAATACTACGTGGCAATGAGAAAAAATGAAATATGGCCTTTTGTAGCAACGTGGATGGAACTGGAGAGTGTGATGCTAAGTGAAATAAGCCATACAGAGAAAGACAGATACCATATGGTTTCACTCTTATGTGGACCCTGAGAAACGTAACAGGAACCCGTGGGGGGGGGGGAGGAAAAAAAGGAAAAAAAAAGAGGTTAGAGTGGGAGAGAGCCAAAGCATAAGAGACTGTTAAAAACTGAGAACAAACTGAGGGTTGATGGGGGGTGGGAGGGAGGAGAGGGGGGGTGATGGGTATTGAGGAGGGCACCTTTTGGGATGAGCACTGGGTGTTTTATGGAAACCAATTTGGACAATAAATTTCATATATTATAAAAAATAAAAAAATAAAAAAATAAAATAAAAAAAAATAAAAAAAAAAAATAAATAAATAAAAACACAACAATCCAAAATTTTGGGGATGCAGCAAAAGTTGTTCTAAGAGGCAAGTTTATAGCAATACAAGCTTACATCAGGAAGAAAAAAAATCTGAAGTAAACCACTTAACCTTATACCTAAATGAGCCACATAAAGAAAAATAAAACCAAACCTAGCAAAGGGAAATAAATAATGATTAGAGAAGAAATAAATGATAAGGAAACAAAACAAAACAAAACAAAACAAGAACAGATAAACAAAATCAGGAGCTGGTTCTTTGAAAACATCAACAAAATTGATAAACCTCTGGTAAGACTTACTGAGAGAGAGAGAGAGAGAGAGCCCCAAAAACCCCAAAATACAAATTATAATCAAAGAGAATAAATAATAACTGCCACCATAGAAATGCAAACAATTGTAACACAATATTATGAAAACTTACATACCAAAAATTTGGAAAACTTAGAAAAATTAGATAAATTCCTAGAAACACAAAACCTACAAAAACTAAAGCAGGAAGAAACAGAAAATTTGAATAGACCAATTGCCAGTAATGAAAATGAATCAGTAATCAAAATCACCAAAAAAACCACAGAAGTCCAGGACCAGAGAGCTCCACAGGCAAATTCTACCAAACATTTATAGAAGAGTTAATGCCCATTCTAAAAACTGAAAATGGGTTAAAGATTTAAATGTGAGACCTGAAACCATAAAAATTTTGGAAGAGAGAACATGCAGTAATCTCTCTAACAGTGGCTATAGCAACATTTTTCTAGGTATGTCTCCTGAGGCAAGGGAAATAAAAGCAAAAATAAACTATTGAGACTATACCAAAATAAAAAGTTTCCGCACAGTGAAGGAAACAATCACCAAGAATAAAGGCAACCTATCCAATGGGAGAAGATATGTGCAAATGACCTGTCTGATAAAGAGTTAGTATCCAAAATATATAAAGAACTGATACAACTCAATATCCAAAAAACAAGTAATCCAATTAAAAGATGGGCAGAGGAAGTTAATAGACATTTTTCCAAAGAAGACATATAAATAGCCAACAGATACTTGTAAAGATGCTCAACATCACTCAATATCAGGAAAATGCAAATCAACACCATCATGAGATATCACCTTAGACCTGTAAGAATGGCTAAAATAACAAACACAAGAAGCAACAAGTGTTGGCAAGGATGTAAAGAAAAAGGAACCCTCACGCACTGTAGGTGAGAATGCAAATTAGTACAGCCACTGTGGAAAATATATTATGGAGGTATTAGAGTAGAACTACCTTCTGATCCAGGAATCACACTTCTGAGTACTTACCCAAAACATACAAAAACACTAATTCAAAGACAAACATGCACCACTATGTTTATTGCAGCATTATTTACAGTAGACAAATTATGGAAGCAGCCCAAGTGTCCATCAACAGATGAATGGATAAAGAAAATATTATATATATCTTAGTGTTAGTGGTTTTTTGTATGTATGTATATATATATATATATATATATATATATATATATATATATATACGTGTGTGTGTGTGTGTGTGTATATATATATATGGATAAATGGGGATTAAAGAGTATATTTACCATGATGAAAAAATTATATTAAATTAAATAATGACTATAAAGGGGCACCTGGGTGGCTCAGTCGGTTAAGCATCTGACTTTGGCTCAGGTCATGATCTCCTGGTTTGTGGGTTTGAGCCCCACGTCAGGCTCTGTGCTGACAGCTCGAAGCCTGGAGCCTGCTTTGGATTCTGTGTCTCCCTCTCTGCCCCTCCCCCACTCATGCTGTGTCTCTCTTTCTCTCAATAATATAATAAATACACGTTAAAAAAATTAAAAAATAATAAAATAAAATTGCACAACATGCCAACTGTTTTAAGTTAAAGTACTATACATTTAGGGCTGCCTACATGTCATGCTATTAATTACTTTACTATATAATACTAGCTCTAAAATACAGACAATGTAAATACAAAAAACAAAAAGGAAGAACAGAAAGAAACAAAGGAAGGACAGGCAAACTACCGGAGGATATCTAGTATTAGGCTAAGGGGAATCTGAATTTCATCCCCCTGAATTAGGCTAAGGGGAATCTGAATTTCATCCCCCTGAAAAAGGGAAAATCTGAGGATACAGGCCTTCACATCTGACCTTGGGTCCTCACTAAATGACAAACTTTAAAAAAATCTGTTAAAAAGCTAAGTTTATTTCTAAGCTATCAATATGTGATTTGTGGGTCAGTGCATCAAAGAAAAAAAGTATTTCTAAGATTTTTGAGCTTGGAGTTTAGGCAATTTGCAACTTTGAAGCACATATTCTCTAATGTTCCAAAAGATCAAGTACAATATCTACCTCCCTTCCTCCCTCCCTTCCTCCTTTCCCTTTCCTTCCTTCCTTTCTCCTTCTCTCTCCTTTCTCCCTTCCTTCCTTCCTTTTCTCTTTCTAATGCTTAATCTACAACACTCCATTTCAAAACACAGCTCATCACTGACCACACAAATTCTTATAAGCAGGGCTCATTTTTAGTAGGTAATGAACTGTAAGGATGAAGCTTAAATGATGCAATATTCCCAATGTTCTAGCCTTACATAAATAAATAAAGCACCATTTGTTTCATTTCACATCAATACACACTTTTGCGGGGAATGTTCTATTTCTTTTGGCACACATAAAAAATTCTAAGTATACATCAACATCTTTCTAATGTCGAAATATAGCTTTTATTTGTCGTTTATTCCAAAACAACTATATAATAAACATACTGGAAATTTTTTGTTGCCTTGTTCAAAAATGAACAGGCTGAATTTCCTCACCAGATGCCTCATGACATTGGCATGAGCATAGCAGGAAATTTACAAACTCCCAGTCATAATCCCATCTGGATGAATCTGCTATGTGTGCTAGCCAGCCCAGACCTCACCTGCAGGTACTGAAATGTAATCCATCTAGGGACTTCCTAAAGATAGCAAACCACTGGAGGTGAAATTTAATGACTACTACTCAGGGAGCTATCTTAAGGTATCTTGGGCTTTGGAGAAATGGGAAAAGTAGAAAGGCGTGAGGGAAGAAACTACTATTTTTGAGCACAGATTATAAAAGCAGGGACAAAGCTAGGCTTCATCAATTTAATCCATTTACTCTTCAGAGCATGCCCTGTAATGTGTTATTCAACCTGTTTCCACACTAGGAAACTGAAGCTCACATGTGTGAAAGCCAGTGTTACATAATTCCTTGGGGAGGTAAGATTTGAACTGAAAAATCCTGACTCAAAGTCCAAAGCTTTCAATTACAGTCTTGTCAAGAATATAAAAGCAGATAAGTGGATTTCATAGAAAATAAGACCCAAGGATTAATATTTGTAAACTCAAACTAATATTTTTGTTAATATTTTTAAGTTGTTAAATTGACATAATCCTTAGAGGGTATATCCATCCAAAATGAACTTTGATGTTGTTGTTTTTAAAAATCACATCTGTTGCCAAAATTGACTCTGTTACATTGGTATACACTGCTGCTTAAGACGTCCCAACTGACCTAGAAGTCTGGCCAAATGGGTAATTGAGAAATTATCCACTGGACTTCTCTAACTATAACTAGTCAATCTCGATAATTTGCACTATAAAATATGACTTTTCCATATGAAGTTTGAAGCTGAATTGAGATGGATTCAATACTCAATTAAATTAACTTTTATAGGCCTTAAACACCCTTGAATTTTTTTAGTATAAAAAATAATGGAAAGAAGTGCTACTTACTTTTGTTTTTGCTATTGTTACTATCATTATTGTTATTTTAGGAACTATATGTTTTAACCTGCAACTTCCTCTAAAAATGTCTATGTACTTGTTTTGAAAAGAAAGTATGTGGTAAAGAAACTGCAATTGAAAATTTTACCAAACTCAAATCTCCAGTGTATATCATATGTATAGTATAAAGGCAAAATGCAGATGCCACTGATGTTAATTATCCTAAGAGAAAAGGTGTGTGCACGCACATGTATATACATATGGAGGTATGTATTATACTATGTACGTATACACATGTATGTGTATATATACACTGTATACATATATGTATAAATTAACTCATTCAAGGCTATCTGAAATTCTAGAGGTTATTCATATTTTTCTTAAACTTTCTAGTTTTACAGACCCTTGTAATTTTATTTTTCTTATTTTAATTATAAAAGCAAGGTTACAAATATGGAGGCCAGTGGGTATTTAGGGATGAGGGATGGGAGTGATCCACCCTGAGAACAGGAGTATGTTATCACTGACATTGTTTAAAATTGCTATTGTCTGATGATGATAAGATGCAAGCCAATGTTTAGTTGGTTTTCTTATTAATTTTAAATTATCTACTAAAAGGCACCTGCAGCAGAGTGCCTCAATTGGCCTCACCCTGGTATGCCACTGACTGGGGGCCTTCTAGGTGAAAATCACTTTGTTGAAATATCTTCTTTCCTCATTTTTAAAGTGGAACTAGAAGTGTTTACTGCATAAACCTGTCATGAAAATTAAATAAGTTACAATTTGGAAAGTGCTTAGAATAGTGATCTGCAGAGAGTGAACATTATATATATGAAAAGTCTGAGTTATAAATTTGCCAATTTTATAGATTAGGAAACAGTCCCAGAGAGGGTTAAAACAGTTATTCAATGTCAATGTGATGAAATCTTGGTTTAAATTAAAGTTTACTGATACTAGACCTGTACTACTCCACCTCTCCCACACACAACAGGGGTTTTATGTTACTCATGCTTCTACCACTGGATCAATCAAGTTCTACTGAGTATTGCAGATATTTCCATATTTTGCACTTCCCAAATTATTAATGTGCATACATATTTTTAATCTAAAATGTTACATTATTGCAGGAACAGGTGCACTGAGGTGTGATAAGGTAAAAACTGATATTTATTAAGGAAAAGTAAATTTTACCTAACCGTTTAAGCTACTAAAAGCATGCAAATTAGGTTGTTATTGTTATTTTAAGAAAAAAAAACATTGTGTATTGAAAAGTGTGCCTTTCTAAGAAACCACTAACCAGATGTTGGGGTCTTGAGTTATCCCAAAGGGATACTGGTAAAAAAAAAATGATGAAAGAACTCCTTCCACACAAAAATCTAAGAAAGTACACACATATTTTATAACTATGAATATTGTTTGCAAAAAATTTAGCAAATGTGCTTTATTGTCATATATCAGAACCCTGGAATATCTTAGTTTTGAAAATGTGGTTTGAAAGAGAAGGAAAACACAAATATCTAAGAAAAAATTACGAGGAAATGTTAATACAATAATTAAGTGGAATATAGAGAGGGAATGCCAAATATCTAAAGTCTATTAGACACATGTGTCAGGGACTTAAAGTCTGTATGTAGTAATAAACCATTCAGTCTTTGATTTTGTTTCCAAAAGCAGCATTTAAAGGCTATGTGATATATTCATCAGCCAGTTATTTGTCATCAAATGTTTATTGAGTGCTTATTATGTGCAGAGTACTTTACTATATACATGCAAGCATATACATTTACCATGCATGTCAGAGAGAAAGAAACACATACATATACACACACACTAGAAACTAGATGCCATTTTAACTGTTTTGATTATATTTTCACTCAATTTACCTTTTTGTTTTTTATTTCATTTCTTAATGTGATATCTTTTGGGGGTTTTTTTTTGTTTTCTTTTGTTTGCTGTACATTAGATTTCCAAAACTTATTTGGTAGTTGTGTGGGTTTTTTTTCTGTCTTTCTTTTTTTAATAGCTGATACAGATATAGTCAGTGTGAGTTTACACTCTATGAACTGTAGCTCCTGTTATAAAGGAGATTATTTTTTTAAACCAACTCTTCTGGTGGCATGCCAATCCTTACTCATTTTATCAAGCAGAAAATGTATCTCAAAAATAGATATATTATTATTCTGAGAGAAAAATCTTTCCATCCCATATTACGCCCATCTTATCTACATATCTCCTCTACTAACCTGGGGCTGAGCCAGAGTGCAAAAAATGAGTTTTATTCACCATGGTGATCACTGTGTAAGGCAGAGTGCCTTAATGCACCCCACCATTCACTCATTCATATTTAAGGGGGTTTTGTTTATGTGTGTGTTGGTTAATACTTTATCGTTGGCAAAAGAAAAGCAAGCTGGGAAGTGTATTAAGTACTCTTCCAGATGGATTTCACTAATTTTTGGGAAGGCCTGAAGTTTAGATAAGTGGAGACTGTAGAAAAGTTGGATTCTTCCTGTTCCTGGTTTCCTTAGTGTTTTAATTTCATCTCCTAGTGGGCAGCTTTTTGTTTTATGTCACTGGGCAGATGGCCATTGGCTCTCTTTTCTGGTTTTATTGGAAGTTTCTTCAAATGGCTGTGGTAAATTTCAATGAACTTTTTTTATCATGCTCATTTCACTTAATTTGCTGGTTGGGGAGTTCCAAGTCAAACAGAAATTTCAGGCAAAATCCTAAAAGGAAAACTTGAATCCAAATCAGCAGGACTTAAAAGCAACACTGTGTGTGCCGGGAACTTGCCCAGAGATCAACCCAGTTGGATAGTGATAGGCAGCTGTGACATTACCTGTCAATGTTTGCTTCTCCAGAGGTTCCCAAGAACCACTTCATGCTTACTGAAGCTCTACTTCATAGCTTGGAGCCTGAGTAATAGGATATCTTTGAAAGAGAAGATTAGGTACCCTCATGAAGGCTCCTTGCTGGGTCTTGGCAGAAATGCGAGGGCAGCCCTGAAGAGGAATTACACTCACGAAGTCCCCTGAATTCTCTCTTTGTGAAACCCCATCCCCTTTGTTGCTTGCTTCTGGCAAACTGAGAGCATCCTGAGAATGGGTCAAGGATCTTTCAAAGGAATCCCTGCCAGCAAGACAGAATCACATTTCCAAAAGCAAATAGTAGCATTTTTCCATGTCAGACTAGGACGTTATGACAACTGGGTACAGAGACTGTGAGCATGACAGGAATGGGACATGGGAAGGTATTTTTCCAAAAGACAGCATATGTCCTATGGGGTATCAATTTTTTAAAATTAGTAAAAGTTTCTTGGTTGTTCCATCATTTTTCTTCCTTCTCTTTTTCTGCTCTACATCTGGGTGGTCAAAAAAATATTTTTAAGATATATAAGATAGGCATTTAGGAGTCCTGAAGTCTGAGGGACAGACTTGATTTATGTCAGGGATTGTTACTCTCAAGTGTTGACTTCATTATTTACTTCTGTCTCTGTATTCTGAATTGGCCCAAACAGGTCAGTTATTATTTCAGACAGACAAAGGAACTTAATTTTTTAGTTGTATAATATGGAAGAAATATATCAATAGGTCATAAATCTAAATAAATTAATAAATTACTAAATAAAAAGGGATTTTGATATATGCTTATAAAACTTTCCCCTCCCTATTGCATTTTTATTATTTTCTTTCAACAAAGTAAATTACAAGAACACAGAACAGTTTAGATAAACCATGTATGACAATTAGGAAAAGACATCCAAATCAAGCTAAGGCATCTGTGAATCCCACACCTGTCACAAGTTCTGCTATGATTTTTCATCAGTTAGACACTCTAGCAAGTTCCAAGTTATGCATGTGCTCTACAGCACAAGGCTGTTATAGATATGCTCCCACCATGGCAGATTTCAAGCGACCAACTGATGCCACTACACACATAGTTGAGAAAAGAATCAACTCTTGTGAACCTGTACCAGCCAGGGTCAGCACATTATATGTAGATATCCTTGAAGTTAGGAGGTAACGAAGAAATCCTCTACTCCAAATCTCTATTTTTTTTAAGTAGGAAATGGGTTTCAAGATGGAGTAATTTATGTCAAGCCAAGCAAAAGTGGCTACATTTAGAATAGATATTCTACATTATATCTAGGTCAGGACCCTTTCTACCACACTAAGATATAATGAATGACTCCCCTTGTGCATCTTTATATTTATGTCTTAACAATGATAAAAGAAAAACAATGAGTGGTTATATTTTTAAAAATAGAGATGATAACAGAAGCTAATAGACTGAGGCGGGCACCAGGGCTTATACTAAAAACGATCCCCACTTCTTCCCATTATACACCTCTTCCGCATCTTCTGTCCATGTCATTTGGAAATTTCTGGGTTCAAATCCATTCCATACCATACAGAAACTGATTGCTGCTCAGAGAACTAAACTCTGGACTTCTCTGTCTAATCACAGCACACCACCAGGACTTTTTGCCTTGCCAGTTCTCACATCAGTATGAAGGAGCTCTTTTTAGTGACAACAGACATATGGCCCCTTCACACTTGATCTAGATCAGTGCTTCTGAGGATTCCCTGGGACATTTTCAAGGAGTCTACAAGATCAAAATTATTTTTATAATAATATTAAGATGTTATTGGCCTTTTTCATGATGCTGAGATTTTCCTTGGTGCAAAAGCAGTATGGATGAAACTGCTGGTGCCCTACAGCAAATCAAAGCAACGCTACCCATCAATATCAGTCATCACAGCATTCTTCACCACCACAAATTTACCTTAAAAAAAAGTTTCCCTTTATAGGTGTGCTGTTTCCAAGGGGTACATGTACGCCAATGTTTATAGAGTGCTATCGACAGTAGCCAAAAGTATGAAAAGAGCCCACATGTTCATTGACAGATGAAGGGATAAAGATGTGATACAGTACAAATGGAATATTACTCAGCAATCAAAAAGAATTAAGTCTTGGGGCACCTGGGTGGCTCAGTCAGTTGAGCGGCTGACTTTGGCTCAGGTCATAATCTCACAGTTCATGGGTTCGAGCCCCGCATCGGGCTCTGTGCTGACAGCTCAGAGCCTGGAGCCTGCTTTGGATTCTATATCTCCTTCTCTCTCTGCCCCTCCCCAACTCCTGCTCTGTCTCTCTCTCTCTCAAAATTAAATGAAAATTAAAAAAAAAATTTTTTTAAAAAGAATGAAATCTTGCTATTTGCAACTACCATTTGTACACCCCCTCCCACTAGAGGGTATTATGGAACTAGAGGGTATTATGCTAAGCGAAATTAGTCAGTTAGAGAAAGACAAATATCATATGACTTAACTCATAAGTGGAATTTAAGATACGAAACAGATGAACATAAGGGAAGGGAAGCAAAAATAATATAAAAACAAGGAGGGGGACAAAACATAAGAGACTCTTAAATACAGAGAACAAACTGAGGGTTGCTGGAGAGGTTGTGGGTGGGGAGATGGCCTAAATGGGCAAGGGGCATTAAGGAAGACACTTGTTGGGATGAGCACTGGGTATTATACAAAGGGGATGAATCACTGGAATCTACTCCTGAAATCATTATTGCACTATATGTTAACTAACTTGGATGTAAATTCAAAAATTTTTTTAAAAAAAGAAAAAAAGAGTTTCCCTTAACAATCCACTCAGTGAAACAGTAAAGATTATTAATTTTTATTAAATCTTAACTCTTGAATACATATTTTTAATATTCTGTGTGAATACACAAAGATGTGTATAAAGTACTTATACCACACACTTAAGTGTAATAGTTGTCTCCAAGAAAAGACCTCATAAGTTGTATGATGTTCAGACTGGATCTGCCTCTCTGCTCATGGAGCACCAAGTTCATTTGAGCGACCGACTGACAGACAAGCTATAGTTATTCAGAGTCGGACATCTGGCAGCCATTTTCTCAAAATGAATGAAATGTGTCAATTAAAGGAAAACAACTGACAATATTTGTTGTGAAAAATAAAATTCAAGAGACAATCAAAATACTGAAAACACTGTATTCACTACTGCAAGCCAGACATCTTTCCATTATATAAAGGCTTATAATGAATGCATTGTGTTGATATTAATAAAGGTGATTTTTAAAATATTGTATAATAAAATATATCATTTCATTTGGCCATCTTTTAAATTTAATAATCAGTATCTCCCAAATGTTACAAAATCACATTGATGAATGATCTATTCAAAGTCCAAGAGAGACTGAAGTATTTTCACATAACAGTATAAATATTTGTTAACATGGATTCAGATTCCACATTTGAATGAACATTAAAGAAACTTGCACAAGTTTGGGAGTAGTATCAAAGAAGAATACTCATAATTATTAGAAGAGGTTATAAAAATACTCCTTTTTCCAACATACTTCTGTAAACCTGTATTTTCTTCATATACTTCAACAAAAACAACATATTGCAGAAGGAGATATGGGAAGTCAGCTGTCTTCAATTAAAAAGATTTTCAAAAACGTAAAATAATGCCACTCTTTTCTCTGAAAATCTTTGTTTTCAAATGTATAGTTGTTTCTGTTGAAATATATTTATTTATGTTAGCAAATAGTAGCTTTATTGCAGTTATTTTAAAATAAAGTAATATTTTTAAAATGTTTCCATCTTGGGGCGCCTGGGTGGCGCAGTCGGTTAAGCGGCCGACTTCAGCCAGGTCACGATCTCGCGGTCCGTGGGTTCGAGGCCCGCGTCAGGCTCTGGGCTGATGGCTCAGAGCCTGGAGCCTGTTTCCGACTCTGTGTCTCCCTCTCTCTCTGCCCCTCCCCCGTTCATGCTCTGTCTCTCTCTGTCCCAAAAATAAATAAACGTTGAAAAAAAAAAAAAAGAATTTAAAATGTTTCCATCTTAATTTTTAATGTAATTAATATCAATAGATAGTACTAAGCAGACAAATGGGCCTCGATAATTTTTAAGATAGTAAAAGAGCTCCGATCTCAAAAGGTTTCAAAACCTCTGATCTAGATCTACTGTTCCAAAGAGATATGATTTAAGAGTTAAAAAAAAAAAAAGGCGGTGGGGGGGCGGTATGGTGGAACTGTGTGACAGACATTCATTGATGGTTTCCATTAATCCCCTCTCTCCCTTTAAGTGCATGCTGCTTCTGACATCAAGAGATGGGCATCTGTTCCCTTTCTCCTTTAATCTGGGGTGGCCTTTTGACCTGGCTTTACCAGTACAATGTGGTAGAAGTGACATTCTGGGATTTCCGAGCCAGGTTTTAAGAAGTCTTGCAGTTTCTACCCGAGTATCTAGGGATGTTCATTCTTGAAATACTAGGAAAGCAGCCACATGAACAGTCTGCATGTAGTTTCTCTGGTCATTAGACCTCGGCGAGTCCCCAGCCAATAACCAGCACCAACAACTGCCAGTCACTTGAGGAGGCTCTCTTGGATGATTATTAATTTATCACAGTCATAATTGTGAAGAACGTATGGTGACCTCAACAACTTTGCAAAGGCTCTTGAAAGAATATTTTATACAAAATGTCTCGATCAATAACCAAAAGACCCTTTGTCAAATGGGTCAAATTCAATGTTGTAAACAGAAATTTATTCTGAGCCTTCTTTTACAAAGCATTCTAGTCCACTATAATTTGAATAAACAAAACTGCCTAATTGTCCCATCCTTTACACCATCCTGATGGACTTTATAAGGCATAATCTCTAGAGTGGGCCTCCTTTATTGCAGAATTTTCGATGCACATCCTTGAATCTGTAAAGAGACTGAGGCAATAACATTCTGTGTCTTGGCAGGAGTTGGTGGTACACCTAAGTTGACCAGTTGAGAGGGTGAGGCATTTCCTACTGCCAAGAACTCTCTCCACATCATGTGGATCATATTAGTACTAGAAAGTACTCCTGTAGTGTATTACGAAGAAATAGAAAGTTCCTATATGGTTTAATAAAGAGATTATATGAAGAGTGATAAACACTTCCACTTTAAATCTTTTAAGTGATGCACAGAATTAGTATTTTTATGGAAAAGAGGAAGAGAGAAAAATAGGTAAAAATTATAATGTGTTACTCTTAAGATGTAGGTTACATAAGAACAAGGAGGAAGAAGAGGAGAAAAAAGAGCGTGGAAAAAAGAGGAAGAGAATATTCATTGAGTTCTAACAATGTCTACACACTGTTTTAAGCGATGTACTTAAATTTATTGTTTATAATCATAGTTTTATGAGGTAGCTACTAGTATTATTACCATTTTACAGAGAAACTGAAACAATGAGATAAATTACAGTGGACATAATATATATACTCCAGGTAAAAAGAAAAAAAAAAAAAAAAGAAAGGACTCCTTTAATTTCTAAGATGTGAAATTGTGACACACAGCAGGTAGAGCATTTTCAAAGGTTATTATAGACTTTGGCTCAGAGGAGGCTGCAATATTCCGTTGTTGAATTTGCAGATACATGTCTCAATGAATGTCCACATAGTGAGAATACATTAATTCACACAATCAAGATAGTCTCTTTTGATTCAGATAAGTCAAATATACTTAATATTTAAATTCCATATAGTTTAAGTCATGGTGACCCAGTATTAATAGGACTTCCTAGAATAAAAATGTGGTGACATAAAAATGGAGAATTATTATGCCTAGAAAAGCCAGGTTCTAATCATGACTTTGTCACTACCTAGCACTGTGACTTTGGGTCTTCAGTTTTCTTACGGTAAAATGGTGAAAACATGTCTTCTTCCTACCTCATGGGTTTGTTCTGAACATGGTGAGGGCTATACATGCTGTGTTTGAATGCCCAGCGTCAGTCCTTGGTTTTCATCAGGAATAGCTAAATCTACCATGCATAACATGCTGAAGTTTAGTTATCCAAAGTCAGGTTAGCCTGGGAGTTGGAAAAGGATAATTCTGCAGGGGTCTGGGAGAGGTAAATTTGATATGTAATGCAATTACCCTTCACAATAATGGATGTGGCAGAACCTTGACAGGATAGCAAATTAAAGAGGATCCTTAGTCTACGTTAGTTCCATTGCAAATCCTCCCCTGGAGACTCTTCCATGTCCAGATTTGAGAATTGGCTTAATTTTCCTGGACATCTTTTGTCTGTTTTAGCTTACAGTAAGGCCAAACAGAGGATAACATATAATGAAAACAATTACACACTGCCAAAGTAAACCTCTGTGCAAAAGAGGAGGTTTGTACCACTTTAGAAACATTTAAAATATAATTAGGAATATATATATATATATATATATGTAATGTACAGAGCAAATCCAGACA
This sequence comes from Leopardus geoffroyi, assembly GCF_018350155.1. NCBI lineage: Eukaryota > Metazoa > Chordata > Mammalia > Carnivora > Felidae > Leopardus > Leopardus geoffroyi. The sequence goes on along the minus strand of NC_059338.1, from coordinate 101,344,770 downwards.
ACAGAGCTGTAGAAAATAGTTGTGGCTACTCCCTTCATCTAAAAATAATTTCAACTTAGGAAATGTGGTAAGGGTGCTGTAATATTCTCTTGCACATTTTTTATATGCCAGAAATATTGAAACATAGGTTTTTTTTCCCTAAAAAAAAAATCTTGTTGCAGCAAGCACTTTGAGAGTACAAAACCAGGATCTCATCTTCCTACTTCCTTTTCAAAATGTGTTGTAAATTACATATTTCACAGGCTTTAAACCTAAATTCAATAACTGCATTCCCTTCAAGGCCAACAGGTCAAATACACTATAAGGTAAACTACCCATAATAAGTTTTACCACATCATCTACTCTTCAATGATCTCAAGAATTCCTTATTTTAAATCTCATGCTCAGAAAACTTATTTCTATTATCAACTCATCCATTTAATATATATATGGCTATTGGAGAGAGACCTGCAAGTATAGACTTAACTTTTATGAAACTGAGCGCACTGGAATTTAACACTGACCTTATAGTAAACAAGAACATGCATTCGCTTATGATTGGAAAGTGGGACTTAATTCATTATGATCAAGAAGGTTTGACAACTCAGTTCAGTTTGGTTCATAACACTGAATTGAATGCTCTGAAGTCCTGTGCTTAAATTTTTTTTTTGTTGATTTTTGAAACGCGCGCGCGCGCGCACACACACACACACACACACACACACACACACAGTGTGAGCAGGGAGGAGCAGAGAGAGAGAGGGAGACAAAATCTGAAGCAGGCTCCAGGCTCTGAACTGTCAGCACAGAGCTCAACGTGGGGCTCAAACTCAGGAGCTATGAGATCAGGACCTGAGCCGAAGTTGGACACTTAACCGACTGGGCCTTTCAGGTGCCCCACTTGTCCTGTGCTTAGTACAAAGATACTTTGTGACACCAGTTCCTTATCCCCAAGAAGTTCACAAAATGATCAATATTGTTGTTAGGGTCCAAAGGGGGTAACCAAAATCATGATGTGGGATTAAATCATCAGAGAATCTATAGTTTAAAGATCCTGAAAAGAATCCAGAATAAATCCTGAAAGGATTGCTGAGAAAATGGTGCAGAATGATCAGAAGAATAAAAGGTCTTTAATAAATACATGCATAGAGGGGAGCCTGGGTGACTCAGTTGGTTACACTTCTGACTTCAGCTCAGGTCATGATCTCATGGTTCATGAGTTCAAGCCCCACATTAGGCTCTGTGCTGATAGCTCAGAGCCTGGAGGAGCCTGCTTCAAATTCTGTGTCTCCGTCTCTCTCTGTCCCTCCCCTGCTCGCTCTCTGTCTCTCTCCCTCTCTCAAAAATAAATAAGCATTAAAAAAATAAACACGTGCATAGCAATTCATATTTGCCATCTTTTCAAATGTTTTACAGATAATAACTGATGTAATTCTTAGAATAGCTTTCTAAGGTAGGTATATTTATTATGCCCACTTTGCAGATGGAGAAACTACGGCATAGACAGAGGTTGAGTAATTTGTCCCAAATCACAGATCTAGAAGACACCAATCTAGGTTCTGAATCCAAGAAGTCTGGCTCCAGAATTCATGCTTTGATGCCTCTGCTATTTATTCTCTCCACTATTAAAACAGATGGGCGTAACAAAGAGTTCTTTTTACCTTAAATCCCAATGCGTAATACTTGCTGTCATTAAAATTTTTTTAAATGATTGTATTTTCAAATTGGCATATCAGCTGCCAGGACAATTGAAATGAAAATTTAATTTAAAAATTAACCACTATTCCAGAATTATTTTAACTCATAAATATAGTTGCCTGAGGCTTAGCCTAGATTTCTGTCCATGACTATGGCCTCAGATGATGTGTGTCTTCATACCCTTGGGCTCCCATCATAATGTGGGCTTGGTCTCCTGAGCACTGGAGAGCAAGTTTTGCAGTATATGCAGTATATGCCAGAGACAGTTAATGTCTCTGGTCCCAGTTCATCTAGAAGACTGGCTCAGTCTTTTTATTTTCTCACTAATTTATTTTTAATTTCAAAATTTTATGTGTTTTTTAATAATAGATACAATACTTTAAAGATTTATTTTCTAAAATAAAAATAACAATAATCTCTTCTACTCTGACACTCTTGGGTTAATAGCCTGACATTCTGGTGTGAATAACTTCACAGCTTTCTCTAAGTCCTTATATATAAATATATGCATATGTATTTGCCTTAAAACATATGCATACCATTTGACAAAAGTGGAATCACATTATATGCATTACTGTGCAATGTAACCACTATCGATATCCATTTAAGTCAACCAATACATCAAAATCATTTGTTTTAATATCTACATTACATTTAAAAATGTAGATGTGTTGAAATTTATTCAATTATTTTACTCTTGAAAGAAATTCAGCCTGTCTCTAATCCCTTAGACAATAATCCAGTAAATATATTTGAAAATAGTCTTGTATATAATTGTATGACTACTGATCCTTTTATTTCAGGAGGGAAGATTTCCAAAATGGTATGTAAAATGTCAATCTTGCCAATTGATTCAGAATGATGGAAGTTATTTGCACCCACTCCAATGTTGGAATGTATGTTCTCCCACATCCTCAAAAGTATTGGGTATTATTCTTCCTTAAAATTGCACTAATCTAAAGGAAAAAAAAATAATTACATTTTACTGTCATTTTAATTTTTACTTTGACTAATAATGAAGATAAATACCTTTTTAGTGTATGAGCTATAGCAGTTACAAATTTACTGATATGTTGTTCTTTTGATTATTTTGTTACCAGTTTTCAAGAAACTTTTGTGTTATCAAAGATATTAACTCACCATCATAAATCAATCTATGTGTTTTACCTAGTTTATATCACTTTTTGCCACACGAATATGTCTTTGTTTGATGTGTGTGGCTCTTGAGTTTTCTGTTTCTCCTAGGAATATCTCCTCCACTCCAACTCTTCTACAAAATTATTTTCTAATATTTTAATGGCATTATTTACAATTACATTTTTCAATCCATTTGGAATTAATTTCATGTGTGGTGTGAGGTAATATTATTCCCTTCCAATAGAAGAGCTGGTTTTGCCAAACTGTCCACTTAATAAAGATCTTTTTCTCATTGGAGCACAATGCCACTTTTGCCTTATATTAAGTTTCCATGTATGTGTGCATCTAGTTCTGGTCTCCTTATTCCATTCCACTGAGCTCTTTGTCCGTTTCTAAGCCAAACTGTATTGTTTTGATTATGGTGGCAGTGTCAGTCTTACTGATCACTGAATAGGGCCTAACACCGGATACTCATTGAATGTTTGAACATGACGTGCACAGTGTAGAGGAAAAAAGTTAGTGTTCACACCAGAAGTTATAACCTGAAATTGTCACACAAGTCATATGTTACTTTTTAATTTCTTCCATCAGAGCTTGCTGATGTCTTAACTTTTTACCTGTAAGTACTTATTACTAGTATTATGTTTTGCACCTGACAGTAAACATTACCTAAAAGGCAAAACTATATGGAATAAAAATAGATCAGGGCCTGCCTAGGGTTTAAGGTAGGGAGAAGGGACTGCCTGCAAAGGAGCACAAGGATACTTCTTGGGACCACGGAAATGTTACGTATCTTGACTGTGGTGGTGGCCACATGACCACATACATTTGTTGGAGCTCATCAAACAGTATAGTTTTAAAATGTGAATTTCATTGTACAGCAATTATATCTCAATAAATTTGACTTACCACATATAAATGGAAAATATGTCATTTTTCCATATTTTGGGGGTAAAATCTTATCTACTTTCTGCACTACACAAAGCTGGAATGCAACTGTGACTTTGTTTTAACCCTCTGTAACAAAACAAGTGAAGAATCTTAAGTGAAGCCACTGATGCATTTAGACTTTCCATCTTTTAAAGAAATCTATGTTTGACCTGTTTTTAACTCTACAACAACTTGTGGAGACCATCCATCTTGGGGGAAATGATTCACTCTATTACATAGGTTCATACATTTCACATACATACACAATACAGTCCCCAGCAAGCATTCTGTGACCTGTGAAATATACTGACATTTTTCCTAAAGCTAGGGGTTGGAGATGGAAGTCTGGTTCTCAGAAGCATCGTAGCAGTAAGTTTCCACTTAAGGAAACTGAGGCCAAATGGATTAAGATTGGTAGAGCTATACAGCTACGATGTTCTCATTCCCACTTTCTCTACTTTTGTCAGTGCATTTTAGGGAAAACTCTTGTCCCAGTTGACTCTTACTAAAAACATACAAGCAAGAAACTAGACCATATCTCAGAAGCCAGAGGCCAAAAGCAAGGGAAGATTGATGAGCATTTCTGCCGAGAGCTAGCCCCAGTCTCAGTCCCAGACAGAAGGCCAGGAGGTTCAGCATGGTAATCCATTGAAACAGCCCTGATGGTAGCTCCAGATTTAATGTTATCAGGGTTTATCCTAGAGGAGTTAGTTTTCAGAGTCAGAATAAGGAAGAGGGGAGGGGACGAGGGTAGGTTTAAGAGATATCATGACAATGTGCCTGCTTTTTCTCACTTGTGAAAACGTAGGCTATCTGGAGGTAAACTGATAGAAGCCATCTTGAATTAACAGATTATCACTAATACCTTTTAGCCACTTCTATTAAACTGCAGAGTACGTTTATGTGATTTTTGTTCCCAGCACCATTCTATTCTTCAGATGATTTTGCTAAGCCTTCCCTTCTGTGTTTATATTTATATGACATTAATTTTTGTATTCATTATTTGGACAGGATAAGTCAGCATATTAAAACAACATGAAATATCAATAACCACAGCAGATAAAATGGCTCTTCCTAGAGCTTCCTTTTGGATCTTTTTTCCCCTTAAAAAGCTGAAAGGTGATCAAGTTTGGCAAAGTGCCCTTGTATTTCTTTCAAGTGGGGTTTCTCTTTCTACGGATTGGAGACTACCAAGGTGATACTAACAAATAATAAGGTAATAAATGTTATCAAGTAGCATAGAAAAGAGCACTCTAAATGTTGGAAATGTTCAACAGGAGTGAGTCGCCTTCAGAAAGGAATTCCTAGAGATGCCCAAGCTGAACCTTGGTGCCTGCTTTCTTCTGTTCCTTTATTGAGCACCTGAAATCTCTTATAAGGCAGGTGGTTAAAAGATTTCATGGTGGGAGACAGGTCTGAACTCAATGACCTTTAAGGTTTCTTCTATTTCCATGCTTTTTAATTCTATGTTTCTACATTTTCATTCAGAATTTCCAGTGGAAAGTATTAGGCCATGTATAATTTACTGGTTTCATAATTTCACCTTCTATTGCTAAATAATTTCCCACCCACTGTTTGCCAATTAAAAATGACATTAAACACTTTGTTACTACTTTGCACTGATTTATGAAAGTCATAACAAAAATGGCAGATGTAAATATCTATGTTAACATTTTACTTTGGCTTGGACTATAAGTCAGGATATTTTATAATATCTAGAAACAAAAAATATCATCACTTCTATACTTTTGGAAATAAGTAAAAAATACATGGATAATTATTTATGTATGTGTTTCTTTGAAACATATACAAATTTAACTCTATGTCAGTGTGTACCATTAAAGGGCATAGAGAATTGGATACTTCTCAGTAGCAGGAAGAGTTGCCAAAAAAAAAAAAAAAAGCAAGGATGTACTTTTTAATTATTGTGTGCCCAGAGCTAGAAACTGAGAATAAAATAATTGGCCTCAAGGAGGATATCAGAGTATTTTGCCTACTCATTCTTTAGCGAGAGATCTCATTCTCCAGTATTGGAACAGAAGCTTCCCTGCTGCTCTGCCCAAAAGTATTTGGTTATTGGGTTAGAAAGTGCTTTAGCATCTGAATACGATACAGAAGATTTTTGTCTCTGTAGTTAGTATTGGAAAAAGAGACCATGATCTATCTGGTCATACTGAGGCAGTGGTAGAACAAATAGGTGAAGGTGACTTGATGACAACATCAGGTAGTAGTAGAAGCTAAGGCCCTTCTTTACCTTGGCAACATTACCAGAGGATCAGAGATTGACCAAATGTCATGCTGAGAGGTTCAGGACAGGAATTTGTTGACCTCTGGCATGACTATTTATCCTATCTAATTAGCTGAATTGTTTCTCATTCATCTCTACATTTTTTGCCCCTGTAGACCCTGAAGTCTAGATTTTCAAACACAAATAATAAATAAAAATTATTACAACGGGCAAGCCACCATTACCTATACAAATGGGAGATAATGGAGACAGGTAAGAAAATTAAATTCACACATAACTAACAATACCCTTTTTAAGATTTTTTTTTCAAACACGGACTAAAAACCGTCTTTGCTTACAGTTTTAACTCCTTCTAAATAGTCTATGAGATGAACTAAAAGGAGGCCGAAGAGGCTGACTGACAGTTGAGCATCTATCCTACTTTGCAATGAGGACTGTTGGGCAAGTTGACAAATGCTAGTACCAGAAAGAAGAGACTCTGGCCAGGGAAGAGAACTGCAGACCTGTCCTTGAGAAGCTCAGTGCTCTCCTACCTTAAAGGAGTACTTAGAAGCTCAATTGGGTAATCTTCATCACTTGCTTTCAACTTCTTCAATAATGACATTAGTTACTTATAGAAGGAATATGTGACTTCTTTGTTGTTTGTTTCTTTTTTAATTTAGCAGGAGAGTACTATAAAACCACGCTTCCTAGAGGAAATGTACATGTATTTATTTGTTTCACACTGCCTTGTCCTCTGGAAATGCCCAGAAGGACAATGGGCCAGGGACATCTGAAATGTCTATGGCAAACAATATGAACATGATGCTAGCTGGAAAATTTTAGGCTCAAACAAAATAAAGCCAGATGCTCCTGACCCATACAAATAATACCTTTGTCTTATTGTAACATGAAAGGTTTCCTCCACCTTAAAAAAAGTTCCCTTTATCCCCTCTTTCTGTAAGTTACAAATCTGATAGATAACTCACAAAAAAACCAGATGTTTCACAAACATGACTTTGTCATTAAAACGGTTCCCAGGGACCACTTCTTTTATAGCTTCCAGATCGTTGAAGCTATGCTACAAAGTCAGGAAGCACTACCCTTTTCCAACATAAAGTCAGGTCCAGGAATACTGAGGAAGGTGATCAAAGAACTAGTCGGGTCTCAGGACCAATCATTCACAGTGGAAGTTCCTCATTTGTCTCCATTTTCCCTACCCCATTCCAGTCCTATAATCTTGCTTTGTTGAGGTCATAATACCAGTCCTCAATGGCCACACGCAAGCCCAGTTAGCAGAGTTGTATTTACTGTATTTACACACTCAAAACATTTCATTCTGTTCAACAAACATACCAAATGCCCTAACAGACCAACTTGCCCATGCATGGAAGGGCTTCAATTTCCTATCATTCAAATACTGAAGTTGGAATGAAACTACATTGAATTATTATCAGATTATCAGGGTTTGGCTGACTCTTTGCCCTTCATCAGGAGACAGATAAATTCTCCTGAACTGGCTTGCTACCAAATGCTGACAGTAACTCTACTACAGGAGGGATTGAAATGTTGAGCATCCCTGGAGGATCTGTATACATTTTAAGCATGCAGCTACCTGAATACCCATAGTTTATTAATATGTCCAAAGGAATAGAAATACTTTTCACAAATTTAGTTCTTATTTTATGTCAGGTATTTGATTCCATTTAAGTTTTACAATTGTTTATTGATCATAAGACACGTAGAACATAAAAAAAACCACCTGACATACTAATAAGTTGTGATGATTTTAATAATCCATTTTGTTTTCTCATGAACTGAGTTTGAGATGGTAATGGAAATATTTCATTTTATCCAAGTAAATAATTTTAGACTTCCCACGTTTAGTTCTACAAAGTGTTACTTTGTAGTTGAAGTTTTAGTTTATGGGCTAAAATGTAGTTTTGCTCATTTAAATAGCTGTTGAGACTAAGCAATCTGCACATGAAGATTCATTATGCTACGTGTTCTACTTTTGTGTGTGTTTGAAAATTTCCATAAAGTTAAAAATATACTTTAAATCTGTTTTATTAATTGCTTTTTTTTTTAATTTTTAAATTGTTTTTAAACCAAATTATATCAAGGGGGACATTAGGACTTTACTCAAAGATGAGTTTGATTGCAAAGGCAAGTGGCTTGTAAGCTTTAAGACACTTCACAAGTTTTTTAATTTTTTTGTGTGTGTAATGTTTATTTTTGAGAGAGAGAGAGAGAGAGAGAGGGAGAGAATGAGTGGGGGAGGGGCAGAGAAAGAGGGAGACACAAAATCTGAAGCAGACTCCAGGCTCTGAGCTGTCAGAACACAGCCCTATGCAGAGCTCAAACTCACAAAGCATGAGATTATGACCTGAGCCAAAGTTGGATGCTTACCTGACTGAGCCACCCAGAGGCCCCAACACTTTACAAGTTTTAAATTGTGAAAGATTATATATTTTTTGTAGTACTCACAACCATGAGAAGTCTTTTGATGGTGCATATAATCCATTTTTTGGTCTCAAAGCAGATTTAAATAAAAAATGTTCTGGACAGAGTGGTACCTACCTTATCTTCCCCCTAGTTTTCAAATATTTTTAAAAAAATTCACAGAAAGCTAAATATAATTCATGTATTATTATTAAAAAGTGTTTCTTATTCTGCTTTTCATGTCTATTTTTAGAGGGGTGGGATGGAATAAGGAGAGGAGAGATCACCATTAGAAGTAGTGTAATCTTTATTCCACAAGGAAACAGTCACAGAAGACACTGGGACATTTTCAGTACTCCATGATACTAGCTAGCTGTTCTGGGAAAATCATGAGAAAGATTTTTTCAAAATCTTTCAGAGTTATTTCAGTAGCTGTAATATTTAACCAAATTAGGAAGAAACAAGATCAGATAAAATGTGAAAGGAAATAGAATATGTATTTAAAACACACAAATCAAAAAGCACACACTTTTTAAAGCCTCCATTGGTGTCCCAAAATATTCAGGTCAATTTTAGTTTGGATTAAATTAATTTAAAAGTTTTGAAAAATATGTAAGAATATGTTAATGTTACATTCAGTAGCTTTAAGTAGGGACCGATATTTGCACAGAACAGTAATTGAGAGAGAGGAAGTGACACAACTTCATGGATAAAGCTCTTATTTCATCTTCTATTCCAGAAGCTTCCATGTTCTCTGACTTTTTCTCTGACCTATACCTTCTCCATCATCGAAGCAACCTTTTAGAAGGTCAGTGACAGAAGGACTGTGATAGGCATGAGGTAAAATGTTTAAAAAAGGGTAGTATTTGACATTCTAAAAATTTTCCCTGAAAATAAGATTCAATTCCAATGATGTTATAATATGTTAAGCAAAGAAGTTATCAAAACAAATGATCGTAATTTTTATTGTATTATAAAAAACCATTTGTTGGGGCGCCTATGTGGCTCAGTTGGTTAAGCCTCTGGCTCTTCATTTCAGCTCAGGTCATGATCTCAAGGTCATGAGGTGGAGCCCTACGTCAGGCTCCACACTGAGTGCAGAGCCTTCTCAAGATTCTTTCTCTCTCCCTCTGCCTCTCCCCTGCTTGTGCACACACATGCTCTCTCTCTCAAAAATAAAAACAAACCATTTGTTGCATTGCATATTAATTAGCATAAAGAAATATGCACGTCTCTCCCAGAATTGTATGTGTTCATCAGGCGCTTAATTCTGTCTCTTTAACAAGTTCACTATTTCAAATATAGGTGATTCATTAACTTATAGAAATGAAACAGTAAAAGGCTTTCAAGATCCTTTGTAGACAAGGAGGGCATGGCTGGCCCGAAAGTCTGTTCCAGATGATTGGCTGAACCAGGTTCCAGCCTCACTAAGTCTCTCTCCACAGGGTTCTAGTTTCAAATCCTTTCCACTGCACCACGATAAGAATGTGAATCCTGGGGCATCTGGGTGGCTTAGTCAGTTGAACATCCAACTCTTGATTTTGGCTCAGGTCATGGGATCAAGCCCCACATCAGGCTCCACTTGGAGCCTGCTTAAGATTCTTACTCTCTTCCTCTGCCCCCTCCCCCACTCTCTCTCTTAAAAAAAAAAAAAAAAGTGAATCCTGATAGCCTATATGGAAAAGTGACATGGGTCAACACAGTGGTTAGACACACCAGCAAACACCACCATTGCTTTGAGATGCAATCTCACTGATAACTTAAGATGCCAGGTACCACACTTGCCAGGTAGGAAGGTCTTAGAAAATGTTGGGGGAGCTGAAATGTACCCATACCTAGACTGGCCCTCATCAGGGGGGAGTCCACCATAAAAAGTGGGAATTAAATTAGAAGGTCTTTTCTCTCCTTCCAGATTCCAACTTTGCCAGAAACACAGTAGAGCCACTTGCACATCATTAGACAGAGGGTGGGAGCTTTTTCTGAAACATGTAAATATTTACTAAACACATACCAACTACTGTATATCTACTACACTTATAATTTATCTATACTTTGTTCTAAGACATTTTCTGAGGTAGGACACTGATATTCTAACCCCCATTTGTACGATGTCAAACTGGGAAAGAGGAGAGTTGGTTCCTTTCAAATTTATGCAAACATATTTCAAAGTATGTTTAATAATTTAAGTCCCCATCCCCAAAAGCATGCTGCATGACTATTACTGAACATATTATGATCCCTCAGCCAAATTGATGAATTCAATAGTACTTTTAAAAAAATTTTTTGGTAATGCTCCATGAAAGCAAGATGTTTTATCTGATTTGTTCCCTGCCCAGCAAATGCAGGTCCTCAATAAGCAGTTAATGAATAAATGAACGAGCTTCTGTTTGTTTTTTACAGAAGTGGACATCAAACATCATAACTGTCTGGAAAACAGTAAATGTTATCTAGAAAATAGATAGATAGACAAAGGATCAAATCAGAGCTTTCTAAGCAGGGAACAGTATTAATATGGTCACTTGAAATTTCTTTTAAAAATAACTTGAAAGTTACAACTTTCCAGTAGATCCTCCTAGAAAATGGCTGATCTTCTTCAAAAACACATGAAGGTATGCCACATCCCCACCCCCAATATGCAAATGATTGATTTTAGCATGAAATGCCAGTTTCTAACCTTTAATCCTTCCATAAAGTATTGCTTTTTAAAATGTGTTTCTGGTGCTCCTGCAAACTGCTTTGTAGCTTGCTGACTGGCACAACCTTCTAAGTCCATAATCTTTGCTTTTGGGGAACCAAGACATAGAAAACTTATTCAAAACAGTCTTTATTTTAAGCCCCTGTGGTTCATATGCAATTGTTCTACTGATCAGAAGTTAATTCTGGGTAATCCATTGATATTAACTGATCATCTGTCACTAGAGTAGATGTGAAATATGCATTTCTTTTCCTTTTCTTGGAAAATTATATTTTTAAAGCTTAATATTCAGATTAAACTTCCCTCTCCTCTTTTTCTTCTTTTTCCAAATAAAAACAGTCTCACAAAACTGCTAAAACGCAAGAGTTATCAAAGAACCACTTGTAACAATTTTGGCTGTTTCTACAGGTTGGAACAGTCATTTCATTTTGGTAGCCTTATACACTGTTGAGTAGATTAGGGAGATGAGATAATGCACTAAAGATCTGAAGCGACCTGCTTTTAACTCCTCAAAAGGATAATACATAACTGAGGGCAATGAGTGGGTTGATTGATAGTCATTAGCCAAAGGGTAAGATAGTTGGACTTCACATAAAACTTTCATTTAAGTTCAACAGCCCTTTGATGCAGGATTATTCTATGTGCACTTAATAATATGGTGAAATTCACTGTAGAGTTCAGATCTGCATATACACAAAAACTGTAACATACACGTTTACATGTATATAAAATATGTCGTATTTTTGTATGTTCTCATTGTTCATTTTATGGATTCTAGTTCTCTGAAAAATCAGTGTGAAAAGATCTTTTAAAAAAGCAATCTACAATTAATGTTCAAAACTACAATATCCAGGAAATGTGATGTCTTTGTTTTGCCTTAATGCTTATATTGGATAAAAGAGCATTCCATCAGTGGTTTTCTAACTTGGCTTCTCCTCCATCCTCTCCACCTCCAGGATTTTAAAAGAATGATGGAAAGATTCAATCAGACATTGGGTGATTACTTATCTGGGATGCTATGAAGATCCCACTACTAAGAATTTATCTCAGTAAGACACTTCGGCAGATTTGCAAAATTATATGTTTAACAGTGAACATTTCAGTTTTGTTTGAGATGGTGAATAACTGAAAACAATCCTGTATCAGTTGGCTGGCTTTTGGCTGTAAGTTACACACTACTTGACTGAGGAGGCTTAAACAATAATAGTTTATTAGCCCCTAAGCATTCCTGAAAAAAAAATTTAAAAAAGCTTCTAGCATTAACTCAGCAATTTAGGAATGTCATCAAAGATTCAGAATCTTAATCTTTACAGCCTATTATTCTTGGAATACTTTTATTGTGAGGCTTCGTTCCTCATGGTTATAAGAAAGCTCCTATAGCTCTAGGCATCCCACCTCACACAATCGCATCCAAAGTTAGGGAGAATAATACAAAGCGCAGAAATAAACCCATGCATATATATGGTCAATTAATCTACAACAAAGGAGACAAGAATATATGATGGAGAAAAGATAGTCTCTTCAATAAATGGCATTGACAAAAGTAGACAGCTACATGGAAAAAAAAGAGAGAAAGAAAATAAACTGGACCACTTTCTTACATACACACAAAAATAAACTCAAAATGGATTAAAGACCTAAATATGAGAGCTGAAACCATAAAACATCTGAAAGAAAACATAGGCAGTAATCTCTTGGCCATCAATCTTAGCAACATAGTTATGGATAGGTCTCCTCAAGCAAGGGAAACAAAAGCAAAAATAAACTTAATGGGACTAAACCAAAATAAAAATCTTTTTCACAGTAAAGGAAGCCATCAGCAAAATGAAATAATAATCTACTGAACGGGAGAATATATTTGCAAATGATATATATCGAATAAGGGGTTAATATCCAAAAAATATAAAAAGCTTATACAACACCAAAAAAAATATGATTAAAATGGTCAGAGGTCCTGAATAAACATTTTTCCAAAAAAGACATACAAATGGCCAACAGACACATGAAAATTGCTCAATACTACTAATCATCAAATGCAAATCAAAACAAAAAGCTATCACCTCACACCAGTCAGAATGGTTACTAGTATCAAAAGGAGAAGAAATAACAAGTGTTGGAGGGGCTGTAGAGAAAAGGGAAGGAACCCTTACACACTGCTGGTGGGAATGCAAATTGATGCAGCCACTATGGAAAACAGCATGGAAGTTCCTCAAAAAAAATGAAAATAGAAATACTTTATGATCTACTAATTCACTGGGTATTTACCCAAGGAAAACAAAAACACTAACTTAAAAACACATATACTCACCCCTATGTTCATTGCAGCATTATTTGCAGTAGCCAAGACATGGAAGCAACCTAAGTGTCCGTTGATACGTGAATAAAGAAGATTGTGTGCGTGTGTGTGTGTGTGCACGCATGTGTGTAATGAACTATAACTCTGCCATAAAAAAGAATGAGATTGAGGTGCCTACTGGCTCAGTCAGTTAAGCATCCCATTTCACCTCAGGTCATGATCATGTAGTTCGTGAGTTCAAGCTCCACATGGGGCTGTCTGCTATCAGCACGGAGCCTGCTTCAGATTCTCTGTCTCCCTTTCTCTCTTTCCCTCCCCTCCCCTCAAAAATAAATAAACATAAAAAAAAAAAGAATGAGATCTTGCCATTTGCAACAACATGGATGAACCTAGAGGGTATTAACTGAAATAAGTCAAACAGAGAAAGACAAACACCATATGACTTCACATATATGTGGAATCTAAAAAACAAAGCAAACAAAAACAGAAACAGACTCATAAATACAGAGAACAAATTAATGCTTGCCAGAGGAGAGGGAGGGAGAGAATGGGTGAAATAGGTGAAGAAGATTACAAGGTACACACTTCCAGTTATAAAATAAGTCACAGAAATGAAAAGTACAGCATAGGGAATAGAGTCAATAATATTGTATGGTGACAGAAGGTAACTACACCTAACATGTGAGCACTAAATAATGTATGGAATTCTTGAATCACTATGTTGTGCACCTGAAACTAATATAACATTGTATGTCAACTATACTTCAATAATAATTTTTTAAGTCAGGAATAGATTTCCCTAAGTATATCTATTTTCTGCCTAGAAAGAAAACCTATTCTAGAAACTCTACTTAGCCTCTGACCAGGTTTGGGCCATGTGCCCTATGCCTTAGCTGAAAGAGGGACTAAAAAACTGAAAAACTGGTATTTTCAGCCTATATTACGAGAGGCAGTATTCGCTAACAAGGAGAGAGACGCTATTGCATTGGCAACAAGTTGGGTCTGCCAGAAACCTCAATGTATAAAAATAGAATATCCATATTGTATCATCCTGTGCTATCATAAATGATAATATGGGTAAGATTCCAAGAGGGAAAAAACCAAGGTGTAAAAAATTTGATGTACACAGCGGGTATACACCAAGATGTAAAACCATGGTTATCTCTTTGTGATAGGAGTAGAGGGGTATTTTCACTTTCTTTGTATTTTTATGTTATTTAATATGTTTAAATTAACATAAATTGCTTTTATAATAATGACTGTTTTCAGTTTTCAAAAATGATATAATCCAAAGAGAAGAATTATTTCTTATCAAAATACTAATGTTCTTTGGCTCAGGTTGGAAACAAAAAAAATGAGCAGTCAAAAATTGAATAAGACATTTTAATCCAAATGTATTTTGCATTACTGTCATAAAGAAGACAAAAAAAAAAAAGACAAAACAGAAATCAGGCAAAATGGTCACTGGAGGACTTTAAAACTGGTAAAATAAAAATATTTTGTTAAGAGATGATAATACAACCAAAAGCATCAAAGAAAAGGCTGCTGCAACTTAATATATTGGAAGCATTGCTCTATGGATTTCTCCTCTTAGGAGAATGACTTTCACTCTTGCCAAGATCAGCTTTGTCCAGGCCACAAAAATTAGAATAGTCTAAGGGAAAAAGGAAAATGCTCTTATTTTGGAGAAAGTAATTCACAGTTTTAACAGCATGCTGGTATCTGCCAATATTTTAATGTTTGGCTAACACAAATGGTAACAGTTTTCCTGGTTCTTTGAACATTTTAAATCATTTTAATCATGTAAGTTTTATAAATAAATACTTCTAAATGCAAAAACTTCAAACCACCAAAAATAAAAGTAAAAAATGAAATTCCTGTTGCCTCCAATAATCCTTGGCTTTTTTTCCCTCCAAAGAAATAACTACTGTTAAATTTAGGATTTATCTCTTTAGATATTGTGTATATACTCAGATTTTTTAAAACCTCAATTAAATTGTACTATACATATTTTTGTGCCATGAGCTTTTTTAAACACAATAATGTCTTATGTATATCTCTATTTAATTACATATAGATCTCACAATTTTTTTGTCAGCTACTAAATCTAAACACTCTTCTTTTGATGGACATTTAGATCGTCCTAATACATTGTTTTCATATATATAAAATGCTGCGCTGAACATTTTGTACACCCAATTTTGTTCACTTGGGTGGGTTATTTAGTAGTATCAATTCCTAGGCATAAAATTGCTAACTTTAAATGTATATACATTTTAAATTTAATAGATAGTGACATACTGCCCTCCAAAAAAGCTGCGCCAATTTCACACTCTAGCCAGCAGGGTTTGAAAATGTCTGTTCTTTCCATTTCTTTTTTTTTTAAACTTTTTTTTTTTTTTTTTTTTTAATTTTTTTTTTCAACGTTTATTTATTTTTGGGACAGAGAGAGACAGAGCATGAACGGGGGAGGGGCAGAGAGAGAGGGAGACACAGAATCGGAAACATGCTCCAGGCTCTGAGCCATCAGCCCAGAGCCTGACGCGGGGCTCGAACTCACAGACCGCGAGATCGTGACCTGGCTGAAGTCGGACGCTTAACCGACTGCGCCACCCAGGCGCCCCATAAACTTTTTTTTTTTTTTTAACGTTTATTTATTTTTGGGACAGAGAGAGACAGAGCATGAACGGGGGAGGGGCAGAGAGAGGGAGACACAGAATCGGAAACAGGCTCCAGGCTCTGAGCCATCAGCCCAGAGCCGGACGCGGCTCGAACTCCCGGACCGCGAGATCGTGACCTGGCTGAAGTCGGATGCTTAACGGACTGCGCCACCCAGACGCCCCAGTTCTTTCCATTTCTATCAGCACTGAACATCAACATACGTAGGGGAATATCATTGTTACATTGTTTTAATTCATATTTCTGTGAGTAATAGTGAGGATGAATTCTCTCATGTGTTTACTCAAATAAACATTTATACTAATAGCAATACCTTGGATTCATATTGGGTTATTATTTCCAGGATCAACACCATGCGTTGACCCTTAATTATATTAGCCATATTCATCTTTATAGAAATACACTTTCTCGGGGCGCCTGGGTGGCTCAGTCGGTTAAGCGGCCGACTTCAGCTCAGGTCATGATCTCGTGGTCCGTGAGTTCGAGCCCCGTGTTGGGCTCTGTGCTGACAGCTCAGAGCCTGGAGCCTGTTTCAGATTCTGTGTCTCCCTCTCTCTGACCCTCCCCCGTTCATGCTCTGTCTCTCTCTGCCTCAAAAATAAATAAACGTTAAAAAAAATAAAAAAAAAATTACACTTTCTCAGCTATTTTATATTTTTTAATTATAAAAATATTTATATATTAATGGTAGTAAATTTTTAAATGCAGCCACAAAGAGCAAGGCAAACATCACCTATAATTCTACCATCTTTAGACAATAGATTATCCATATTCTGATACAGAATTATATATGTATATAATATGTGTATGTATTATATAAAATAGCTACTTATATGTATATCTGTATTGAAGACATTTGCTCGTAAAATTGAGATTGTACTATATATATTTCATATCCTTTGTTTTATACAGTGTATTATAAATACTATATTATGTTTTTATATTAATTAGTCTTCAAATTATGGCTATCACGTGGTATCACAAATTTATTAGCCAGACCACTGTTTTGTGTTGAGCTTATAAATTATTTAATTTTTTAAATTTAAAATAATATTTGCCAATTACCCTAATACGTAAAATTTTATATTCCTCTCTATTTCCTTCATATATGTTACTACAAGTAAAATTATTGGTTCTAAGGGTATAAACATATTTAATTCTGGAGATTTGTATTTATATTTTAAAATATGTGTATATGTGTCCATGTTTTAATAGTTTATGCTCCCACTAGTGATGTTTCAAAGTGCTCATATTTATATATCCTTGAAATAATAGGTATAAAACATATTTTAATCTTTTATAACTTAATAGATTAAAATTTTATTATTTAATTGGCATTCCTATAGCTACAACTGATAGTGGACATTTTATTACATTTGTTTGAGTTTAATCATTTGTATATATTCTTCACTGAATACCCCAACCATAATCTCTTGCCCATTTTTCAATTTAGTTGTCTATATTTTCATATTGATGCATAAAGTCTTTATATAATAAAGATATTGATATTTGTTTCCAGTTTCTTTTATTTTTTAACCTTTACTTCTCAAATAAATCTGCTATACATATAAGGTACAAATTTAACTTAAGCAAAACTATGTGACAATATAAATGGAAAACAAATATTGGGAAAAAAATGGCCTAGTTTAGAAGTGCTGAAATATACATGGACATTGTTCATGTTTCTAATATACATTCTACCGTGACATTTTCAAGTTACTAGAAATGACCATCAATAGCCAAAAATATATGAAATTCCTTTTTTGAATGTCCCAGAATCAAGTAGTAGGCTCTTTAAGAAGGTTGTCAATATCTTAATGAAATATACAAGTATATGTTCTCTCAAGCCTAATGTTTAAGTTCTAGAGTAAGATAAAGGATGCTTTGTGAACTTCAGCAACATATTTAACTTCTGTGTTTCCTTTACCTCAATTATAATACAGATGAATAATAATACTATCTTATAGGGTTTTTAAAAATAATTAAATTATGTAACTTATATAAAGCACTTAGCATTATAAAAAGTTGGAGCAAAATTGTTACTCCATAGATCATAATAATGACTATTTTAGAATTATTTTCATTACTTACAAAGGAATTTTTCTACCATTAAATTCTATAACAAACAAAAAGCAGTTTTACATAAAGTCTAGCTTCTTTGGGAAACTCGTTTAAGTCAGTTTATCTCCAATGAAAGCTTGCAATGTATTAGACTTTCGAAAAAGCTTGAGCATCTTTGAAGTGTTGGTGACTCAGATTGATGTGTTTCTTCCTCTTTGGTGTTCATTCTTAGCCCTTGGACAATTGAAACAGAAAAGACATGGCCTGAGGGCATTCTTTTCCACAATGGCACTTCCACAGATTTGACCCAGGCCATGCATATGGCTCCCAGTAGGTGGATTTTATTTAAATGAATGACATTGTTCTATGTTTAATTCATGATGCAAGGATTTAAAAGCACACTGATAGGATAGATCAAAACATAACTCAATGGGGATCATATTTTTAGAAACTAAAGGCTGCCCCTTATACAGGTGATCTATAAAATGCCAAATGGATAATTTTTAAAAATCCTCATATTTAGAGCAATATATAAATGCCAAAGATTAATGAACTGCTTTTGAATTTCTACCACTAATTTGTAACTTTAGTTTCTGTTCATAACTGACAAGGCTTCATGCACAAATTAAAATCTTGTTTTCAGAAGAAAGAAGATGGAAACATCATGCTTGAGCATCCTGAGAATCCGGCAGCATACCTAGACCTTCAAGTGCTCTGCTCCTCAGCCCATTACATGGAAAAAGGTAGTTAGCTCTTAGAGAGGAAAGAAAACACAACATGAAAGTCTTCTCACAAAAACACATCTGAGAAAGCTCAAATGAGTGAATAATAGAAAACAGCCAACACTCAGCCGCTTGGGGTTGATCACTCGGTTTGTTTTTCTTTCCTCTCCCTCCTACTGCCTGCCTTTTGGTCAGTTCTTTGCTCCTTGGCACCTCTAAGAGAGGGGGTGTGTGTGTAGGGTCAGACAGGGGAAGGGAGAAGATCATCAGTCAATTTTGCATCTTGCTAGTCACTCTAGAGAAAGGTTAGGTTAAAACAGAAGAAGACAATGAGGATTAGGGATTATCTGTAACTTTCAAAGACCATTGTTCCTCCATTATTATGAAAACTCAGCCGTGGGCTTGCAGGCTCACTCTATTTATTCACGCACATGGTGAACAGGAATGCGAATTCAGTAAGCATTCCCATATAGTCCAGCGCTCACAGTGCTCTGGAAGTAACAGTAATGTACAGAAATATTATTCTCTTAATAACAACAAAAAAACAGCAACTTGGGTCAAACACAATTAGGGAAAGCCAAAGTCCAGCTGTTTTCAGGATTTATCTGATATTAGTAACACTGAGATTCTGGAATAACAATATAAAATGTGCATTCAGAGGTGTTTTTCCATTTAATTCACTAACTTCTAAATGTTTGCTAGTTTGCCATATGTTTCTAGTTTGTGTACACTGAATATTTTAAAACTGTCATCTTCCAAGAGCTATTTGATGTTCAAGAAGCCTTTTTTGTTGTTGTTAGAAAGCAGAAACATGATTTGTAGAGGGATATTTTACAAGTTTGAAAAGATTGCTTTCTAGCTTTTGTTTCACTTCATTCCCCTTGATGTCTTTTAGAGAGAAGAAATGTATTCCTCCATCTGATACTAGAAAGATTCTTCATGTTGAAAATAGAAAAACAGAGTAGGAGATAGGCTTGGGAGGTGAGGGCTTTGCTGTCTTTATGAACAGCTACTGTTCAAAATCAACCCATCCAACTCCTTGAAAGCACAGCTTCAGCAATGAAAGATGTTTAAATAGTGATAATGGATTGCAAATAAAGGGACTCTTATCTTTGGAATTTTGAAGTAGACACCAGGAAGCAGTGCAAATTTAGTTTAAGGCTTACCCCCAAAGCTGAACTTTCATCTTTTATATGTCAGTCTGTGCTTATGTGTTTCAGATATACATAATGGACCTTTAGAAGCTGGTTAATCACATATAAAAATAAAACTTACAGCATTTTATATTAAAACCAGGAATCTGAAGTAAGATTATCTCTTTTTTTTTAAAAATTTCCCAGGAGCTCAGTGTCAGGTGAATGAGGGAAATATGTGAGAGTAACACATACATTTATCATGAATAGCAGAATAAATCTTATTCTATCCATTAATTCCTTCATCCACTCACAATTTATTCATTTCTTCATTCATTGCTGTTCCACTATCAGTAGTGGCTCCTCAAATTTGGAAAGATTAAGTAAGATCATAGATAAAGCTCATTTTTATTATAATTTACAAAACTCGGGCGCCTGGCTGGCTCAGTCAGTTGAGCATCCGACTTCGGCTCAGGTCATGATCTCACGGTCAGTGACTTCGAGCCTCGTGTCGGACTCTGTGCTGACAGCTCGGAGCCTGGAGCCTACTTCAGATTCTGTGTCTCCCTCTCTCTCTGACCCTCCCCCATTCGTGATCTGTCTCTCTCTGTCTCAAAAATAAATAAACATTAAAAAAAATTTAAAAATATTAAAAAAAACTCCTCTAACTAACCCAAAGACAGCTGATAATAGAAAATTGAATGGCTTCAGAAGTGGCAAGAAATATTCTAACATGAGCAAAAGAATAGTTTCTTTAAATAGAACAGTTGGGGGGGCGCCTGGGTGGCGCAG
The DNA here is from genome assembly GCF_018350155.1 of Leopardus geoffroyi. Classification (NCBI taxonomy): domain Eukaryota; kingdom Metazoa; phylum Chordata; class Mammalia; order Carnivora; family Felidae; genus Leopardus; species Leopardus geoffroyi. The sequence continues at coordinate 101,323,979 of NC_059338.1, read as the reverse complement.
TCGGTTGGGCGTCCAACTTCAGCCAGGTCACGATCTCGCGGTCCGTGAGTTCGAGCCCCGTGTCAGGCTCTGGGCTGATGGCTCAGAGCCTGGAGCCTGTTTCCGATTCTGTGTGTGTCTCTCTCTCTCTCTCTGCCCCTCCCCCGTTCATGCTCTGTCTCTCTCTGTCCCAAAAATAAATAAACGTTGAAAAAAAAAAAATTAAAAAAAAAAAAAATAGAACAGTTGGGGATGGGTGAAATAGGTGATGGGGATTAAGGAGTGTACTTGCCATGATGAGCTCTGGGTGATGTATGAAATTGTTGAATCACTATATTGTACACCTGAAAGTATGTTAACTATACTGAAATTAAAATATAAATACATACATACATACATTAAAAAAATAAAGAGCCCCAGGTTTTCCTGTTACTAAACCAGTGGCCTAAAGCCAATTCTTTCATTTCTGTTGATATAATATCTCACTTTTCCATAAAAAAAAAATCACTCTCTCATGGAGTTCTAACACTTTACACAGTCAGATTTTGTCGCAGGAGCTCGTCTGTTCAGCTTGGATTCCCAGGATGCAGCATCCCACCAACTTTGCCAATGGGACTCTGACCAGTTGGTTCTAGACACCATCCTCTAGGCTCCTTGGTCCCCTAGTCTGGCTCAGAGGCTCTGTCCTAGTTTGCTAAGGCCCTCCTGTTCCAGTCTATACTCAGTTCAGTGCAGCATGGACAGCAATCTGGCATTTTCCTTCCTTGAAATGGGTTTCTCCATCAAGAGTTCCTGATTCTTTTAGTGCTCTATTTTTACTCTTTCATGGGCAAATTCTCTTAACACATAAGCAGGGCCAATGAGAGTACAATATTTCTTCCTGCTAGTATTTTTGCATTTCAACTAGGGTCATTTTTCATATCAGAAATGCCTTCTTTTGAAGACTTTTACAATATCCATGTCCCTTAGCACCCTATTTCCTTCTAAACTTTCAGAACCCCCACTTATAATTGTGCTTATTTTCACCTTCTTTATTGTCTAACTTGGGCCTCATGAAAAGTGGAACATACTGATTGTACTTATTTTGAATCCTCTGCATTTTGCATAGTACCTGGCATGAAATAACTACTAAATATATATGTGCTGAATAAATTCATCCATTCATCCATCCATCCATCCATCCATCCATCCAAGAATTATTGAGCCACATGTTATGCTAGGTAATGGAGAAGTTATGACAGACTCAGGGGAAAATAATTAGGGCCAAGTGGGCCTCTCAATGCCCTTCAAATCACACTTCACTGGCAGCAACTTACATTACTTGTGCAGGCCAGTCCTGGATAAAGGTTAGAGGGGTTAAGCACAAGCAAGGACAGAACTCACAAATCATTGGCTCCTGACACTTGCAACAACTTTGAAAGCCTTTAAAACTGTTACCTTCGATTTCAAGGCTCTAGTACTCACCCTGCTAAGAAGGCTTTTGACACCCTAACCTCGTAACTTCCTCCCCCGTCCATCTCACAGCAATTGGCACATCTCAGGATTGATGGTCTAGAAACAGGGGAGAAAGTCCCTAGGTCAAGATCCTAAAGCTCTGGAATTCCCTCCCTCCCAAGCTCTGCCTTCTTCTACATGAGGCAACATGCCAAAAGAGTCCCCTTTACTCCTGCAGTCCACAAGTGACATAGGAATATACAAAGCTTCACCACTGTCTGAAGTTCTCTTTCCCTCATTCTGCAACTGGGTTGTATTTGCTGTAATTGCTGTAAAGTGTCCTCTCTAAAAACCTAGGTACTAATTTCAACCATAGAACTAGCTAGAAAAAGGAAACTGTGAAAAAAGAGATACATTAAATTCACTGAAATCTTCTCATGCTATGTTAATTATATACAACAATAGCCGTCAGGTTATGTACCAGAATATCAAATGATTTGACACAGTGAACAAACAGAAAGTGTGCTAGTTTCTCCTGCTAGTACAAATATATACATTCAGCATAAAATCAGTTTAACTATTACACATTATTCAAGGAAATACCTTATTTTTTTAAATGAAACTTTAACAATTTGTGGTTAAATGCCAGTTATCATTTATCTCTTATAAAGTATTATTAAGCTTTAAGCTTTTCAGCTTCATGAGATGGTATGTAGCTGTTTGCACCAATTAATTCTTATTTTAATTTTTTGTACCCCTACACAACTATTTGCATTTTAGAGATACAATGAGAGAAACAATACTGTTTCAATAGATTTGAAGAAAATTACAGAATATATAAAATTGTAAACAAGGCTTAAGAACCTCAAATCCCGAAGTCTTGATTCAACTATTTACCCAATATTTAAAGATCTACTTTATAACATGCATAATACAACAAAACTCACATAATTCTACCATTTGTTTTTGCCCAAGGAGAAAATGACTAGACACGCCTTCCAGTGACAAAAAAGAAAAGAGGCTAGTCTATAGGTTTCAAACTCTTTTAAAAAAATGGCTTACAGGTGGAGTTTTGATTTGTACGTTGTCTCCAAGCTATTTAAAGTGCTGCCATATGATTTTCAAAAGTCATAAAAACCAACTAAATGTAAGTAATATTGAAAAAAACATCATTTGGTACACATTCCTTCTAAATTCAACAAACATCTCTTTAGTTCCTTATGTATTATTTCACCTAAATATCATTCAATAAAATTGATAGGCTTTTAAAAATATGTACTACACATAGTACAAAATATATAAAACTATGTAAATATAAAGTATATAAAAATACAAAACAAACTAAAATTTCAAAGTATGTAGATAATTTGAATGTAGCTATGCAAGTGAAAGAAAATCTTATAGTTATTAAGATTGGAACAATTTTTTGGATGAAAACCAAAGCACAATGGAATCAGCCACTGGATTCCTATTGATTAATAAAGAAATATGTACCAATAGAGGTTATGATGCTTTTAGTGGCTGTTTCAAAATAATCCAGCTCAAATTGGTATAAACAATTAGTAAATGCATTGGCTCAAATGACTAAAAGTTCAAAGCCAAAACTAGCTTCAAAATTACTAGATACAATTACTTGGATATGTAATCAAGAACCCATGATCATTTTCTCTCTTGTTTCTAACATCTACAATTAGATTTCACTCTAAAGCTAGTTTTCCTGTGGTTGTCTGAAGGTAAGAGACACTGAAGGCAGCTACATGCTTCTTTGCATATGTTACAACACTTTGCCCACCCTGACATTATTGACACTAATGACATTTTGGACCAAGTAATTCTTGTGCTGTCCTGTGCCTTGTAGGATGCTTAGCATCACCCACTAGGTGCCAGTAATATCCCCCAAGCTGTAACAATGAACAGTGTCTCCAGACATGGTTAAACGTCCCCTGGAAGGTAAAATCGCCCACAGCTGAGAATCACTGATATAAGAAAAAGGCCCATTAGGCAAATATGGGGGAATTTTCCCAGAAGCCCTTGGGAAATATTGTCTCAGATTAAACTGACTTAAATTGTATGGTCATACCTAAGCCAATCATGAAGAAGATCAGACATACTTTCATCAGAATTATATCTCAATAAAACTGGGGGAAAAAAGAAACAAAACAGAAATATTCTGATCAGGACTAATTGGGTCAAATTCTTATTAATAGAAAAGGGGTCAGCTTCCCTTCAGTCTTGGGGATTACATAAGGGAAGGTGGATTCCTGAACAAAATTGGAGTTCTATTAGGAAGAAACAAAGGATTCAGAGTAGGCGACCAACAACATTCACAAAACAGTTCCTCAGAACAAATAAGACTGACTCTGAAATGTATATATAAAAGATATTACTCAGGTAAATCTTCATAGAGAAAAAACAGAATGTGGTGAATTCATTTATTGAAATTTTCATTAAGCATATTCTATATGCCAGGCCACTAGGTGCTAGAGATAAGGTGATAAACAAGATGGCCTCCTGCCTCATGGAACTTATAGAAGGCCCACTTAGAAGAGGTCATTACAAAAACTGTGGTGAGTATTGTCACCATATGCCATGAGATTATAACCTCACCCTGCTGAGAATAAAGGAGGACCTCTCTGAGGTTTGCCTGCCATGTTCACTCTCTATTCCTAGCAATGGAAAAGTGGATAACTCATAGCAGGTTCTTATAAATATTTATTGAATAAATGAATAAATGGATGCGAAGATACTAAGTTCCTACTAGGCATCAAACACTGTTCTAGGTTTTATAGATGAAGCAGTAAGCAAATTAGTGAGAAGAAAGAGACAGCAGTCAAATAAATAGATGTGGCAATAAATAAAACAAGCTTGGTTGGTGACATAACTAAGAACATAAATATTTTTGTTTTGCTCTTTATTTAGTTGAAGGATGATACACCATATGTGTCAGGAATATTCCATTTACTCCTAGGTAATTCAACCTATGGTGGCTTTAAGTTGCAAATACAGTTTTAACCCAGAAACTAAGTGACCAGTTCAAAGTGATTACTGAAACTTTAAATGTGACTCAGCATTAAGTCTTCTCTGCCTCCCTTGGAACAGCTTCAGGTTGAAGGCAAAGTCCTGATCCCTCTGTTCTCCCTACCTCCCATCCTCTAATCCTTTGTAGCTGTTTTGTTCCTGACTCAGATAAAAGTAAAAACTACCAAAGCCAAGAAATAAGGGTCTGTGGAATATTATTGGGACTACAGTGAAATGAGTAAGCTACTTGCCTCGGGCACAAAATTTAACCAAAAAACTCAGGAATCAAGATAAATAACACTTAATGAAATATTAGATATTAATTATAACATTGATACTAAATATTATGCTAATATTAATGGGAAATTATTTTAACAAAATATTTTTAAACCAAAAATAATTTTTAAATATCCACAATGAACAAAATATCAAAATTTTAAATAAAGACAGGATTGATGACAGTGCCTTGGTGAGCCATACTGGAGCCTGTGGTAAAAGGAAAATTATCAGTAATACTAAGTCAGGGCAGTGAGTCTTGTGAATGCTGGATGGATTTTAGACATATCTTGTAGGTAGACTGGTGATTGACTACATGTGACAAGATGCACAGTCACTCCAATTATTGGGAAAGGAACATAGGAGGATAAGTAGATTTGGTAATTTCTGAAAGTTAATTCAGAAAAAAATAATGGCCAAATTGCAATTATGGCACCTGAAAATGTTTCATCTGATCATGATGTCCAAAACAGCCTTGATATATGGGTGTGGAGTTTATGATAATATCCTTAAAAGCATTAATTGCTCTGTTACCCTCAATAGACCCTAAAGGGAGAATATTCAATGGAGGCAATTCTTTGAGATCTGGTGGGAAGAAGTAAGAGGGGCCGCCAAAACAATGGAATCCAATTACAAAGCTTCTGGGAGTCCACTCTGATTCAGACTAAAAAGCAGATTAAAATTCAGATTAAAAAACAGACTAGCTAAAGAAATAAATGCACTACATGTCCTTACAATTATTTCCCATTCACACTGTTTCATTCAATCAACCTTTTCATGAAAATCAAACAAGAAACAGGTTGAGGTTATCACCTTTGGAACAGGTTGAGAGTTTAGGCATTTGTGTTGCAGATTAAGGGCAGATAAAAATCAACTGACTGGACAGTTTTTTTGTTTTTGTTTTTATTTTTTTAACATTACAGGAGTCCAACTAAACCTTTTGCCAAGACTCTCCTATTAATAGGTAGTGAGATAGCCATGGCTGTGATACATTTTGCTGCAAAACTTTTAAACAAGATTTCTCTCTCACGACCAAAGAAAAATCTCAATACTCTAACATTATAATACCTTGTTATAAACAATGCTAACAGCAGTACACCCTTTAGGAGAGTTAGTTACAATGTGCAGTAAAGTACTAAAGGAATTTATCAAATTTATAGACAAGATATATGATAATAGATTAAATTTATGGAAATCGTGTGAAGAATTCTGTTTTACAGAACTTGATTTGAAGCCATTTACCTAATAACTATTAGGTAACAGAAGCTCTCACTCATCGATGATACATCTAGTAAATTACAACAAAAATTCATGCAGAAACCATAAATTAGGGTATACTGGGGAAGAGATATATATTTCAAAATGAGATAAAATCAACATTTTATTTAATTTTTTAATATGAAATTTATTGTCAAATTGATAAAATCAACATTTTAGAAAACCAGTTTCAGAAATTATTTGATATTTGATTTTTCACTTTGCAATTTTTATAGATTATATAATCAATAAATGATCACAAATTTGCCTTGATGTGTAATGTGTAATCACAGAGCCAAAAATAATTGATAATTTTATCAAAGGCTAATTTTGATCATGGTTTCTTTAAATTCTCATAATTGAGAAGCTGTGACTAACAACTTTTAGTTCTTTGCTCTATATCTCTAGGGATATAAAGTCTCAAAATAATTAAAACAGTCAAATAAAACCTCTTTAAGTATTTTAATTCGTTCTATTAGCATTTGATTTTGAACTATAGATTTTAATTAACCATACACATTAATTAACGAACCACAGAGATGAATTCACTGATGAATTATTTCTTTGGAAACTAACTCTTTTGCTTATATTTCATATACCTGCATTAAAAGTAATTTTCCAAAAGAACCACTAGCTTTTTTGAACAATTTTTCTGTGTTAATCTCTGTATCAAAATGTTTTTTAGATTGTCTTCTCAATTTAAATATTTTCAGGTTATGAATAATAAACGATATGTGAGGCAACTAGAACTGATTCTCATTGATTCAAAAGCAATTTACTTCCCAGTATATATATAAAATATATAAAGGGCACTTTAAGAATGGAAAATTTTCAACTCATAAATATATATAACTAAGATGAAATATTATCACAGGATTGTAGCAAACAGTTGAACTTGAAAAATTCAACACAATCATGTACAAATTACGAAAGATATTAGCATTTAAGAAAAAATTCAACTCCTCTAAAGGAGAATGTTCTAGAAACTTCTTTTTGTAAACAGGAAAGTAAAAAACAAAATCCACACTATCTTAGATATTCTGGCCAGTGAAGTAAGATGTGAAATAGAAATAAGAAGTAGAACTGTTGAATGAGGGAGAAAAAATTATTGTTTGCAAACTATTCAGAAATTCATTAATTCAATATTTTTATTTTGATAGTTCCAGGTACTGTTCTAGGTGCTGGGAATAAAATGGTAAATCAAACATATAAGTTCTAAGATCCTCCCCATCTTTAAGTTTCTCTATTCAGTGATTTATTATTACTTCTCCACTAAGTGCCACACTGCTCTAAAGGACCTCAGAATGATTAAAGATAACAGTGACCAAAAATAATAGGGGCATAAACAACACTGAACATTATTTGTCTTGCACATAAAAGTCCAGACACATCTGCTTAGGTCTGTAAATGAAACTCTGCTCAACAAAGTCCTAAGAACCCAGATTGTTTCCAGTTTACTGCCTGGTCATCCCCATAAATAACCTTCTTTTTTCATGGTCCTAGAACTCTAGCTATCACATAAATTTCAAGGAGTAAGATGGAGGAAGAAGGGAAGAAAAAACAGAAAGCACAAGTCTACAGTCTTAAAAAAAAAAAAAAAAAATCCCAGAAGCAGCCACGTCATGTTTCTTGTGAGCTTCCCATTCTTCCCATTCATCAGAATTTAGCTACATGGCTTTGCTTGTCTGAAAAAGAGACTGGAAAATGTAATTTTTCCTTTGTTTTGTATTTCCTTATAGACCAACTAGGAATCTACCAAAAAGGAAAAAAAAAAAATGACGATTGTAATTCAGAGAAAGTGGGTTACTGGGGCAGAAAACTAGAGTCTCATTCAAATAAGGCAATCATAAAATCATCTTAACATGGACCTCTGGGATGGAGTACAATGCTTCCCGCCTCCTAATACAACTGAAAATACAAACTTAAATCTCTAAAGTTTTGGGCTACCCTATTTGTCTGCTAAAGAAAGAAGTCTATGAATAGCCACTGGATATGAGAGGAGATGTGAAGAAAGGAAAAGATATTAACAGTCATCTTCCACAAAGCTGTGATTCTTTAAATTTTGTCAAACTAGCTACAGTTAGCATTAGAAAATTCTTTGAACACCCTAAGTAGGTAATCAGAGAATGCAGGTCAAAAATACACTGCTTATAACTTCTGAGTGATTGCTGAACTACACGGTCGTCAAATCTATTTTTCACCACCTTCATAAGGAATGTGGGTTGCATCATTCTAAACTGGCATGATTTAAAAACACCTTGTACAAAAGCAGTAGTACTAAAATGAGTCGCTTGTCTGTGATTCTGTTTACCATGATTACATGGTAAAGTGGATATGGATGTGTTCTGCAGGAGGGACTATATCTAAGTGAAATGGTTTTCTCAGAGAGTAAAACTTTAGAACAAGACTATTCATTCTGAATGATCTGGAATTAAAGAACCCAATAACTTCTAACACTATCTAGGCTTGTGTTTAGAGTCAACTAAGATTTCTTTTAGTGACATTCCAGCTTGAGTGCAAACCATTGATAATTTTATAAAATGAACCTGAAACCTTTCAAAGGACAAACTCAAGTTTCCCATCATAGAGTTTTGTATATCAGATCAAGTGTGTGAGTTTATTAAGGTATTTTCCATTGCCAGAAAAGGTTTTCTTTATCCACTAAAACCCCACTCAAATGGGTATCAAATGTCTGGTGTGTCCTGTCACACGATATAATTTAAGTCTGAAAATGTCCATGATTTGTTTTAAGGAAAAAGTTAAAATCTTTCTCAATGGAAGCAACAGAGTATATCACTGATAAGGTGAAGGTGATCCAGTAAAGGGTCATGACTTAGCCCTTTGTGAGCAATGGAAAAAAGAACAACAAAAAAATACCTTGTCTGCTCCCATGTTATATAGCATCAATAATCGAACCTGTTTTAATTTTAACACATCAAATTTCAAGCTCTGAAGCCAACCCTTCCATATACACAGTACTGAGTAGCCACGGTGGGCTCTCCCATTCAGTGTAATCATGATAGAGCTATTTAACAATTATGTGCAACCATGTACTAACTACTGAGAGAGACAAAATAAATGTGTAACATATAATCCATATTTTTTTAAAAAATTTTTTAACGTTTATTTATTTTTGAGACAGAGAGAGACAGAGCATGAACAGGGGAGGGTCAGAGAGAGAGGGAGACACAGAATCTGTAACAGGCTCCAGGCTCTGAGCTGTCAGCACAGAGCCCGATGTGGGGCTCGAACTCACGGACCGGGAGATCATGACCTGAGCTGAAGTCGGACTTTGAACCGACAGAGCCACCCAGGTGCCCCTAATCCGTATTTTTAAAGAGCTAACAGTTCAGGAGGGGAAGGAGTATAACCAGAAAATAGAAGAATTCTGACTCAAAATCCCTATGACCAATGTAACAGTAAAAGGCTAAAATGAAGGAAAGATCACATTTTAGAAGAAATAAGAAAACTCATAAGATGAAGGTGGCATTTGAAAAATATCTTGTACACTAGGCAGACACAGTAAGAAGGGCTTTAGGGAGGTGCTGTGAGATGGGGAACTGAGGGCTCTGTTTAAGATATACTAACTTGTTGGGGCACCTGGATGGCTCAGTCGGTTAGGCGTCTGACTCTCGGTTTCGACTCTGGCCATGATCTCCCGGTTTCACGAGTTCAAGCCCCACATCGGGCTCCAGGCTGACAGTGCAGAGCCTGCTTGGGATTCTCATTCTCATTCTCTCTCTCTCTCTCTCTCTTCCTGCCCCTCCCCCTCTTGTGCTATCTCTGTCTCTCTCAAAATAAACGAATAAACTTAAAAAAAATTTATAAAAAACAAAGATATACTAAGTTGTCAGTTGCTTGGCACACACAGTAAGAGTAGCAGCACAGTGAAGAAAGGATGGACAGATGAGGAGTTACCCTACATGTGAAGGGCACTGATGAGGGTGTGAGGAAAGCTACTTAATTTATAATCATGAGGTAGCCATTATAGATTTTTATGAAGAGGAAGTCATGACAGATCTGGACTTTTAGGAGAAAAATCCGGCAGCAGGGTGTCAGGCAGAATGGATAGAAAGGACTCAAAGGCCACTGCCATTAACGACATGCTACAACACCAGGAGCATCCTGGTTATTTATGTAGAACTGAAGATAGGTGAGAAAAAGGCAGTATTCGCCTTTGCCAAAAATCTTATCTTTGGGAAGATGGCTTCCAAGCTCTGCATTCTAATTCAAGTTTTCTTCATTAGAAACCTCTCCAGATAAATCTTTTCTACCTCCATTATTTCTGCTCCTGGGAGGAGAATATAGTATCTGTCCACATTTAAATGTTACATTTCCTAAGAGCAACTAAGATAAAGGGGGCTGTTGGCAGTGAGAGTGCATCTTCCTCATCAAAAAAAAAATGCTGCAAATTCATTCAGGAGAATCAAGTCTGACCAGGAAATATCTGAAAGGCAAGTTATTTTCTCTATTCAACAAAAAGAGGAACGTTAAGAGATGGAGCAGAAATATTCCGTGACTGTGAATTGGATCAGGTGGTTTAAATTCCAAAGTACTTAAACACAAGCTATTTAAACAACAGCAGCATTTTAAAAATTATGTAATTCTATAGTGAAAAAGGGGGGCCTTGGGGGACAGAGTTTTCCCTTGAGTCTTGTAAAAATGATAAATACATCAAGCAAGGCGAATAGAATTGTTCTGTCTCTGAAAATTGGCATGTAGGTGTTTACCTTCTGTAAGGTTGTGACCTCAGATCATTTACTAGAAATTACAACTTCACAGCATCTTCAAGAGACTGAAACACAATAACACACTTTTCCTTTAAAAAAAAAAAAAAAGATTTTATTTTTGAGTAATCTCCACAACCAACATAGGGCTAGAACTTACAACCCTGAGATCAAGAGTCAATACACTCTACAGACCGAGCCAGCCAGGCACCCCCACACTTTTCCTTTTTTTATGTGAGATGTGTATGAAACAGATATGTGTTTTGGATATATGAAGGAAAGTTTAGACTTTTTTTTTTAAGTCAGAGAACACAAAAAATATGCAGCAAGGATTATTAAATCAAATCTGATAATAATGATTTATTTTATCTTCTCTAGACAACCCACTTCCCAAAATTTTATTACTTTCCATGACAACTGTATTTAGCTGAACGTAATGTAAGCTTTTTCAAGCTAAAAGAATTACAGCTGCTTTCTTTAGACAACATCAACAAAATCTGATGGAAGAACTAGAAAAAAAGGGCACATGAGTGTGTGTTCTCTTGTTTGTGATGATACCAAGTTGCTTAGTAATTACATGACAGGCAACTGAATTTGCTATTGGCCTGGGATGAACCAACAATGGATTTCATGACACATTTAACTAATCTGGATTGGTAATTTTCATGTTTCTCTATTTAGTTACTTGAAGAAAATAATAAAAATATAGTGCAATATTTACTGATCATGTCAAAACTACTTGAAAATTTCAGTAAGAAAGATAAGAAAATTAAAAAGGCTAATGGCTTTTGTAGGTTTAAGTAAAAAGGCAGTTCATATGTAAATGACACTGGGAGGAAAAGATGAAACAACATGCGGCTCATGCAACATAAGAACTTTGGATCCAGTCTAGAAGCTTGCGTTTTGTTCTCATAATGACAGTCAGCTGAGGCCAGACAGGGATAAAATACTGGACTCTGTCACTAGCCATAAAGCTTTTCTTTCAGAGTTCTCGTGCTTCCTTCAGAGTTCCTGAATTAATAGAGCTTTGTTTCTATTCAGACAAAGTTGTAAAACTGCCTGAAGATAACAGTTCTCTCAAAGTGAAGGGAGGAGAATCCTCCTTCTGGAATTACGTGATGTGTTCAATTATTTGTACAAAAGGCAAATACCTATCTTTTACTTCTCTTCTAACATAGAAGGTTAAGAAAGTATCACAAACCAAGAATTAGTTCATAAATTTATTACTAATATTATTTTCTAGGTCTAAAGTCAATCACAACCCCTCTCATTCTGCCATGCACACAACTGAAAAGAGAAAGGGAGAGAGAAAAATACATGCACATTGACCCAGGAAGGAAACTTCAACACAACCAAAGCTTTGGGTTATTTCACACCTCTTCTTTGGAGTGGAAAAGATCAAATATCTAGGTTTAATTAATTTCAGAGGGTTCATAGGATAATGCTTCTTAGTTGCCATTATGTCATGCATTCCACTTCTATTCTGTCAACCATTGTACTAAGTACTTTACATGTGTGACTTCATTTAATCTCTGCAATAACTTTACAAGCTAATGTGCACCCATTTTACAGATTAAGAATATTAGGCTTAGATAGGATAAGACAAGAGCCAAAATTTCAACTTGGATTTGTTTGACTCGTATTCCAAATGCCATTAGCCATGACGCTTTCACAGAATGCATACCTTAATCAGTTTTGCATACTGATCATTGCTCATGGCTCCTAGTAGTTTATTTCATCAGCAATTCATTATTCATCTCACTTGCCATCTGAAATTATTTTTCTGTAATTATTCACAGGCAAAAAAAAAGAGACTTTTTCCTATGATTGCTAACACTGGACATATTGCCTCTGACCAGCAGTCAAAGGAAAACACCTGGGCTTTGCTTAGCCCCAGTCCAAATGTGAAAAATGTTTTTAATCCCCAGCAGAATTAGTCATAACCATAAATGGCATAGCCCATGAGTTCTTAATGAATGAATCAGTAGATAGATAGGTAGATAAAGAAAAAGAAGGAAGGAAGCAAGTGAACCAGCAAGTTGCCATTGTTTCATTTAGGGAAAAAATCAGCAAGATTTAATACTGTGATTGCCTCCATCCAATCAAACATCATAGATTCACTGTTAGTCATTTGTGTCTCCTCCATTTACTTGACTTTCCGTTCATACACTGGGTAGAGTGCATCGTTATAGCCGTGTACAATGAGATGGAGAAGAAAAGCCTCAGGTTTCACACTCTCTCACATGCATAAAACTTTTCTTGTCAACTCTGGGGAAACTGGGAATTGGCCCAAAACTTTTGTTATCAATCTGTCACTTAGATCATCATTCATATGTGGTCCATGGAGATTGAATCACTAGATATTTGGTTTAGAAATGTCCTTTCATTACATAAGAACACACAAGTAGTTCAGAAATTAAGTTTTTATTGTCCTAATACTTTTTAGCTCTGGAAATATTCCCATCAATGTAAAAACATATAGATATGTACCAAATCCCCATAGAACCAATCATTAAAAGAACAGATCTAATATGGAAATTATTCATTCATATTCCTTCTAACATTTATATTTGTTGATTGATACATAAATTAGAGCATGTGTAAAAAAATAATCCTAGAATGTTTAACTATTTACATTCTACCAGAATATTTCTTCCATTTGGAATTTTTCTAAAGATAGTCATAAATTTTGACACTTCAATTTTGTTAGTGCTTATAGAAATAGCAAGACCATATTTCATTTTATTTTGACAGGGACAATACAATATTATATGTTACTGGATATAATTAAAAAATTTTTTTTTCTATTATGTACCAAAAATCTTAGAAGTGCATGTAAAGGTAAAGAGTATATCCTTTATTTATCTCATCACTGCCAGCATTTCCCTTTGTGAGTGAAAAATTGTCTTTTCTTCTCTTGTCAAATAACAATGGAAGCAGTATTAGTCACAGTTTGCATGGAAATCTGCCAATAAAAGAAAGCTACGTAACATTTCTCTCCAAGTCTAATAAAAATGTCCTGTGGCCTTTTGTGGGGATATAAAGTATGACTCAAGATACCAGCCAAAACAAAGCAAAACTGGAGGAAAGAAAAGAAACAGACAGTAAAGTCTCACTTTTTCTGTACCACTTACAAGTACCTAAAGCTATGTTGAAGAATAAGAGAAATGTTACTTCAGTGTCTCTGTCAATCCTCTCTTGAGCTTGGAAAAGGAAAGAAAACCTCCTTCCCCATCATAAGTGTACAAAAGAGGAGTCTTGCTGGTAAGGTTAGCATCTGTCAATATCAGGCCTGGTACAATAGCCAAGCTGCTCTTTGAATTGTTTGCTTAATGAGATCTCCCAGTGAATAGAGTGTATCTGCAGCTTGGGGTTTCACAAGAGACACAATACTGCATATGGATTATTTTAGATAGGAAGGAGGTTATTTTCAGCAAGCAAGTGAGAAATAGAAAGTGAGAAACAGAAGCTTTATTATTATAATTTGAGTGTTTGCATTGAAAATGATTGAAATAGTTTTCTATACATAGTCTATAGGCTTGAAAATTCATACATTTTATCCCAATCATCTCATTTTTCTCTGGAACATTCTTATTTATACTGGCTTCCATTCATTGTTTGTGTTCCATTTGTGGACCACTGCTATAGAATTTTAATGAGTTCCATGTTAAACACCTATTAAAATTCATTCTTTCAGAGTCATTATGTAGGGAGCAAGCCCATACGTACTCTCTGAGTTTACTAATATTCCCTACTACAAACGAAAATAATTGATTCTACTTTTTAAGAGTAATTCCAAGAAACATAAAACAACTACTTTGGCCTACTGAAAACTCCATATTCAGTTCCAAATGCTCAACTTCTGCCATTAATTACAACTGCTATAATTTATTATGCACTTGTATGACAGGTAATCTGATGTGCCCCATTTAAACTTGTCAACAACCTGCAAGAGAGGTATTACTTTCTCTTATACAGATGGGAAAACTGGGGACCAGAGAATTTGAGCATTTGCCTAAGGACATGCAGTTATAATTCCAACCTGAATCTCTTTTTCTGTAAAACTCAGGCTCTCTCATTATACTACATCGTAGTTGCTTCACAATGTACATAAAATAGCTTTTTTTTTCTTCAAATATTTTATTTTATAGAACAGTTTCAGATTCATAGCAAAATGGAGATGAAGGTACAGAGATTTCCCATGTATCCCCTACCCTCTTACCCCCACACATTCACAACCTCTTACGTTATCAATATCCTCCAGCAGAGTGGTATATTTGTTACAACTGATGAACATACTTGACATATCATAATCACCCAAAGTCCCCAGTTTACACTTGGGTTCACTCTCGGTGTAGTACATAAGCTTAGACAGATGTATAATGACATGTATCTATCATTATAGCATCATAGAAAATGTTTTTACTGCCCTAGTTTTATATTTAGAGTTTCCTTAGTCTAATTTAAACTTTTTACTTAATCTAATCTAAAAACCAACTTTAGCTTTTTAAAAATAGCGTTGCACAAAATAATAGACATGTTTTTAGGAACCACTAAACCTATTATGGCTGAATTCAGAGAACAGCTAACACTGATCTTGTTTTCTTGGTCAGGCCTCAGAAATTTTGATTCACCACTTCAGAATGTCTTCCAGGAGCTTCTTATAAAAGTTTTTAACACGATCACTTGCATTTGTTAATTTGTTTTCAGTCTCAAAATCTCTAAATGTCACACCTGGACTATGAAAAGGCTTGGACTTTGTGACATAAATTTTACACCCAGAGTTTCCTTAGTCTAATTTAAACTTTTTACTTAACCTCAGCTCAAAGTTGACTTCAGCTCAAAGTTCGTGGGTGTGAGCCCCGCGTCAGTCTGTGCTGACAGCTCAGAGCCCCGAGCCTGCTTTGGATTCTGTGTCTCCCTTTTCTCTGACCCCTCCCTGTTCATGCTCTGTCTCTCAAAAATGAATAAACGTTAAAATTTTTTTCATTAAAAAAAAAGAGCCATGCATTTCTCATATGTTCTCCCATTTCACAAATGGAAATGATAATATTATTTTTACCAAAGGCTTTACAATGATTAAAGTGGATGTTCTGAAGCCTACTAGTACTTCTGTGAGCTGTCTGTATAATCCTTTTCTCAAGTCTGTGTTCACTATCATCAATTGATAACTTGAAATTGGCTGTGGTGGGAGCATTTACACCATGGAAATGGATGATGACTACAAATCTAGTTGGTTCACCCTGTCCCCTACTACAAGTTGGTAAACATTTACCAATACAACACTGATGAAGTGCAGTTACACTTCATCATCGTCATCAGTGGATATGAAGTGAACTTTCATTCCTCCAGGTACAGGGAGTATTGTCTGTTGATGGCTTTCAGCCATACCCCTCTTTGAACTGCCCTTAGCTACAGGGAGTTGCCCACACAAGATTATGACTCTTCTCCATTGGATAGCCTGGTTGACACGGGGTACAAAGACCTGAGCCTCAAAAAGCCATTCCGGTTCCAGAGCCTCGTGTGGGATCAGCTAAGGCTGCTGGTTCAACTGCATCACAGTGTAGCCTCTCCTTTTGCCCTGGTCCTACTGCCCTCTCTCTCTTACAGGTATTGCTCCTGAGAGTGAGCCCCCAAAACTGCACAAAAATCTCAGTGTCTATTTCACAGAGAATCTGATCTGAGACATCAATGTAACATTACCTGGTACATAGGAAGTGCTCAATAAATGTTAACTGTTAATAATATATTAGTAACCATTCCTTCACTGTAGCTTAGTTCCTAATCTAGTTGTAAGAGATAAAGGAAAATGGTCTTAGGTATCTTTCCTCTTTTTAAGTTTTTTTTTTTTATGATTTATTTTATTTTATTATTTTTTTAATGTTTATTTATTATTGAGAGACAGAAACAGAGCATGAGCATGAGAGGGGCAGAGAGAGGAGGAGACACAGAATCCGAAGCAGGCTCCAGGCTCCGAGCTGTCAGACAGCACAGAGTCCGACGTGGGGCTCGAACCCATGAACCGTGAGATCATGACCTGAGCCAAAGTCGGATGCTTAACCAACTGAGCCACCCAGACGCCCCATCCTCTTTTTAAGTTTTTTAAAAAGAGTCTGCTATGGACAAACACAAAACAGAAACAAAATAATCATTGTCTATAATCTTAGTTAACTCTTCAAAATGCTGGATCTGAATGAAGCATATACATTTGGGGCAAGTAAACACTTAGAAATTGAATGGATTCCTTAGGGATTTTATATAGTAAAAAATCTCTTCAAGTGTCAGAAAAAAATGGTAACATTTGACTAAGCTAATAAAAGGATTTTAGAAGTTCATCAAATTTAGATTGCTAAACGTTAAGCATATGGAACTTCTAAGGTATTGCACTCAGAAGTCTTTAATTGTAATATGAATGCAAATTTCATAACACCACAGTTCCGAGAAGGATTACTAAGGGGTTGTTTCTTCAGTAATCTGATTAACCAATAAAAGCCTTCTTTGGTCAATTTCAAAGACAAAAATGGAATCTGATGGTCACATTATTCCCCTCCTGAGACTGTGCAGGACCAAAACATAATGCGTCTCTAGGGAGAATTCAATGCAAACCATAGCTCAAAAACATCGGGCAGCCATTCACAGCCAACCAGTAAAATAATATTCTGTGTACATTCTTGGTTATGCATGAATATCATGATGACTACTAAGGGATTAATTATGTTATTTAGAATCATAATATTTCCTAGAACCCTGTGAGGAACTTAACAAAATTAAGTCATAATAATTCACATAATGGTTATATATTAAAATATCTCTATTAGAAAGACCATTTTTAAAAATTTCCATGCATTGAGAAATCACATTAAAGGAATATTGTTTGGTATCCGATTTCTAGTATGGAATTCAGGCTCAGTTAACAATATAATGGCTACATGCTATTATAGGAGGATACAGTCTTGATTTTTTCCTTTTTATTTGTTGACTTATTAATTTACTCAGACAATACATTTACTCTGGACAATACATTACAGAAGGCCCTGAGAATAATGAGATAAATGAGAAAGGTTATCCCTATTAAAGATCCCATAGTTTTATAGAAGACACACATACATAAAATAAATGCAATTCCAAGTAGAGTTATTTAGTAGATTTTTTCCCATCGTGTTTTACTTGCCTTTTGTAGATAATATCACACTGCTCCCCTAGAACCTTTATCTCCATTAGCCTTCCCTGCCTCCTCTGTTAAGGGGAGTTACAAACTATATCTCCAGACACATTAGTCTCAAACTGAGTCTATCAGAGGCCTAGCATGGATTACCCCAACCAAGGTTTCCTGCCTTTTGGATCTGTAAGGATATGAATTGGAGGCTACAGGCAGTTTTTCTCCTAGTACGTGAGTAATAAAGTCAAGGCAAAAGGAGATGAAATTGGTCCCATGCTTACGTCCATAAGATGCTAAGAGTTGGTTTCTATTGCTGATCCTGGGAGCAATCTGGGTATCTTTTCAAAATAAACTGGGATCAAGTTTCTCTCAATCTCAACAAAACTGCTCATTATTCAGGTACCACGAGTGGCTCCAGGTTTTGTGGGGCCTGAAACTTATACCATTTGGGAGTTCTCTTAGAAAAAGAATACAAAGGGCACCTGGGTGGCTCAGTCGGTGAAGTGTCCGACTTTGGTTCAGGTCATGATCTCATGGTTCATGAGTTTGAGCCTTGCATCGGGCTCTGTGCTGTCAGCTCAGAGCCTGGAGCCTGCTTCGGATTCTGTGTCTCCCTCTATCTCTGTCCCTTTGACACTCGTGCTCTGTCTCTATCTCAAAAATAAACAAACATTTAAAAAATTAAAAATAAATAAAAATAAATAAAAAGAATACAAAATTATAAATGCACAACCAGGGAAAAACATGGTTATTTCAAATGAGAAGGAAAATACAAAAGTTACTGGCTCCCTGGAAGGTTACCTCTTTGATAATTTACCAGACATTACTTACACAGAATTGCTTCCTATATGCAAACTGGCCTTCCTTCCCACATAGAACTCTACAACATCTGACAACTCCTAGGACTGAGCCATGTGCAGGTGAGGGGCCCTAAAGTTCAGGCTTCACTAGTTTCAAGGTAAATCTGCCTCCAGCAGCACATGTGTCTAAAGTACAGTGGGATAATAAAGAGAGAAAAGGCAACCCTGGGAACTGGGAAAGCTTTCTCACAGAGGTGAGCATTCACAGGATAATCGGCTTTTTACAGCAAGGGAGGTAGGTGGGGCCAAGGTTGTGTGAATTCTCTGCACTATGTTGTGGTGTCAAGGAATAATAGTTGAGAGAATCCCTCTCCATATAATCCTAGAATGTGCCTATTATTTGATTTTCCTTCCTCTCTCTGCTCTTCCTCCTCCTCTTTACTTCCTTGGCCTTTGAGCTTCTAGGAGGCAGGGTACTTCAAAGCCCTGCTTTCAGAATTTTTACATACAGCATATGCTTGCTATTTTTGAGATATTTCACCAAATCACAATATTTTGTCCTTGTCTTAAACATAACATGGGGCACCTGGGGGGCTCAGTCGGGTAAGCATCCGATTTCAGCTCAGGTCATGATCTCATGGCTTGTGAGTTCAAGCCCTGCGTTGGGCTCTGTGCTGACAGCTCAAAGTCTGAAACCTGCTTCAGATTCTGTGTCTCCCTCTCTCTCTCTGCCCACCCCCCCCCATGCTCACTCTGTCTCTCAAAAATAAATAAACATTAAAATAAACATCACATTCAAAAAGGAGAGGAAAAGAGGAGCAGAACAACAGCAAATAACAAGGCTTTTCTCTTTTACATCAAGACCCTTAAGACATTAGGAAGCTTAACAAGAATAACAAATGCTATGTTTTCCATATAGTAACTATGTCACCAAAATTTCATCAAATGGTGCTGGAATGGAGTGGGGTGGAAAGCCAGAGAAAATTTTTTAAGTGGAAGAAAACGACACTCCAATATTTTTTAAAAAATTAAAATCAAGTAAGTTCAACTTTTCACAGAGTTTACACAAGAATTCTAACATGGAAAAAGAATGTGAGTCCAAACTCTGCTAACCATCCACTCTCTTTTCCTGATTCCCCAAAACAAAACAAAACAAAACAAAACAAAACAAAACAAAACAATTTGGATATGATAAGTCCTGGTGACTATAGTCGGAACCAGCATGCTTTAGTCAATAATACAGTTAAAACTAAAGAAAAAAGGTTGGTCCCTGGTTCCTAGAATTGTGAAGGGCACTTTTGTGTGTATTCTGGAGGAACGGGGGTTAGGAAGGCAGTCTGTCTAAGGTCCGTGGTCAAACTTGGCTTTGAATTTTCTACAGCAGGAGGGTTTAAGATCCTGTAACAATTCCCACAACATCTCATTGTTTAAGTACCCTACCACACATCCTGTCCAATCAAACTGTGATCTCATTTCAAGCATCAGAGCGCCAGCTCTGAGCCATTTGTGAAGCAGAAGCAGAACCTCCTCATCCGTGTTGTACTGTACCAGGCACTTCTTCCTCCCTCCACCTGTAGACACCATCCTGAAGAAGCTCTTGTCTGCTCAGGGCGAATGGTCACCTAGCTGGCCTGTCCTTCAAGTCAATGCCCAGTGTTCTGTTTCCTGGTCTATAACATTTCCCTGTTTGATTCTCCCTTGGCTGAGACAAGATTTTCCAGAATAATTGTAATCACCAATGAAGACCTCTCTGCTACTGTATTTTTGAAATTGTATGAATGTTGACTTATTTTAGACCGTCTGTTGGTATTGTGCCCAGGTGTGGCCTATGGTAAGGGCAAATCCTTATGTGGAGGAGTCAGCATCTTCTCCCAACAGGAGGATGAGGGGAAATGAGCTATTAGTCCAAATGTCACTTATGGGGAGGAGGCAGTTCCCAAGATAGGACACTAGAATTAGGAAGACAGAAATAAAGCGAGGCATTAAAGCTGCACTGCTGAAAGAGTCTACCTAGCAAGTATATCCAAGTAAAGAGATCCTCACGTTGCAGATTAAAGGAGTCACATTTTAAAAGCCAACTTGTCCAGTAGGGGAGTTTTCAAGGACCATTGAGAACTATACTTTCCATGTTTTCTATTTTTTTTAATGTTTATTATTTATTTTTGAGAGAGAGGAAGAACACTAGTAGGGGAGGGGCAGAGAGAGAGGGAGACACAGGATCTGAGGTGAGCTCTGCGCTGACAGTGAGAGTCCAATGGGGGGCTCAAACTCACCGCGAGATCAGGACTTGAGCTGAAGTCAGAAGCTTAACTGAGTCACCCAGGTGCCCCTCCATTTGTTTCTTTCATGTGGCCTTTCTCCACTTATTACCAACCATGAAATACCTGGATTTGATGTTTAGGAACCAGGAATGTTTTCTTGCAGACTACAAATAATGATATGTGATATACAGGTTTCTTTCCCAGATGACATTAATCTGTTATGTGGTCATCTACCAACTATCTCAGTATACAAGAATTCAGTTAGTGTGTGTGCAAAGTCTTCTATGTGTTTAGCCCATGTGAAGGTACCTTGAGAAATTACAGAGGACATAGAAGGTCCAGGGCCTGTCATGTGGGAAATAGGATTAACTCTCATGAGACTTTTTATTTTTATTTTTTATTTTTTTTAATTTTTTTTTTCAATGTTTATTTATTTTTGGGACAGAGAGAGACAGAGCATGAACAGGGGAGGGTCAGAGAGAGAGGGAGACACAGAATCGGAAACAGGCTCCAGGCTCTGAGCCATCAACCCAGAGCCTGACGTGGGGCTCGAACTCACGGACCGCGAGATCGTGACCTGGCTGAAGTCGGACGCTTAACCGACTGCGCCACCCAGGCGCCCCTCATGAGACTTTTTAATGCAACAGTAGGGTTTGCAAATTATGATATCCTATACTAAAAGACCAATCAAAATAAAAACAAACAAAATGGTGCCATTATCACATGTGTCAGAGAAAACACAGGTTTTCCCAAGATTCCATCTTCAGCTCCTCTTCTTTGGTCACCTCACACCTCTTTTTAAATGACATCATAGTTTTCTTTCTAGTTCACATCTCTCATGGACTTTTTTATTGTGGTGATGCTCGAAGTTGTTTTGTTTTGCTTTTGCTAGTGCTGAGACTGAACAAGAACAATCACAGACACCTGCCAGATACATTTTGAAGCAAGGGCACGCATTTTGACAGTGATTGACAATAGCCGTATCGCCAGTAATACCTAACTCTTATAAAAATCAGACTTGTCATTTTGACCTCTTAGCTCATTTTTTAATCAAGCTGGAAAAATTCTGAACTTACACAGAGGCATTTTTAAAAGTATTCATCATGTTATTAAGTGTCTGTCTCTAAACCCTCAGATAAAGTAAAGGAATGTTGCCTTTCATGTACTTTGAAAATGTGAATTTCCAAATATGCCAGAAAAGATTCTGATATGAGAATTTTTCCACTTTAAAATATAAGCATCAGGTCATGTTGCATGGTCTTAGAGTTATTACAAACAAAACCAAAAGGCAAAAAAAAAAAAAACAATTGTAATATTGGAGCTGTTTTAGAGAATGGATAACCGAGTTAGTTCAGGATAACGGGCTCTTTATTACTCTAATTAATAGATGCTTATAAGTTACAACTTCAAGTTGTGAAATTCTATGGTAACTCTTACAGGGCCATGAGAGAAAACGGGGGAAGAATCATTTAAAGCACGAAGGAGCACAGTGAGTTACATATAAGGCACAATTGGTTACTGCCAAGAGTGAAACTAGGACTTACCAGGGAGGCTCTCTAATCAGCATCTCCTCCCTTAACAGTTCAGTTAACAAATCTGGACCAAAAAGCAACTGAAAACTTCATCTCTAATTACCAACCCCCCTTGAAGCTTAAGTTCCCAAAGACTTTGCTAAGAGAATGGGTGTCACTAATCAATAATGACACTAAGTGAGACACTCCCAAGGAGCTCTCTTTCTTAGAGATGTTTGTTAACCCAGCAGGAAGAGTCTGCAATGAAATGCTTCTTACTTCAGGGTTAATTATTTGTCTTTTCTCCCCAAAGCCAATGGGAGCTTGAAGAAGTATGAAAGCCTATTGCTGAATTCCAAGAGCGCAAAAAGAATCAACTCTGCTGGATCCCTAGCAACTAGTTGGTTTTGGATTGTTTTTGTCTTGGTAAGGGAAAAACTGCTGGAGTATGGTCACAGAATAGTCATTGTTTTATAGAGTAAAGGGGTTCTCTATACATTATATTATTTTTGAAATGCCTTCACAAATCTTTTGTTTTAGGACACTCTGACAGTATGGTGGTGTGTTAAGATCTACATAAAAGTGAAAGCAATAAAGAGGTAACACAAAAAACCACACACCTGGGTCAATAACTGGGTTGCATTTCATTTCTGAAAAAAGTATTCATTTTGCATGCGGATTATTTTTCATTTAAAGTAACAGGCTAGGTAGTCACATACATACATACAAATCAACTTCTTGGGTTAGAATCTTGCTTCTGGAATGTACTGAAAGAATTTATGTCCCTTTCTTTTTTGTTTTAGAATTAAAATTTTTAACTTCATTTTATAGAAAAAAAGTCCTTGAAGGCATTTTAACTCTTAAGGAAATACTTAATGTTGGGGAATTTCACAAAAGTCATGAATATAATAATAAGGTAAAAGTAAGTTTACTATTTTTTCAATCGAAAATCAATTTTTTGACCAAAATTTTTTTGACCAAAAATGGTCATTATGGGGTCCTTATAATATTTCAAAGACTGCTATGCGGTTTTGTCTGTAACATCTTCAGGCTAATTGTTAAGCACTCACTGCGCACTCTGTAGTGTCTTGCCCCATTTTACTATCATATTTGACAGGTGTCAGGTTGACATGCCTCAGTTCCCACTAGACTTTGTGCTCCTTGAGAGCAGAGCTCATGCCTATTCACTCTTCCTTATCTGGAATTTAAATATTCTTCCTAGACTGCATCTGTCTTTGTGGCAAACTAAATAATGGCTTCTCCAGGGGCGCCTGGGTGACTCAGTCGGTTAAGCGGCCGACTTCGGCTCAGGTCATGATATCGCGGTCCATGAGTTCGAGCCCCGCGTCGGGCTCTGTGCTGACCGCTCAGAGCCTGGAGCCTGTTTCAGATTCTGTGTCTCCCTCTCTCTCTGACCCTCCCCCGTCATGCTCTGTCTCTGTCTCAAAAATAAATAAATGTTAAAAAAAATAAAAAAAAAAATAATGGCCTCTCCAAAGATGTCCACATCTTAAACCTCAGGACCTATGAGTCTATTACCTTATATGGTAAAATGGTAAAATGAATTTTGCAAATGTAATTAGATTAAGGATCTTGGGATGGAGTGGTTATCCTGGATTATCAGGGTGGGCCCAATGTAATCACAGGGGGCTTAAGAAGAGGGAGGCAGGAAGAACAGCATCAGTAGGAAAACGTATAACTACAGAAGCAAGAGGATGGAGTGATAAGAGAAAGTAGTAAGAAAGACAAGGATTGCAGGTGGCCTTTAGGAGCTGAAAAAGGCAAGAAAACGGATTCTCATCTCAGGGTCTCCACAAGGAACCATTCCAGCTAAAATCTTGACTAGGTTTGTAATATTTTATTATAGCCACAATATGGAACTAATAGAGTCTGTTATTATTTGGTGCAATACAATCATCTATTCCTCTTTAGTTTTCCTCTGATAAACCTTGTGGTGTCACATCTTAGAACAGGCAGAATGTGAGCAGTGAAAACTCTTGGGCTTTTAAAAGTCAAACTTCCTGGGTTCAAATCTTGGCTCTGTACTAATTAGCTGCCTGACTTCAGTATCCTTTAAACTCTCAAACCCCAGTCTCATTGGTAAAATGGGAATAATAGTAGTTCTTACATCAGATGGATGGTTTTCCTTTGAGAAACAGGTTGGGGGTGTGTGTGTGTGTGTGTGTGTGTGTGTGTGTGTGTGTGTGTGTTTAGCACATCATTAGTATATGGTAATTGGTCAGTGATTTTGTTTTTTAATAGAAAATGTAAGTGTAGAAATATTGACTGTCTAAATAAAGCATCTTAGAAAAACATAGATTGTAGTTAGAAGTCACTTGTTGCTTTGTCTACAAAACATATGTGAGGAAGAATTTCCTGAGGGTTCAATTTTCTGACAGGCTTGGTAACTGAGGACAGATCCAGAAAACACTGTAAGTTAGGCCAAGATGATTTCAACGTTACTCTGGTTGTGTCTGAGTAAATGTGGTTTCCTTCACCTAGCATCTTCTCCGAGGTCTCTGGAGCCTTGCATGTGCCACACCTCTTCTGCCAGCAATGTCTTCCTCCAACCTACAACTGCTAACCTGCAATCTCTATGAAGTCTTTCTGACTCCTCAAGCTCCCAGTTATGAACTCTTAATTCTCCCTATAGGTTCTTCAGGGAAACTGCTGTTTATTTTTTATCTCAGAGTATCATGCTAGGCACCAAGGATATAATTCAAGAAATGCAAAGACTAGATTATCTGATAAATCAGTTTTTGAGGGTGATCTAGTGATTTGAGTTACTTTAAACATAATACACTGCCCCAATTACAATTACCTTATAAATCTGTCTTAAAATCAACTTTCTCAGCCCCTATATTTTTAATTAATTAATTACTTAATTAGAGAGAGAGAGAGAGAGAAACATCAGGGGAGAGGAGCAGGGAGGGAAAGAGAGAGAGAGAGTGAAAAAGAGACAGTCCCAAGCTGGCTCCACACTGAGTGTGGAGCCAGAAAGGGGCTTGATCCCATGACCTGAGCTGAAATCAAGAGTCAAACACTTAACCTACTGATCCACCCAGATGCCCCCAATATTTTAATTTAATGAGGAATTATATTTGTACATATTTCAGTAAACTCTAGCAAATCAATCACGCATAGATGTTGCTTTGAGAAAAAAATCATAGAACCTCTCAAGTAACACAATGAATTACAGTAAAAGCATAGCACTGAAAACTTGTTACTGTGTGATAGATGTAATGATGTTTAAGATTTTTTTTTAATTTATGGAAAGGTTACACAATTAAAACAATAACTATAAAATCCTTTAAAAACAAATCAATTTCACTTTACCCAGGGACATTATAAGGTATAAATAAATCTTATTCTAAATAAATTATTTTGGGAGAATTCTATAATGATGCTATAATGTAAGTCAGGTGCGACAACAGCATTTACTTGCCTGCTAAATTTTCTGAAATATAGCTTTCTAAGGAAAGCAAGGGGTGTCTGCACAAGTGTTTAACTCACCTGTCAAATTTTAAATAAAGTGTTTAATATGTATTAGAGATTTCATAATGCTGTTAATGACATTTATTTCAAGGGAGATACATATTTATACAGAGAGAAAGATGAGAATTGCTATGTCTCACTATCTATGTGCTTTATGGAATCTCCTGCTTTAACTGTACTTATTATGTATGCATTCGTTTCTGTAAGCATTCCTTACATTTTCCAATTTATAATTCTTATCTTTACAAAGAAAGGTCTTATAAAAACAATAATGTATTTGTTAAAAAAAACCTTCAGCTTAATAAATATTAATATTTCACATGTGGAATAGTTCCATATTTTTCTCCATTTTTTAAGATACTTTTTAAGCACTGAACTTTCTTAAATAGTGGTTGAGTATTGCCCAATTTATGAGGATGTAGGGGAAATTAACATTTTTCTTAATGATTTAAAATATAGAGTTGATAAAGGGGGAAAAATAGTCAAAGTGAGTTTCAGACCTTTTATTTAGTGCCGTGTGATTTTTTTTTATTACCACAAAGCCCAGTGGCCACCAAGTGGCAAATAAATGTTGGGGAAGGAACATTCTATTACAAGTGGGTTGGAAAATGGAGAATTCTTCCCTGAGTTCTTCCCCAAGAAACCAGATCTGCCTTGTGAAATAGTTCTGCGGCTTTCAAAATCCTATGCAGAGAACGGGCATATTCAGGCACAGTGTTTAACTAGGTTATTAATAAAGAGATATAGAGTAAAAGATTAAAAGTAAAAAGATTGCCTCAGTCCCCTGTCATGCGAGATGAAAAAGAAAACTGTACAAATAAAGACAATGGGCAATATTTTTCTCACCTGGAAAACCAGTGGATTAAAAAAAACCCTGTCTTTTAAGTCCTTTCAGCTATTAGAGTTTATGATTTTAAATGGATGAAACAGTATATTAAATTCCATCATAAGCCAGACTTCTAGGACCAACTCTACAAAAAACAAATCTTATCTTGTTAATGCTTTTTCTTATCTCAAATTGTAAGTTTCAATAGATACATTGGTACAAAAGAGACACACACACACACGCACACAAACACAATACCAAGTACTTCTGACTAAAGAGTTCGAAGTGTATGTTTCATCTAGATGTTAGAGCAATTCCAGGTCCAACAATCTTCAAAGGCAGGTTTTCAAAGATTCCCTTAACCATTCACGAACTCATACATTCTTTATTAAGCTCCTACTATATAACAGATATGGTGAAAGGTGATAGGAACACGTAACTAATTATGACATAGTCATCATCCTTCTATATAATAAATTTGAAGTAAAAATACAATATTAAGTGAGTACAAATGGAAAAAGAGGCAACCTCATTGAGGAAAGGATGCATCTTGGAGAAGGGATCATAGAAGCATTTAAGTTATTGTCCAAATAATAAGATTTCATGTATGAGTAGGGAGAAATGAGATAGCGTTACGCAGGGAGGTAACAGACTTAGCAAAGACCTGGATGTGTGATGTGCTTGGAAGATTTTGAGAACAGTGAGAGGTGTGGCATGTTTAACAGGCCAGGTGGGAATGTGAGCAGCACAAGCCATGAGATAGAAAAAAACAGGCTGCAAAAAAAAAAAAAAATTAAAAAAAAAGAAAGAAAAAAACAGTCTGCACTAAATACATGCTAGAGAGTTTGGACTTCACTATATGAACAGTTTGAAATCATGGAAGGTTTTTAAGCAGAGGATTTGAAATAAATCCTCTTGGAGTTGGGAAGAGAGAATGAAGGAGATGAAGATAGAGAATGATTGGGGCCAATGAGATCATTTATTGGTCAACTCAGAAAATCCAAGAGAAAGATCTTAAGAACATGAATTTAGTAGAGGAGACGAAAGAGTAAAGAGACTTCCTCCCCCACATCCCAAAAGTCAACTCAGCTACTACAAACTTCTGAAGAGATACAAAACCTCAAATATCAATCTAAGGTTGCAGGCTGGCCTAGCATTGGCCCTGAGTAGATGGCAGTGATTTGTAATTAGTGTACTAAAGTTAAAAACTAAACTCTTATGGCTTCTGTTTTTGTTAGACTGATAATGTTTAGTTGTAAATATGTGCCCCGTTAGTTTAGAAAATAAACTATTTGCAAACGTTCTGTTCCCCCAAAGTGATAAACATTTCCCTTGAATCATATTTGAACTCTTAGTTGTTTAGCAAATCCATTTAGTTGTGGCGAATGCCAAGTTAAACCACAATGAAACTCATTCAAGAATCACTTTTACTTACCGAAGTGTGTATGAAAGAGATGTATTTGTTCCCCCTTTATTTACTCTCTATCCACAATGTGGAATGGCAGATGGATATTAAAATAATGTTATGGTGGCTGGGGTTGGAAATGGGAAATGACTGCAAATGGGCAAAAGGGATCTTTTGGGAGTGACAGAAAGGTTCTGAAATTAGATTGCAGTGCTGTATGCGCAACTCTACAAATTTACTAAAAGTCATTGACCTGTACACTTAAAATGGGTGAATTTTATGGCATGCAGATTATACTTCATTAAATCTGTTAAGGATATTATTGCAGTACATTTATTATGGATTTTAAATCTGCTAACTGTGATGGTAAAACCTATAGTCATTTATTTAGTAACAATTCATAGAGAAATTACTAGGAACAGGTAGGTTCCTAGACAAATGTTTCTCAAAATTTAATGTGTTTAAGAATTATCAGTGAATAGTAAATACAGATTCTAATTTGGTAGATCTGGGTCTGGGTCTATAATTCTACTAATTTAACAAACCTCAGGTGATGCCATAAACTGGCATAAAAATACATCCTGGTGTCACAGCTCTAGGACCTGGGAATATAGCAGGGAAAAGGAAGGCAATTCCTTGTTTCCATGGAGCTGGCTTCCTAGGCCAACAGCAAACAAGAAAACAAATAAAACCTCAAGATAGTTTCTCATTTATATTACACATAACATTGAAAACAACCCTATGATTCAACATCCCTTCAAAATATTTGTAATTGCTGTCTCACAGGTGTCAGGCATTGTGACAGGCAGAGGAGACACAGTTGTGAATAAACCACAGTTTTTGATCTCGTGGAATTTACAATCTAGTGCTAGATTCATTTCACCCTCAAAACAACCCTTAGAGGCGTGTAATAGGATTCTCTTGATTTGACAGAAGCAGAGGCCACACAGCTCATATCAGTGCTTGGTCTCAAAACCAAGACTTCATCTCAATGCCATGTTAAACTATATTCTCCTTAATTTCATTGTTATATTTAAGAAATGAGAAATTTAGATTGCATTTACTATCACAGAATACTATGTTTGTTTGGGCTTTGGTGCCCTTGGTAAGTTGGGTTCTTTGTACAGTCTGTTAACATGGCTCTCTCCTCTTTCTGGGTCTCATGTTATGAAAGCACTCTTGTGCTTACACGGAAGATGGTTGCTTAGGGCCACATTTCTTTCTCTTCTTCGCGACCAGTTTCAGCAACCTTCTGAAAATCTATTTTTATTCTCCTCTCCTGGCAATTTGAAGTTCATCTTCATTTATTATTTGCAGATGTACTTCTCATACTACTTACTTCCTTTTTTCAGCTCACTAATGATGTAATTAAACAAATTAGAATCCAAAAATGACCCACTGAGGACAACTCCTCAGATGCAGTGCTCATTTAATGTTAATCATCCAGTTCTCCAATGGAAGGTCTCAGCTTAATGTGATCATACTGGGGTGCAAGAAAAATCCATTGCCATTTACACAAGGATGTAAATTCCTATATACATATGGGGGAAATATTTGAAATTCAACAACTTATTTGCATGAATATGAACAACGATGAAAATATAAAATGGGAAATTATATGCTAGTATATGTTTGAACATTTAATAATAGCCAACATTTAGTGAACATAAGTCTATAATTTATATTACTTGTATCTCTAATTTAAAAAGTCATCTTCCAGTATAGCTCCATTTTCCACCCTAATCATCACCAGCACCACTATTTTGAAGGCCTGAAACTGAGAGCCAGTGAGACAAGAGGATATCTCTGTAACTGTCTCTCCAAAGCTCATGTATTTTTCTAATATTATACCCTCCCATTTTATATCACTTTAATTAATACTTTTAATTTTTGGTTGTCATCTTAATTGGCCTATTAATAAACTAATCATGCTACCCTTCTAATTTGGGATATGAAACTTCTCAGTACTCTTCCAAAAATACTCAATTTAGAGAATGTGAACAAGAGGATGTCTCCCCAAGGAACAGTTGACTCTACAAGAACCAGTAATTTGATCTGGCCTATTCCAGAGAGATGTTAGTACTTACCTTGAAAAAAAGTTTTGTGAAACAAATTCCAGGTTTTAGTAAGCTGAAGGGGAATAAAAAAAAAAGAATAATAAAAAAAAAGACTCAAGTATGTAAATGTTCTGTAGTATTTGAATAACTATGGTTTCAAGACAATTATTTTAAATACACAAATCTGGTTTTAATGGCCATGCTTAGAAGATGGGCAGAGTGCTAAATGTGTAAGTAATTATGAACTTGGCACAGTAGCTCTGTTTATTTTAAGCTCTCTTTTGCTGCTTTGGTTGAGGATGTTTACTTAACCAGACTCTATTAAACATGCTAAAAACATTATTGCAGAGTTTGTCTTTGTGAGCACTTTTAATTGACAAGCTACAGAAGCAATAAATCATCAGGCATAGTAGATGATGGCATGGGGCTAGAGCAGAAACAAAGAAGACAGGCAGGTATCTTTTTATCTTGAACCAAAAATAAATAAATAAAAAAGAAAACTCAGTTGAAATAAGTGTTTCTGAAGAGCAAAGGACTGATAGTACTGGAGACTAACATCTTCTATTTACCAGACACCAGGCCCTGTGTAGGAAACTGCTGGAGGCAGAAGCTCTCCAGCATGCTTCCACCCACTGGAAGTAGATGATTAAGCCCTCTCTGCTGTCAGGAAAATCCCATGCTGGTAACTACTGTGTGAGATTCAGCCTCTAACTCCCTACTCAACTCAGTTACTTTAAGAGTGTGAAAAGTTCATAACACCTTAACCATCCACAACGCTAAAGGCTAGGAAAGACGGAAACTCTTGGGTGTGTTTCACAGTGCCGGGACAAGGAGCTGAGAAATCATAGAAACTTTGGTCAATAATGACCCACGTGGAAACCTAGTTTTTTAGCTTTACTACAATTTCTTTTCCTTCCCCTCCTTCTCTCTCCTCCTTTCTCCTTTTCCTCTTTGTTACCATCTTCATCTTCTTTGTTGTCTCTATCTTTACTTGTCTATCTGGTGGGGGGCTTAATTTCATTTAAATAATTTCAGTGGTATTTCCTGATAAAGATTGTTTAGCTGTATAAAAACGTATTTAAAATACTTACTGAAAATAATTTGATCATTTTTATGCGCAATGTTACTATGTCAGGTTCTCACAAATTAAGTTCACAGTAGAGAGGCGGTGGTTTTATTCTAAACATGGGAACTAAAGAATTTTTGCCATATACTGCAATTATTTACCAAAATATTTTTTTAAAGTCAGTGAATAGGCAAGCAGGAAAAAAAAATGTTTATCTTGACTATTTACATAATTCTCAACCTGATAGAGATTTTAGGCCATGA
This sequence comes from Leopardus geoffroyi, assembly GCF_018350155.1. Taxonomy (NCBI): domain Eukaryota; kingdom Metazoa; phylum Chordata; class Mammalia; order Carnivora; family Felidae; genus Leopardus; species Leopardus geoffroyi. The sequence goes on along the minus strand of NC_059338.1, from coordinate 101,292,445 downwards.
CTACCACAGAAATTATCTAATGTGTTCTTTTGAAGTTTGTTGACAAAAACCACTCCAGACATAAATCTATTTTATGTGGTGTGTGGTCTTGGAGGGAAAAAAATATGTCTTATTGAGCTGAAAAATGGGCATCCTAAAATAGCCCTACCAAGTTTATAGCAGGAATATATTGATAAATAAAATAATTAATATGGGAGAATGGTTATAGGCTACATCTTTTTTAAAAGGCAGCATATGGTATTAATTAATGAACAAAATGAACATTTTTTAAATTTCTTTTTATTGAAGTATAGTTGACACAATATTACGTTAGTTTCAGATGTATAGCATAATGATTTGATAAATCTACACATTATGCTATGCTCACCAGAAGTATGGCTACCATCTGTCACTATACAAAAAGTGCACATTTTTAAATGAAGTTTAAAATGAAATGAATTTGGGGCGCCCGGGTGGCTCAGCTGGTTGAGCGTCCGACTTCGGCTCAGGTCATGATCTCACAGTCCGTGAGTTTGAGCCCCGCGTCAGGCTCTGTGCTGACAGCTTGGAGCCTGGAGCCTGTTTCAGATTCTGTGTCTCCCTCTCTCTCTGACCCTCCCCCGTTCATGCTCTGTCTCTCTCTGTCTCAAAAATAAACGTTAAAAAAATTTTTTTTAAATAAAATGAAATGAATTTTGGGAGGACCCAAATGCAATATATTATTATATAAAAATTTTCACATACATAGGGTCTCTCATGTACCACGAATACTGTTTATAATAGAGTTTAACATTTAAATATAAATTTTTATGCCAGTAACCACAGCACCACTTATTTATGAGAAATAAAGGAATGTCTAGATGCATATTAATCACTTGGTCTTATAGGATGCCATTTAGGAAACTGCTAGGCTCTTCAAATACCAGAATTAACGCCATTAATTTAGAAACAATTAAATATAGATTTCATTATGAGCAATGGAACTAAGAACTAGGGCTTCAGAGTCATACAAACCTTGGGGGAAGCTACTTAACCTCTTCTAACCCTAGGCCTTCATCTGTAAAAAGGTGATAATAATTTCATTGTACAAAATTTGCAAGACTACAGTTAACAATACTATATTGTGCATCTGAAAGTCGCTAACAGAGTTCATCTTAAAAGTCCTCACCACACACACATAAGATTGTAACTATGTGCAGTGACAGATGTATTAACTGACCTTATTGTAGTAATCATTTCACAATATATACACATATCAAATCATTATGTTTAAACCTTAAATTTATATAATGTTATATGTCAATTATATCCCAATAAAGCTGGAAAAAAATATCAATACTTAAATGAGATAATTTATGTCATGGCCTATGTCCAGCACCTAAATGTACTCAACAAAAACTAATTTCTTTACCTCAGGAAGTAGGAGTACTTTTCCCAAAGATAAGAATCATGTTCCATCTATGTTTATAGCTGTCAAAATGCTTAACAGATAGAAGTAGATATTCAACAAAATCTGTAGGAAGAAGTAAGAAGAGAAGAAAGGTTCTAATCCCAAACCAACTCCTGATTTAGGACGAGAGACAAAACTTACATAAGTAAATATTTATGTTTGAAATTTACATACAAAAATAAATACCACCCTAAAGGCACATACCACTACTAAATTACTGGAGTCAGAAAAGGAGTTTGTCTTGCTGCTCAAAAGGCATTTGAATAAAAGGATTCTTTGGCTCTTCATTGTGTTCATAAAAAAAAAAAAAAAAAAAAAAAAAGGAATGAATACAGGAAGGCAGGCTCACTAGGAGGCCCTTAAAATAACCTGGGTGTACAGGGCATGGACCAGACTGACGCTGTGGGAATGCAGAACACAGGAATTTAAAAAAATGAGTAGGAATCAGCAGAATTTAGACCATCCTGGAAATGGTAAGTAAATGGGAATGGGCAGGGAATGCCCAGGGTTTCTGCCTAGAAATGATACAAAGGGAAAGCAGAATAGATAGGCTAAGGGGAGACCATGAATTCCTTTCTTTTTATTTTTTTAAGCATGTTTAGATTTAGGTGATGGCAGGACATCTAAGTAAAGATGTTCCATAAACAGAAAGAAATCTTGACTGAGAAGAATATAAAAGGTCAGGGCAGAAGAGGAAGATCTGGAAATTGTCTGCATAGAGGTGGGTGGTAAATAAAATTGAGTGCTCAAGCATCCTGACTTGCTTAGAGGACATGAGCTGCAAAACACAGGAGATTATAAAAAACCTTTCTTAATTTAATTACATTAATTTTTCCAAGTATTTCTGGATTCTCCCTGGGGGTTAATATATTACCAAATTTTACATACTTACCACTGAGAGCTAAAAGACACTTGAGAGATTTCTGATTCAATTCCTTCATTTTACAGAAAGGCAGAAGCCCAGAGGTGGGAAGAGACATGCTCAAGGTAAGTGAGCAAATAAGTTTCCATTTGTTCATTCATTCAGTAAGTACAAGCATGCAGATATAGAGGACTGCAAATATGGGATGATTTAAAATTTTATCTTGATGTGTTCCTATTTACAAATTGTCAATCCTTTATGATTGTAATATAGTCATACTTGTGCTAAGTTAAAGTATGTAAGTGTAAAGTATACTTTAAATGACTGACCCAAAGGCATATAAACTACCATAACTGGGAAACCAAAGGTTTTCTCCAAACATTAATATGTCTTTCAAAAAACAATAGGCTAATGGTACTGAAACATAATCACATTTAGAAACACTTTCCCATTCTAGTTGGAGTAAGTCAGAAAAACCCATAGGTAATGTAAGATGCTTTCTAAACTTCTATTTGAGGACATATGAGATCCCCATTTTTTAAATGGGAATCCATTTAATTAATTAATTAATTAATTCCCAGCCATATTATATGCTTAATTTGAAATGTATAAAGTAGCATTTAAAACTAGAGGAAAAAAAAGTAAACATTCCAAGTCACTTTTTATATAATGTATAAAAAACCAAAGGGGAAAAAATGAATAAATATAGCAGAAACCCAGCATGGCTATAATCTAAGCTTTCAGTTGCTTAATTAGAAAATCACTCAATTAATTTCTTAGTAGTTATCCTAACTTCATGCCCCTTTCTCAACTGACAATAGCCAGAATGAAAAAACAAACAAACAAAAAAGGTGGCAGTGGGGGCAAAGAATTCATTAAACTCTAAGTTTACATTTGATTGTTTTTCGGTAATAGACAATGAAGTGGTTATAAAGACTATGACTGAATATGACCAATGAGAGAAAACTGATTAGCTCTGTAGCAAGTGTAGTCTATCTTTATCTCTTTGGAAAATTCTTTCACAGAATGTTTCCTTACAACTTACACATACATATTAGTTCATATTCTAGCCCTAAAGATCTTTCAAAGCAATTGAAATAGTTCCTGTGCCCTAGTAATCTTTTTAATATTTGAAGAAAGTTACCAAATTCCCTGAGTTTCTTTGTACCCTGGTCATTCCTCTAATGAGTTATCCTAAGCATCTTGCTCTATTGTTTTTTCTCCACAGAATCTGCTCCTGTTCACTTTGGACTTTCTTTAACATGGCACAGCATCATAGAGTAGACAGGAAGCCATTTCAGGAGATCTTTATTTAAATCTCTGCTTGTTCACAAGCAGTCTGTTTGACCTTATACAATTTATTTAGCCTCTTGAGCCTCAGTTTTCTTATCTGTCAGATTTGAAATAAGAATAATAATCTCAGAGTCCTGTTGTGATGACAAGATGAGATCATACATGGTCCAATGTCTGGCCTACCTCTCATCAAAACCACACCTCTAATAGGCATCAGATCTTTTTAGGTAAAAAGAGGAGTCCCATCACCTCTTAGACTTATATATCATATATTAGCTGGAAACCCAGGAGAACTGAAAGTGTACTTAAATACTTGCATGTTTCACATGTGTGAAACCCCTTCAAATATCAAAAACGTATGAGCTCCTTCTTTTCTGAAAAGATTTCCTTCTGTAAGACAATGGTAGTAGCTCTTAGATAAATTTGATATTTCTTATATAATAACCCTCATTCCATATCTTCTAGCTTCCTTGTTCTCGTATCCCAAATATAGTCATTTCAGCTTATTGCTCCGAACGATGGCAATGATTGCATTTCAACACACACACACACACACACACACACACACACACACACACACAGTTTGATATAGAAGTACTGCTGAAACTATGCCTAAATTTCACTGTGTCCCATGAGCCCCAGTAATTGAGCCTGTTAAGCATCTGCCTGTAAGAAGGTGCCACATTTTTTTTTCATAGGGCAAATAAGAAAACATTCTTTCAGCTACACTCATATTTCTGGTAACATCTGCACAATGTCTTCATGTCAGAGACCAGAATTAAATATTCTTTCCCTAATGCAGGGTGCACAGCCCAGTCTTTATCTCAAAATCCTCAAGTCTCATTCTCTATTAAGCATATTCCAATCATCTACCAACATAATAGATCATTTCTTTTTTGTACTCCCCTTTTCTATTTCATTGACTTCTATGAGAGCATCTATACAACTTAAAAACTCTAATTTGTTTATCTAGCTCTTTAGACCATGAGCCTTCTGAGGGCAGAGAAAATGTCCTAGTCATCCCAAAGGCCTAGAACAGTATCTAGCTCAACATATTTTCCCCTCTCCAGTGTATCTCTTTGGTTCTTATGGCAAAATTATGTGTTGGAAAGACTGGTACTAGAATTTAGGAGGCTTGGGTTTCAGTCCTTGTTCTGTTTCTTAATTAGCTATTAATCAATGTCTTTAAGAAAGGTAATTAACTTCTAGAGGCATCTAAAATAAGACAGCTGGGCTAAGTCATCTTTAACATTTTCCTTGCATTGAAAATTCTGACTCTCAGAACTCAAGTATTGATGATGTAATTTATAATGTGTGAGAATAATAAACAATCTTTGAGAGTACATAAGTACACCATTCTAACCAAGATAAAATGAGATTAGGTCACAAGTATATCACTGAACATGAAGTTACCATATAGAAGAACACAAAATGAACTCTGGTTAAAGTCTTCTCTCAAATTTTAAGTACAGATTCGGACTATTTGGGTATAATTTAGTATGCTTGATGGCAATGGCATTCAGTAGGAGTCCCCAAGAGTGAGTGTCCTTATAGATTCACTTAAATTGCTCTCAGTATATCCCCTGTGAAGAGAGAATCTGGCTCTGCGTGTCCATGGGTTATGTGTGGGTGCACCATGTCTGAATCACTGGCACCAGTGTCTACTGCCAAACAGAAATCCCTAGACCTCAAACTATTAAGTGTTGAGCAAGATATTTAGCAACACTGGGAATTCTGAAAGTACATATTATTTTGGCTTAGGATACTTAGGGAAAAGAACAGGTTTTTTATTATTAAACTGAACCTTGAACATCATTATCTTTCACATGGAAACTAGACACAGTTAATGAGGAAAAAGCAAATCACTCACTTTCCAAGGATACATTTTCAGATTGAGATAATACGTCAACCTTCTGTTTCTGTCAGTTGGCTCAAGTGTTTGTAGAACAATATTACTGAGTACTCCAATAGGGTCAACATTCTAGCATTAGGTCTTACTCCTTATTCTCAGTGATAAATGAAACAGCTCTGTAAATATATAAGAATGTTTTGCATAGAGAGGTAAATTTTTATGCGTTTGTCATCAATAATATCTAAAAGAATCTTTAAAATTTGGTTAAGTCAAGCTGATATGGAATAGAAAAAGACGTACAAAGACATACAAACTGACAGGGTTTCCTTAATATTTATGAGTTTAACAGTAATACTCCTCAGTCTCAGATTCCAGCATTATTCTTGTCACTTTACAACATTTATGAGAGTGAAAAATCATTTAGCCTGACCATGCACATTAGAACAGTGATTTGTAGAGCAGATGATGGCTATTAATTTATCATGGAAGATAAATTATGCTTCTACTCTCTTTCTGAGGGGCAGAGCACTTCTGAGACTAAATAACAAACCAAAACCCTGGTGAGTGAACCATAAAGGGGAAATCCAGCATGTCAAAGGGAGATTTACATCAAATTAACATATCTTGAGATGTTATTCTTCTTCCCTGCAGGGGTATTTCTGTCTAGACACCTAGGACTGGTCATTAGAATCAATGTACTTTCCCCTGAACAGAACTGACGGTACATACTAATTTGCAACCTCTAACTTTGCTTTTTCTACAGCAGTGCTCTCCCTGTACATGCTCTCCATAATGAGTTGCATCATATCCCCTGTCATATCAGAATCTTGTTTCTCACAGGCAGAAAGCTTCAGGAAGCAATTTACTGTCTTCTTCATTGGATTATCCATTTTGATGAATTCTGGTCTCATCAGAATCTCACTACTCAGTGGATATTTTTCATTTAAATTTTGTTTCCAAAATCAGGAGTATTTGGACACAATGGGAAGGAGAAAAAAATGAAAATGGAAGAAAAAAAATGTACATTCTTATCCTTATTTTTATCCTTTGGAGATATCCCTGGGTCCTTAGAGTTCCTTCAAACCATATAATTCTTTACCTTATATAAGTTATGTATTATAATATCTTACTTCTTTCACAATAGATTATGAAGGATAATTGAATATGACTCTCTTTAATAGGCAAATGTCATTAAAATAAAAATCAGTGTAATAAGAATTCACTTGGAAATTTGAAGTTATAAAAAACTAAGAAACCAAATGTCTTTATAAAAATTAAATTTAATATTTTAGTTATAACAATATGTGATACTATCAATCTTTACTACAAGCAATACAATATTTTAATTTGTAATTTGATCCTGACTGTAACTACTTTGAGGAAGCAGGTTGAAATAGTGATACAAATATGTGATCAGCTAAAATTTTGGCTGACTTTGGCAAAGTACCTGGGTTTCTTAAATATATACAATGGACCTCCTATAGTTGATTCTTTCTCAAATTCTACTTATGTTCATACAATAGGCAATCTATATGCAGATCAATGTCTGAGGACAAGCATCAATCAGAAATCAATACACTTTCAGTTAACTTTTATTGAGCATGTAGTCAAAATCCTACCAGGTCTTAGCAAGAGTAATCAGATATAATTTCTGTTTTCAAGTTCAGAATCTTTCAAAAAAACAGATATGTAATCACACAGCGGTATGCATGTTCTAAGGCAGCACTGTCCAATAAAAATCAACTGCAAACCATAAATGAGAATCCATATATATGATATTAAAGTTTCTAGAGGACCACATTTCAAAAGTAAAAATTAAACAAGTGATTATTAATTTTAAGAATATGTTTTACTTAGCCTAATATATCTAAAATATTACCATTTCACAAGTATATACATGTTTTGATGGTATGTTTTGTATATTTTTGTACTAAGCCTTGGAGTGACATGTGGATTTTACACTTGCAACACATCTCAATTTGTACTAGCCACACTTCAACTGTACATATAGTTACTAGCTATCATATTGGACAATACAGGAAAGAGCATACAAGTTCTGAGGGAACGTGGAGGAAAAAAAAATAATTCTTCCTGGACTATCAGGAAAATTGAACAATAGAGCTGACATTTACATTTGGCCTGTAAAGATAAATAGGATTTTATTAGGCAAAGTGAGAATAGTTTGTAGTCAGATAGTGAAGCTCTATATAAAGTTTGGATTTTGTCTTTAAGGTATGGTATACTCCAAGGCAAGGAGTAACAATCAGAGTTTCATTTTCAAAGCATAAATATTGACAGAATGGAAGATGCATTGGAAAATGGGAAGAGTAGAACCAAATGGCCTCAAGTATGGAATTGTTGCAAAGAACATGAGACATGGATTTAAATATGATCTATATGCTTAAGTGTCCCAAATTTAACTTCTTCAACCCAGTGTCCCTCTTAAACTCCAGACCTGATAATTTCATGCTTGACCTCTCCATTCAGATACATAACAGTCAAGTCTCACGTAAAATAACAAAAACTCAGCTCCTACTCTTCCACGAAGATGTGCTCTACACACAGTCTTCCCCATTTCATTTGATGCCCCTCTTTCCTTCTGATCATCAGCCTGTCAGACTGAAAGCTTTAAAGTCATCTCTCATTCCTCTTTTTCTTGTTCTCTCTCATACCAATCTCTCAGGAAATCCTGTTGATTACCATCAAAACATATCTACAATCTAACACTTCTCTCTAATTCTACTGCTACCACCCTCTTCTGAACCATCATTCCTCACTGAATTGTTTTAATAGCTCCTACCTGGTCTCCTTGCTATTACCCTTGTCCCTGAGAGTATATCTTCAGCACAAAAAAACAGACTGGCGTTTCTGAAATTTAAATCCACTTTTCTCTTGAAATTCTTCAAGGGCTCCACATACTACTCAGAGGCAAAGTACCTATATAACAGATTAGATTGTTCCCAATTCTCATTAGCTCTCTATAATAGAATTATGCATTCATGCTCTTTGCCATGTGAATTTTAAGCATCTTTCACATGAGTAGACAGAATTTACATCCCTGTCCCAGTGACTTTGGGCTTGAACAAATGACTTTCTTTGGCCAATGAAGTATGTAAAGGAGATCATGTTTCAGTTCTAAGCCAAAGCTTTGAGAGACATCTTATATTTTCACTCACTCCTCTTGCTGTATGCTATTCACTATGAGAAAAGAGTAGCCCAGATAGCTACGACCCAGAATGGGGATATACAGGGGACAGTTTTGATCCCAGCTTGCAACCTGAACCCAAGCCCAAACAATCCAAGCCAAGCTTAGCAGTCAAAACTGACCTGCTGACCCAAGTGAGAAATAAATGCTGTTGAAGATAATGAGCTTTGCCACTGTTTGTTATGCATCATTATTATGTTGATAGCTGTCTAACAGACTTTGCGATGGCCTATAACACCCTTCATGATCTGCACACCTCCTTTCCTCCCTTCAACTCTCTTCCCTCTTTCTGGGAACTTTCTGGGGTTATACAAATGTTCTATACAGGGTTATATGTTTTATGATTGCTTATTTTTTTAAGTTTATTTGTTTATTTGGAAAGAGAGAGAGAGAGACAGCACAAGCAGGGGATGGGCAGAGAGAAGGAGAAACAGAATCTTAAGCAGGCTCTGCCCCATCAGTGCAGACCCCAGTGTGGGGCTCAAACTCATGAACTGTGAGATCATGATCTAAGCTGAGATCAAGTTGAATGTTCAACCAACAGAGCCACCCAGGTGCCCTTGTTTTATGAGTGTTTATAAATAGAGATAAAATTAATTAATTTTTACCTTTAAGATATGTATATATTGCTGTATATAAACTTACTACAAAAAGGAAATCAATAAATATTGAAAATATTGAACTCTACTTAGTAGGTTTGCTTTTTAAAGTGCTATAAGTTATCAATTCTGAAACTATATTTTTAATATTTGAGTCATAAGCAAACCAGTAAAGATGTTGTGAATAATGAAAAACAAGTTTCTCCTTTTGAAGACATATATATTTGTGTATGTGTACATGTGTATATATATTTCAATGTGTATTTCCTAAGAACGCAGACATTTTTAAAGATAATTGCATTACATTAGCAAAACCAGGATATTTAATATTGGTACTGTACTGTTATCTAATCTAGACTTCCTACTCATATTTCATCAGTTGTCCCAATAATGTCCTTTATAGCTTTATATATATATACATACGTATACATATATATATGTATATATGTATACGTATGTATATATGTATACACATATATGTATACGTATGTATATATATATACAGAGAGAGAGAGAGAGAGAGAGAGAGAGAAGGAAGATTAGATGGAAAGTACCCTCTAGTATCATAAAGAATTGGGAGACAGAAATGTTAACTTATGTTTTATAAACACACATACACACACACATACATTATACAGACAGACATAGATGTAGATACAGAAATAAAAATGTAAAGATATCATAGGGATATCTATTGAATCCCTGAACCAATCTGATATAAATAAATAAATGAAAAAATAAAGAAATGAAGAAGGGAGATGTCTTCCTTAAAGGAGAATGCCAGTCGATAAATACAGATGTAATAATGGATTTAGAAAATCATCAATGGATATAAAAGTAGTAATTTAAAGTGTGATGAGGAAAAGATATTTACATATTCTCAAATTATTTCCTTACATATACTTACTAAATACAAACTGAAAATGTGGCCTTTACAGCAGAGAAACCTGCTGGATTACTATCAGGAAGTCAAAGCTAACATCACCAACACTGGAAAAAGCCAACATCTTTGACACTTGATATAAAGTACGGGGAAAGACTGAATATCACTTTAGTACTTTTCCTATAAAAAATGCATAATCTTATTCAATTCAAGAACAAAGCAAATCCAAATCAAATGCCAATAGCCTGAACTCTCCAAAAATGTCAAGATCAAGGGTCAAGAAACACAGGACATTGACACACACAAGAAACACAAGAAACTTGACATTAAATTCAATACATGGATAGAGAACAAACTGAGCATTGCTGGAGGGATGTGGGTGAGGGAGGATGGGTTAAATGGGCAATGGGTATTAAAGAGGGCACTTGTGATGAACACTGAGTGTTATATGTAAGTGATGAATCACTAAATTCTACTCCTGAAACTAATATTACACTATTATGTTAACTACCTAGAATTTAAATAAAAACTTGAAACATAGCAACTAAATAAATTAATAAATTAATTAAACACATCGTCCTGGATTGAATTCTGGACAAGAAAAAGAAAAGGTATAAAGGACATTATCAGGATAACTGATGAAATCTGAGTAGGAAGTCTAGATTAGATAACAGTACAGTACCAGTATTAAATATCCTGGTTTTGGTAACTATAATGCAATTATGCTTAAAAATGTCTGTATTCTTAGGAAATATACATTGAAATATTTAGAAGTTAAAGGGCACAATGTCTTTAATGTCCTCCCAACGTTCAGGGGGAGAAAATCTGTATATATTTGTATATTTGTTGGTAAATAGGTAGGTAGGCAAGTATAAAGAAAGAAAGAAAAAAAGGGAGAGATGGAGGGAAGGAAGAAGGAAAGAATGAACAAATGAGCAAATGGGGCAAAATGTAATCAATTGGTATATCTTGGTAAAAGATATTGGAGTGTTCTTTGTACTACTGCAACTCTTCTATAAGTCTGAAACAAGAGCATTTTTCAAATGCTCACACTGCTCTTAACATACTTAACTTACCCTAACCTACTTTTTCTTCTTCCGTAACACTGACTACCACCCTTCAACATGCTATACATTTATTATTTATCTATATGACCTTCCTAGAACAACTAAAATGCAAATCTATGAGGGCAAGGATCTGTATCTTTTTTGGTTCACTGATATAGTCTAGGGTCCTAGGAAGTGCTTGGCACAAAGTAGGTGCTCAAAAAATCTTTGTTGACTGACGAGAGAGATAATCAGGGTGAACTGGGAAAGTAGTGATGATAATAGAAATTAACTACTGCATTGACAATAGCTAACATAATAATAAATATTTATTGACCATTTACTATTTTATTTCTATGTATATTACCCATAGTAATTCCAAGTGCTTTACATATATTACTTATTTAATCTGCCAAAATTTCTGAGATAGGTACTATCATTATATTCACTTTATAAAATGAGAAACCTGAAGCACAGAGAGTAGTAGCTTTTCCAAGGTCACCCAGCGATAAAGTGATGGGACAGAAAGAGAAAGCCAGATATACCGACTCCTACAGTCCTCTGTTGTGCCTTTTGAGCCAAAGGGAGAGGCAGTGTCCAGTAGCACAAAGGCAAACCATTCAGGATCAGACACACCTGGGGTGAGTACTGAGTCTATTAGACATTAGCTGTGCAACTTGAAGACAGTAACTTAATTACTCCGTCACCAAATTTCTTAATCTAAAAAGATGCACATGATATTTACCACATAGGAATGTGAGGCTTAAGAGATATAAAGTGCCTGAAAGTGATTAGAAAATCATAATCATTATTAGTTGTACCCTCCCTCCTTAAAGTGAGTGATGAATTTTTGTTGTTTGTTTCTCAGGTTGGCTTACTAGATGGTGATATTGTCGAATAAGCTAGAGAACAGTTGTTAATCATGGTCAATTCCCATTTTAGGTATTAGCCACTGTTTGGTCTCTGGCATTAATACATAACACTTTCGGGGCGCCTGGGTGGCTCAGTCGGTTAAGCGTCCGACTTCAGCTCAGGTCAGGATCTCACGGTCCGTGAGTTCGAGCCCCGCGTCAGGCTCTGGGCTGATGGCTCAGAGCCTGGAGCCTGCTTCCGATTCTGTGTCTCCCTCTCTCTCTGCCCCTCCCCTGTTCATGCTCTCTCTCTGTCTCAGAAATAAACGTTAAAAAAAATTAAAAAAAAAAATTGTCTCTTAAATACATAACACTTTCTCCTTTTTTGTTGGACTCAGTATTCCACGTATATTGTCCCTTTATGTGTCAGCAAACTAACCTTCTTAGGACGATCTACATTGGCACCAAAATATGCAGGTGCAGCATAAATGGAACAGCATTTCTCCTGTTCTCTTCTTGAAAAGAGGATGATCTTGGGACCTCTAGAGAGCCTATATGAGTGGGGAATAAAAACAAAGTGATACTTCTTCCCTGAAGTGAGCTGTAAATAGAAAAGAGTGGGAGGAATTGGTATGTGTAATGAATTGCTATAATTTTATGAAATATTTTTAACATTAGTGCTGCTCAGTGTGACAATGAAAATGTCAGTAACGATCATTGTTCTACTTACTGTGTCAACACAGACTCACTTCTTGGTGATGTTTTTGTTCTATTATTTGCATATATGACTTAAATTAATGACCTATTTAGTATTACTATATATTTCAATCTGGAGTGTAGGCAGAGGGTTTTGGTACTTCATAAATCCCTTATTAATAAAACAAAACAACCCCAAACTTCTGATATTCTCAAAGAAAAATGTGTCAGAAGAACAAGACCCTGAATCAGTAGTTTCCCTTGAAATGCTGGGGCCCAAAGATGACAGTACAGGTGAGCACACTGTTTGGAGACTGATCCCTGCACAAAATTTACTCATATGGGGATATACTTTGTCTATTCCACAATATAAATGAGTCCTATTTCTCTACCTTTACATCAAATCATGTAACCAGATACACCTTAGCTTGCAATCAACGTATTTTCACTCTTACGTGGCACTTGCATTAGGCAAACAGCATTTGAATGTAGTCCATGTTGTAATATTTATTGACTTTTTAAATTTGTACAAAGAACTTTCTACAGTTATTCATATATAATAGCTCAATAAGTCTAGTGATATTAGGTATAACTCTTTGCATATTTACCCTGGAGGATGACTAGATATTACATGAAATTTATCCTTTAAATAATTTTCTTTGAGTGAAACAAAGCCTCCCTTCTTTCAATTTAACATGGATACACCCACAAAGTTTAGAAGTAGCTAAATATCTGATTTTTTAAAAAATTAATGTTTATTTATCTTTGAGAGAGAGAGAGAGAGAGAGAGAGAGAGAGAGAGAGAGCAGGTAGAGGGCAGAGAGAGAGGGAGACACAGAATCTGAAGCAGGCTGCAGGCTTTGAGCTGGCAGCCCAGAGCCCAACGTGGGGCTCGAACCCATGAACTGTGAGATCATGACCTAAGCTGAAGATGGACACTTAACCAACTGAATCACCCAGGTGCCCCAAAATACGTGCTTTTAAAATTCAGTCTTTAAGAATGAATCTAACAATCAGGAATTGTTAAAATTTTTTAAATAAAAAAATGCATTTGATTAATCGGTGTTGAGATACCTGGGTGGCTCAGTTGGTTAAGCATCTGACTCCTGGTTTTGGCTCACTCATGCTCTTGCAGTTTGTGAGTTCAAGCCCTGCATTGGGCTCTGCGTTGACAGTGCAGAGGCTGCTTGGGATTCTCTCCCTCTCCCGCTCTCTCTGCCCCACCCCTGCTCATGATCTCTCTATATCCCAAAATAAATAATTAAACCTAAAAAAAAAAAAAAAAAAGATGAATCAGTGTTTCGGTTAAAAGCACAAAATTAAAGGAGTATGGCCAAAGTGTCCTATCCAAATCCAAGTAAAGTTGATACAGAACTAAAATGACTTGAGTTCTTAGGGGAATCATATGGGATATTAGATACTGTTTACAAGATATCAGTTTTTCGAAAGTGATTTTTAAAGCCATTCTACTAGATAAACTACCTGTATTACTTCTTGTTAGTATCCACATTTCATGGTTCTACAGCTAGTTACACATTCGGAGCATCTGCTAAAGCTCAAATTCTGCTCTAGCTTCCTGTAGAGGAGTTAAGGATTATTTGCTTTTATATGGTTCATTTATGTCTGTGGTATGTGATAAAGGTGGTGATTTCTTGACACAGAAATATAGATGGGTTTTCCCCATTAAAAGCTCTATGGGGGGGGAGGGGAGGAAACCCTTATAAATCACTGTGTGGTCTTGTAAATCATGCAGTGTTGTGAGATATTTTCCTCCCAGGTTTGAATCAGAATAACAAGCACACATGAAATTGTCAAGAGCATCCAAAAAGAAAGCAGTATCACCCAAAACAAACAAAACAAAGTCTAATATTATTTTAAGCAAAAATCCTGAAAAATTGCTTGACCCAAATGAAATATTTCCAAGAGTGCTACCAAGAATATGAAAATATTAATAGGTATATATGTATTCCTATTTTATATCAGGAAATTATAGAAAGATACTAAAGCTACGGTAATAGCAGTAACAATAGAATAAATTCTATTTATTGAGCACTAACTCTGCCTGACATTTTGCTAATGGCTTTCCCCTGACTTACTGTTTAATCCCTGCAATCACACCATGAAGTTAGCATCATGTTACAGATAAGAAAATTTTTGACTGCTATCTGCATATTTACTAGAATATCCTGTAAATGTACCATGATAATTTTATTTCAAGTCATATCTCATTTAGGGAAATTATTTGACACTATGTAACTGTGTAATTTCTCTTCTCACTTTTCATGGTCATACTTCTAATTAGGGACAGAGAAACTCTTCATATGTGCATTTCTCAAATAAAAAAAAAATACTTATGCTTCTAGATTTGCAGTAACTCTTTCCTACCATCTGTTTCCTAAATAATGATTACCAACAGTAGACATCAATTGACCACTAATTGTTCATGAAGTACAGATACAGAAAAGAGATTAAAAATGAAAGTATTCTCCCCAAACTGATATACAAATACACAAATACATACAACACACAATATTTTTAACCTTATGATACTAGGCACAATATCTTCCAAGGAATATCCATGCCCTAAAAGAGTTCAGCTTTTACAGACATTGAGTTTTATTTATTATGAGGGGAAAGCTTTTATCAACAGAAGATTCTGGCTTATTTTAATAACATAGATACCTTAGTACTATAAATATAGATCTGTATTTATAAGGTGACATTTATTCATTTCATATTTTCTTAAAGTGACTGAAGTGGGTTACTCCTTTAAATATGGAACTGGTTATTTTATAAATCATTTGGGCAATAGTTTGTGAGATGTTCTAATGGGGAAAAAGACAAGAAAATCTCATTATAACAGAGATGATATGGTGGAAGTCATCCAGTACCTATGGTGATCCTTTGTTGAACAACAAAGATCTTTCTTTTTAGATCACTGACCTGGGAGTATCAAATAAAATGTGTTTCTTCTGAATTTCTAAATTCTTACACCTGATGTGTTTACCTTTTCCTTTGACTGCTGGAAAATTGAGTCTAAGTTTTGATTCTAAAATTGATTCTATCAATTTTAAAGGACTACACAGTGTGTGTATTTTACAATGATGATTCTGTTTTTCTATCTTTATTTCCTGTTAATCTGATTCCCAAGTATTTATTTTATATTTCATATGTGTATGTATGTGTATGCTTACATATGTACATACATGTATGTATATTAAGTGTGAGTGTGTGTGTGTATATGTGTGTACTTTAGCTACATCAATCTCCTTATAGAATGAATAGAGTAAGACAGGGCAGTAACATTTAGAAAAATAAAACCAACAATCATTCGGACACAATGCCTACCATAATATATCATATTTTTAAAAATATGTATTCTACTACATTCCATACAGACATATGCCAAATTTTCTTACCCCTAAGTAAAAAATGAAATTAAAGAAAATGTAAGCAATGAAACTTGCTCCCAACCTTCACAATGAAGGTCTTGTGGAAAGAACATGGACTAGCAAGCCAAATATGTGGATTCCCACACCATCTTAACTTGGGCTACCTGTTTGAATTTGTATGAACAGCCCACACTCCAAGAGCTTTAGCTTCCGCATCTCAAAAATGAAGAAAATCTTTCCTTTTTTTCCCTTTTTTTTAAAGTTTATTTATATATTTTGAGAGAGAGTGAGTGGGGGAAGAGCAGACAGAGAGAGTCCCAAGCAGGCTCCCCACTGCCAGCAGAGAGCCCAATGCAGGGCTCGAACTCAGCAACCGTGAGATCATGACCTCAGCTGAAATCAAGAGTTGGAAACTTAACAGACTGAGCCACCCAGGTGCCCATGAAGAAAATATTTTCTATTTACCAGATTTTTGTAAATTTTCATGAGATTAAGTAAATTTGTCACATAGTAGAGACTCAAGAAATGCTCATTCTTAGTCTTCCTCATGGAAATCTCTATTCACTAGATTTTCACTAAACACACATGAGACATTCTGAAAATGTTTTATATATCAATTATAATGAATTAAAGGGACCTATTTTCCTTTACTGGAATGGGCTATATAGGGAAAAATTTACTATAACTTTACGTTCAAAAAAGACATATGTTCAGTGAATTTTTTAAATGATGGTGCCCAATGCTTGTAAAAATATACATACGCATGTATTTCTGCTTGTTAGGAATGGTCACTCTCTCATAATGCAAATGGGAGTATACATAAATTATCCACAGACTGTCTCAAGAGGTCTCAGAACTTTTGTATGTTACCTTTGATCTAGAAATTTGACTTCCAAGAACTTTGATGAAAAATAATTAACGTGGGTCACCTGGATGTCTAGGATGGTTAAGCGTCTGACTTTTGATTTCGGCTCAGGTCATGATCTCATGGTTCATGAGTTCGAGCCAGATGGAAGACTCTGCACTGACAGTGCGGAGCCTCCTTGAGATTCTCTCTCTCTCTGTCCTTCCCCAGCTTGTGCACAGGAGTTCTTGCTTTCAAAATAAACTTTAAAAAAATGAGTAGGTACAGAAATTTTACAAAGATGTTCATTGCAATACTCTTTATAATATAAAAATTGGTTTAAAATCTATATTCAATAGAAGGTTACTGAGTAAAGTGGAATACATTTAGATAACTGAATTCTGACTATCATATAATGAGATGGCAAAATATATTTCTTGACATGAAAAGATGTATGTAGCTTATCATTGAGATAAAAAACAGATCTTGCAATATCATATACCGAATAACCTTATTTTTTGGAATAAATTCATACTTCTGTAAAGGAAAAAATCTAGGGGAGTTTACAAAAAAGATGTGAAAATGGCCATGGTTGTTTCTGCAACATTGCAGGTGATTTTTATTTCTTTTAGCCTAACTGTATTTTCTCATTTTTCTGTGATGAACACCTGGCACCCATGTAATAAGAGACATCAGCTGAAAAACAAAGAAATGCCTAAAGTCCAACTCAACTTCTGTTTTATGCTTTGCTGGTGGTACATTCCAGGGCAAATGATTTAGAAGAGAACTGAGCATAGCATGCTACTTATATGGTGTGGTCCACAATCCTGTCCTTTTTTTTTTTTTTTTTTTTTTTTTTTTTATAAATGTGTTCTAGTGACCTTAAACAACCTAAACATAGGATAGTTGAGAAGATTTGTGGAGAGGGTGAATATGCTTGTGAGATGTTATCAGCACCATTTACATTTTATCTCTTTTCTCTTAAGATGTGCTGCTATTGGACAAGACCATTGCATTTGTTACAACAGAATTCAATTACCAAACAAGTAATTTGGAGCAAGTTCTGAGCCAGTTTTCTCTCACTTTTGAGTATTTGGTAGTGTCCTAGACGCTTTGATATAACCCTTCAACTCCTCTTTTTTTTTTTTTTTTGTCACTAGAGTAAACTAGTATCTACACATGTCTTGCTATATATAGAGAAATACACTCTTAAGTAGGAACTAGTATATTTTCTGCTCAAAAGAAATATCACATATTTTGTAAGCCAGCCTAAATGACATGCTAATGGACTGAGACATAATGTACAATCCTGAATATCTAATTTACTACTCTGAAGGGGCTTGAATTTGGGATGAATATGTCAGGTTTCTCTTATAAATCTCACCTGCCTAACATTGTTTCTGTCCCTTTGACTGAATGTAATATTTATTTTCATGTCTTTAAAAAAGGACAATAAACAAACAAGCAAAACAAATAAATCTACACTAGTATTAATGTGCTCTATAAAAATAATTTGTACATCCTGTTGAGAACACAAAGAATATCAAATAGGAGGACCATCTAAGAGGAATAACTGTCTAGGGTATACTTCCCCAAAATGTTGCCTATGCTTGTAAAATGAAGTGACTTGGAAATAAGTTCTACCCTCTTCCAGTGACCTTTGGCCCCCATATGTCTTCTTCTCTACCCACCTTCTCAAAATATTCCCTCAGAAGCCTTTTTCTCAACCTAAAAATAGCTCCCAGATGTCTTGCTACCTCACTGTGTAGCCTCCCTCCCTTTTACTGAGATTGTATGATTAGGAAAGATAGCAGGAAGGGTTTAACAACAGGACCCCTTTTTTGGTTCAAAATAAGTTCATGCATAGCAGGTCTGTTTCTTTATCTCTGTGTGAATAGTACAGAAATGTAGAACACCCTTTTCTGTAACTTTACTTACAGATAACATTTGGAAGTTGTAGCACACTTCTTTGGTTTACAGTTTAAATTTACATGTCAGTATTTTTCTAATTTTTGGTGAAGCGGTCTCAGAATAAACTAATAGCTGACTTGAATTCTATGTATCAATTCATTTGCTAAATGTCTTAATGGAAATCTCTGTTTACATTTCTAGCAAGTATCTCCTGTTTTCCCACATTCTATGATTGATAACTATCACTGAATTTCCTGGCAATGTGGGTTAACCCTGGTCTTCTAGTCTAAGAATGAAAATCAAGTAAATACAAAAGGCTTTGCATCATTCTCTTTGGTGAAGCCACTTATGTTTTGAATGGGGCACAATGGTCAAAAGGAGAGTTTATAAATAAGAAAACAGATATTTATGGTAATTTCTGCCCTTTCCTCATGAGTCACTGTGGGTAATGTTTGCAATTTTGCTGTGGCTGTTGTTAAACATCCATTACCTATTGCCAAACTTGCAATAAAATATCTCTAATAAGAGAGGCAGCAGGGCCTGACTGAACTCACAATCAAGGCTTTTGTCTTTAAAGAAGAATCTGGTTGGAGAACCTCCCTCCTCATTAGTATCTTTTGTCAACAATTTCAAGCATGGAAACAGCCTTAGAAAGACCCATGACTTTGGGATTGGAATGAAGCTGTAAAAAGCATGTTTTTATAAGAACAAGAAGTCAGAAAGTTGATCTTCATTGGTTTTCTGCCTACCATGTGGAACGTACCCCTGAGACCTGGTGTGTGCACCAGCACTTCAGCTGATGGGAGAACAGGCATCATCGTATTCAAAGTGGGGTTCACTGTGCATTTCTTTCATGAGAACAAAGTTTTAAAAACATCTTAATACAGGTTCAAAAATGTTCTATGTGCTGTAATAATTAGGTCAACCAAACATTACTTGGTCAACATTAAAACAGAAAGCTGGGTAACAGTTGAAGTCACAAATAGTTTTCCGTGAACTTGGATGTCTTGAGCAAAGCGGAGATGTTTGCATAATCTTTTCTGTAGCAACAACATTCCACATGCATATTTCTCTTTAAAAAGAAACTCCATGCTCAGTGGTATTCTGGGTTCAAGGCCTGAATAAAAAGCATCTCAAGTCAAAAGTCCATTTCTAAAAACTGAGATGTAGGGAAGGTCATAAGTTTTTTACTACTCTTTTAAATCACTTATGGATGACTAAAAACCACGTTGATTCAAATACACATTCACTTAAATCCTTGAACTTGAACTTTTAGCTATCTAGCCCAATGTCTTCCCCCAAATCATCCCAAATGTTTGAGGTTTATACAAACAAGATAAATCACTATATACAACACCAAGCAGAAAAGGTGAAATGCACAATAAACTTGTTTGCATAATTTTTCTCAAGGCCTGGAAATAAAATGTTAAATGTAGCTTACCATTTTTGTGGCGTTGTTCTAAAATATGGGTCTCATAGTGTATATGATATAACACTCATTTTTAAAAAATGGAAATATAAAACTAGAGATCCCAGTCTAAAAAATAAAAAGCAAATCTTTGAATTATACTTATTTTGAACATCTAACTATCCCAGGAGATTGATCAAGACAGCATTTAATAAAGCAGTATTTTCATGATGAAAATTACTTTGCTTTCTGCTTTGAGCCAATGGGAGATGTGTCCAAAATTGTCATTTTTCTTCAATACAGTAAACTTGTATCATTTTATGAATAAAATTTAATTTTATGAATTGAACTATGTGGTTAGATCATAACTTTACTAGCATAACAATAAATTCTACACAATAATATTTTCATACAAATTTTTATTATAGATTATACATTGAATTGTTACACATTAATACATACTTATCACCGCACAGAGTTGTAAAAGTAAGCCTGAAACCCCTCTAGACATGGCAGAAGAAAATAATTGCTACATGCTTATGCCTCATCCTTGTATGAAAATAGTGATAATCACCTTAATAATGATTATGTGTAACAGTAATAGCCAACAAAGCTATGGTAAGGGGTGAGGCAGTCAACCAACTAACCAGGCTGCCAATTTTAAGGAGAATTAAACATCACCAGGATAAATTATAATATGATTATTGGTTAATATAGACTTCCAAATAAGTAGCTTTTGTAGTTGCTGAAGTAAAAATTGATACTAATCACTCCAAATTTGTGCCAGTAAGCAAAATTTAAAATAACAAATACCTCTTTGCCAACCCCAATCTTTTTTGAGAGGTAAGTTTCAAAGTACAACTGCCAGCTTTACCAATAAATCTAAAACCAGCCAGGTTAAGTTGTTTATATCTCACTCTTAGTTCACTAAAACTATTGATATGTGGATAAGGCTCTTTACCAGAAGCAAGTAATCTATTTCATTGTCAGCAGTTTAAACCATTCACTATGCCTCCCCAAAATTTTATACTTTAGGAAATCACGCACACACAACACACAGACACGCAAAACACATACATACCAAAGAGGAGGAAAATATCTAAAGAAATTTTGGGGGGACAATGACTCTGTAGATGGAAGTGAATTAGTAAGTAAAACTATTTTAGCTCCTTCATCTATGAAAGCTTTTTTTTTACAGAAAATTATGTTCATATTGAATGTGAAACCAAAAATAGAATGGAATATTATTCGATTTCTGTTCTGACCAATAATTTCATTGAAGTTTCTACAACTGAAGACCAAGCTGGGATTAGAATAGTTCTTGCCCAT
Source organism: Leopardus geoffroyi (assembly GCF_018350155.1). Lineage (NCBI taxonomy): Eukaryota > Metazoa > Chordata > Mammalia > Carnivora > Felidae > Leopardus > Leopardus geoffroyi. Next base: position 101,270,845 of record NC_059338.1, on the reverse strand, counting down.
GTGTAGATGAAATTGCAGTATATACTGATAAACAAGATTTGACTAATGTTCCTAACATTAATTACAATGGTCTGCTAACTGGGATTTTGGACTTAATTTTCTTTTAATGTTGATTTAATTTTGAGAGAGAGAGAGAGACAGACAGAGACAGAGAGAGACAGAGCACAAGTGGGGGAGGGGCAGAGAGAGAGGGAGGCACAAAATCTGAAGCAGGCTCCAGGCTCTGAGCTCACAGCTCAGAGGTCTGAATGGGTGCTTGAAACCGCATTGAGTATTTTATGATATTCTGTAACATGCAGAATGTATACAAAGATAAACAATGAATTTATTTATCTTTCAGATTCCAATAACTGCTATTTCTGTTTCAATGTATTACAGAAAAACTGCTAATGGAAAATCTGACTTGTGAATTTGGCTTGTAACTTTAATAAACTTTAGTTCATCAAAAATTCTTAGAATTGTCTATGTCAAAAGAAAGTCTGACCTAATTACAGGTTGAAAATGCTTGAATCAAAATATAGAAATATCATAAAAACTACAAGGTTTTCTAAACTGAGACAAAGGAAAAAAAAATAATTTTAAAACATTTGAACAAGACTTTGCAAATGCCTAGTAAATAATTTTTATTCTAGTGAGAGAAAATGACTAATTGTATCTAACAAGTGATAAAGTATTTAAAAAATTGAAATGCATCAAAATGTTATGTTTGGTGCAGCAAAATATGCCCTATTATAAAGAAAAAAATGTGAATTTTTTCTATAAAATAGCAGTTTCCCTGCCCTCTCACTAAATAAATATTGATCACATTGAACATGGTCCAGGAGGTCTAATATCATGTTAATTGCTTTGCATGTATTATCTTATTTAATCTTCCCAAAAACCTCATTAAATAAATTCTATTATCTTCCCTTTACACATGACATATGACAAAATTAAGGCCTAAAAGGGTTAAGTAACTAGCAGAAAATCACATGGTTAGCAAGTTCAAACCCATGACAATCATATTTCCAATCTAGTGCTCATAACTCCATCTAAGACTATCTGAGCTCTGTTCAGTAAGTTCCTATATTTGGCAATGCTTAGTTAAGCTCTGGATATGTATTACTCTATATCCTGGTTCTCTCTCTTCCCCCCCCCTTTTAAATCTCCTATGGAGTAATCTTTGGCTTCATTTTATATTCAAAGAGCAAACTTGTCCATGTGCCCTGTGACTACCTGAGGATACAGTATGAAACACTTCAATAAATAAAAAATTTTCAGTCGATAAGACAAAATGAGAAGTTGATTGGAATTCAACCCATAGTATGTGGGAACTGGGCATAAATAAGAAATCCACTGTATTCTACTACCAATGTTTACAACAGTTTCAGTGTTCATAACTCAAAGACACCTATTTTCACTGTACATTAACCGTTACAAGTTTTAGACTACTTGGTTGCATTGTCAAACCAGTTTACATAAAATAAGTTATTTTTATACGTAAGCTTAGACCTTTTAATATATGCTTGATTGCCTTTGCAGAAAGTCACTGTAGTAGGGGAAAAAATGGCAGGCTCCAAAAACACATCAAATAAAACAGGGAATTGAATTATAATGTAAATTTACTTTAAAATCCATTTTCAATTTTCTGCCCTCTGCTTTAGAAATAAGTGAAAAGAGAACAAAGGACTGATTGGTGACTAAGTGCTGAAAACTTCGGTCATAAATTTCATGGACTCCGAGTGATTTTCGACAGATTGCCCTATGAAAATGTGCAGAAACCATCACCATGACCTCACTACTTTATTCTGAACATTCACGTCTCTTGTGTTATGCCTCCATTCAAGGGGCAAGAATGCATCTGAGTCTTGGACAGTATGAATCTAGTGAAATACTCCAGGTATCCTCCAAGTAGAACTGTTCAACAATTCCAAAATGTGGTGAATTATAAGGTGCTTGGTTTTTTTGTTGTTGTTTATTTATTTATTTGAAAGAGAGAGAGAGAGAGAAGGTGTGTGAGCAGGGGTGGGGTAGAGAGAGGGGGAGAGAAAGAGAGAGAATCTTAACTAGGCTCTATGATGACAGCATAGAGCCCAATTTGGGTCTCGAACCCAAATTAGGTCACGAGATCATGACCTAAGCCAAAATCAAAAGTTGGCCACTTAATCTACTGACCCATCCTGATGCCCATAAAATGCTTATTTTTAATTCAGTATCTATAAGTATGTTCTACAGCATGTACAGATTCTCAATCCCTCCTTTCTTGAGGTGGGACAAAGGGTTGAGGGGTGGGGATTAGAATAGGGATAAGATCAGGGGTGGGAGAGTTTAAGCAAGAAATGTATATATCAACCATGTCTTTGGATACATAAAAAGGGCTACTAGCTGCCTATTTGGATTTTGTGAATAAAACTAAAGGTAAAATAGGATTGATATCTCATAAAATAGATTGAGCCAGTGAATTAAAACTCAAACATTTGTGCATGCATGAGTGAGTACTTCTCTGCTGTTGAACAAAAGAACTGCAAATCTTAATGTAAGATCTGTTTTCACCTAGAGTCAGTTTAAATCCTTGCTAGAACATTAAAGGCCTTCTAATGGAATATTTCTGCAACACACATACACACACAATATATGGAGAATACTCTGTACTAGTCAACTTGCTGCCTGATGAACGCAAATGGGAGTAGGGAAGAAAACTAACTTTCAATTTAATTATAGTATATTTTTATGATCAAGGGAGGCAATTCCAGTTTTCTCTTATTTAGATACAATTTTAAGTTAAATATTAATAGACATAACCCTTTACAAGAAGGCATTGCCTAGGTGGAGTCCAATGCAGAAAATCTGTATTAATACTCTTTAATGAGACTAAGCTATTTATTTTTGGCCTCTTGTCACATCATTTTGGGGGGCAATCAAAAATCATGAAGATACTTTGCTAAGTCTGCATAGTATCTCTAGTTGCCTGAGTCTCCAAGGACACTTGAAACCTCAGGCGTACTGCAGTATGCCTAGGATACACAGAGCCACAGGAAAAATAAGAAACATCTTTTTGAAAGTTAATTTTATATAAAAATGTGTAAATAAAGGAAGAATTTTATATTAAAAATTGATAATTGATACACTGCTAACTCATCATATTTATTGCTATCATAACAATATTTATAAATTTTGTATTGGGCTGGATCATTGAAGGCTATACTTGCAAACTCTTGGGTTTTCATTCTTTCTCTCTCTAGGAGCATTTCATAGGAAAGTTTGAGAAACTTAGGTGATTAATTACAGTAAGACAAACCTAAATTAAATTTTAGTGAAAGGCACCATACTGTTAAAAACCCTAAACAGCAGGCCACTTGTCAGTATTTGCAATAGGTACTTAAACAAAGCAATTCAGTGTTTCCTCTTCCCTTGAATTAATTAGCTATTGATCAGCTTAAAATGTAATCTTATCACATTTAAATTCTCCAAGTCAAGATACATATTACAATCAAAGTGATAAAAATATACAGTGTCACTGCTGAACTGGCAGTATTTTATTCTTTTGTCTAAAATAATAATGCCACTTACAGTCATTGGTATCCTAGAGTGAATACAATGCATACTAGATAAAAAAAAAAATCATTGCACAATCCCACTCTATTAAGGGTTTAATGTTACTGAGCCTATTCTTCAAAATCCAGTTACTTTTAACTTACATTCATATAGGATACATGTTGTGGCCAAAGTGTACCACAAACAGCCAATAAATTCTATACTAATTATATTTTGCTTGTTGATGGTTTGTTTTCATAAATAAGTGAATGAATAAATACATAAATAAATTTTTTATTGGTGATATATGGGGCTTTCTCTACACACTGAAATATACAAAATGCTTTATATACCATCCTATTTTCAAAACAAGCCAATAGGTATATTATTTATATTCAATTTTTTATTGGAGAACATAGCAAACAAGTGCAGAAAGTGTCAGTTTAAATAACAAATCACTAGTTAAGAACACTTATGTGGTCAACATTTTAGTTATTAGCTGTATAATAACCATATGAGAACTTTGCCTTGGGCTATAAAACTTCAGGAAGACAGATAGTGCAAGACTATTTAGTTCCATTTTCTTGGGGGCTAAATGAACTATCAGCTCTTTATTGTTTATTTGAAAAGTAAGTACATGTTTTTAGATGGTAATGACATACAGCAATAATCTTGGCAATGATGATGTGAAGAAAGAGAGGAAACAGAGAAAAAAGCTGAAGGCCAAATCTGAAATTGGTCCCATTAGGACTCTGAAACCGTCTCTTAAGCAGAACAGATTGGCTCCAGGTAGCATGAACATTACTTAAGCTTCCCTTGGAAGAACCAACATGACTAGATAATTGGTTCAGTCACATAAAAAATATTGAGTTACAGCATTAGTGTGAAAAATATATACCTACAGATGGACTCTTTAGGGTGGAGAGGACTTTAGAAATTGAGGAATTAAACGTGTAAGATCTTTACAACTGAGGTTGCTGGTACACATGTCCCTATCTCACAGGTGATCATAAGGCTTTCACAGCTTGGGCTCCATAGTAAAGAAATAAAATGTGACTCTTGGGTTTAGGGTCATTTAGCAGTAAAAAGGCTTATGAATCACAAATCAGGACACACAAAAATAATTCCTTGCTCCTGTTCAACTATATGTTCGATACAATCCCAATAAAAGGTAAATGCGTTTAAATGGAGCTTTTATTTTTTACAATATGTACATTAATAACAAGCATAAAACAACCAACTAACCAATCAATTAATGCCCCCACACACACAAACAACTCTAAGAAAGAAGGAAATCATAAAGTGAGAGCTGAAAAAGAAACACTAAACTTAATCTTTATTTCCCTCTTATTCTCTTATACTAATAAAAGAAAGGTTGCATTTCTGTCCCTGTGATAGGAAGGCTTCTAAGATGGACCCTAGTCTTCCCTGCATCCTAAAATTTACAAACTTGTGTAATTTCTTCCGCTAGAACATGGGCTGGGTTCAGTGGTTTCTAACCAATAAACTATGGCAAAATTTATGGGATGTCATTTATGCAATCAGGTTGCAAGACTGTGACTTCTAGCTTCCTAACAGACTCTGTCTATTGCCTTTTAAATATGCATGCTTCGATGAAGTAAGCTGCATGTGGAAGAGGTCCATGTGGCAATGGAACTATGGCCCTCAGTTCCACCACTCACAAGGAACTGAATCCAAATAAGCTTGGAAGGGAATTCCCAGTCCAACACTCAGATAAGACTACAGTCGAGGCCAGTATCTTGATTACAGCCTCACGAGGAACCATGAAGCAGAGGACTCATCTAAACTGTGCCCAGATTGCTGAACAGCAAAAATTGTGATTTATAAATGCTGTAAGCTACTAAATTCTGAATAGTTTATTATATAGCATAAAAAATGATTACAGTCCCCAAATGCCCTCCTGAAAAGTATAATGCATTCCAGTTCACCTAGGACCAACAAGTCTATTAACAACATCCTTTTAATAATAATACAACTGTCTGCAAATAAATGAAAGGTGGCAACATTGTCATTATGCTATTATCTTTTATTTTTAATTAAAACCAGCATCTGCAGAGCAAATTTTGTTAATCTATTTTGAATGACACAATATTTAAATATTTTACATATATACATAATATTATATATATGTAATACATTTCAACTCCTATGTATAGCTGCTGACAATTGACAATTTTCGGGTACTCATAAATAACTCATTTTAAAAATGAAAGTTCTCCAGAATAAATTAAAGAATTGCTTTAAAAACTGCACAAGGATTTCTCTCATTAACACATGTAGACATGTAGAATACAATCTAAAGATCAAGAGACTTTATTTATTTATTTTTTTAATTTTTTTTTCAACGTTTATTTATTTCTGGGACAGAGAGAGACAGAGCATGAACGGGGGAGGGGCAGAGAGAGAGGGAGACACAGAATCGGAAACAGGCTCCAGGCTCCGAGCCATCAGCCCAGAGCCTGACGCGGGGCTCGAACTCCCGGACCGCGAGATCGTGACCTGGCTGAAGTCGGACGCTTAACCGACTGCGCCACCCAGGCGCCCCAAGATCAAGAGACTTTAAAAGCTTGAATAAAATAAAATATTAAGTGTATTATAAAATTTAGACAAAGATTCAGATAAATTTTAAAATAAATGTATTTTTTTTTAAATATACAAAATAAAGAAAGGTTGGGAATTACCATTCACTTGGGGCTGTATCTGGCAGTAATTAGATATACTAATTTAATGTGGTAGGTAAAAGCATGAATTCTGAAGTCAGTCAACTTGGGTTCTTTTCCTTACTCTGCTATCTAACAAATATGAGACACTGGACAATCTCTGTATGCCTCAGTTTCCTTATCTCTCAAATAAAAATAATAAGGATATATGTTAGATGAGGATTAGACCGGATAATACATGGAAAAGCATTTAAATTGCTTCTAGATATAGTAGGAGGTTAAAAAAGTGTTAATTAAGTACAAAAGTGATCTTATGCATATGGCTTACCTCTATGGTTTTTTTCAGGTACAAAATAAGAGATTGAAGAAGACAAGTTTTTTTTTTTTAATTTTTTTTTTTTTTAACATTTATTCCAGAGAGAGAGCATGAATGGGGGAAGGTCTGAGAGAGAGGGAGACACAGAATCTGAAACAGGCTCCAGGCTCTGAGCTGTCAGCACAGAGCCCGATGCGGGGCTCGAACTAACAGACCACGAGATCATGACCTGAGCCAAAGTCGGATGCCCAACCGACTAAGCCACCCAGGTGCCCCAGAAGACAAGTTTTTAAAGTCCTCTACAGTCTTAAAATCTTGATGATTTTATTTTGTATCAGTCAAAAATACTTAAAATAGGTAGAAAATACGCAGTCATTCATTTATTCAATACTTATTTATTTATTAAGTCCCTACTATGTGTTGGGTAGTATATTAGATGTTGATAACACTACGATAAAGGTCTGCTCTGACTTCCTGGAGCTAGAGAAGCCATCAAAGATAATGGTTATGAACCCAAAGTTGCAATCAGATTCTCTGGGACTTAGGGCTTTACAATTTTAGACCATTTCCTTAACTCTCAACAGCCCAGTTTCCTCCCCTTTGAAATGGAATGATAATGGTCACATTCTCATAATTCTGTGGTGAGGACTGAGTTAATACAGGTAAAACATTGTAAACAGAACTTGGAAATAGCAAGTATGCAATAAATACTAGTATTGTCAGGAGGAGATTGAGACAGGAAAACAACCAAGTGTATTCAGTATGATAATGGGTTGGGAAGGACAGAACACAAGGAGCTAGAATAGTGAATCAAGAAAGTTTCCCAGAGTCAATATTTGACTTCATATTAAAGAACTAAGAGAAGTAGTTTAAGAAGGTACAAGTTCCAGTAAAGACTTCTGTCTAGAACTGTCTAATGCTTAGAACTGCTAAGCCCTCTGGGAGCCTTTCTACTACCCCTCCTGATATTTCCAATCCTGGCACTGAAAGCATTCACATAGACTAAAAACTCATCTATCCAGGGAATTCAAACATGGACTGTGAGAGGTTGGTCTGACTAAGATTTTTGTATAAAGGTAGAAAGTGAACAAAACGACTTCTAAATTTCCACTCAATTCTAAATTGCAATTCAATTAACTTAAATACCCATTTTGCTGAGTACAAAATATGAGTCAGGAATATGATAATTTCCTTTATAGTATTGTTTATGCCTATTGTCCTGGTGAAATTAATAATGGAGCACACTTTGAATCTCAAAAGTATCTACTGCCACTAGAGAATATTAATTCTTCCTAAAGTCACATGCCTCCAAGGAGTCTGTCGTGCAGCTCCATGGAGACTGACAAGCTGGATTCTATGGCTGAAGAAAATAACCTCCTTGGTATTCCTACTAAAGTAGGGTTTTATTCTACTAAAGGCTATTGTCATCTATTGCTCCTCTTAGCTCTGCCCCTAAACCTGCCAAGCCCGATGTGTCCCATATATTCTTTGTAGTTGCAGGTCAGAAAATACTTTTTAAAAAGGAATTATTTCTAAACCCAAAGAAAACCAAAGGATTTCAGCATTTACCTGAATACTGATTGTTAAAAATTATAATTAAGAAACATATCTAAATTCAATCTCTTCTCCAGCCCCACAATTACTACCTTAAATTAAGATTTCATTTCCACTTAATGGATTGTAAATATAATGTTGAAATGCTAATTCTAACCTATGTCTTAGTCAACATCAAGGCCTGACTGAAGATTTAGACTTGTCAAATGTTCAAATGACCAAAAGTTATCATTAAAATATAATTTGTCAGACAAGACACTACAGTTTCTTAAAGTTCTTAATAGGCTGAAACAATAAGCACACCTAAAGGAAAACACAATTTAATACAGATAAATTCAAAGTTCTACCTCTAGTTTAAAACAAGCAAACAAACAAACAAACAAACAAACAAACAAACAAACAAAAAAGGACAGGTGAAGGAGAACAGATTGAAAAGCTGTTCACGTAAATAAAACTAGGGACTTATGTGGGATAGTGTTATCCAATGGCATATAATAAAGCTACTAAAAATGGGTAATGTCTAGGTTGAAATAAATAGAATGTCCAGACCAGTGAACCAAACAGCCCCATGCTTTCTGCACTGTTAGGACCACATGTAGGTACTGTGTTCAGCTCTGCAACTTACAGTAAAATTGACCTAAGCCTATTAAGAAGAGATGAAGAGGGAAAGAATGCCTTTGCAAAGAATGCAAAAAGAAACGTTAGGGAGGTAAAACAGGCGTACAACAACAATACTATAATAATCACAACATTGATGAAGTAGTGCTTTCTATGTGCTGGAGTGTTGGAGACACTTTAAACAAGCTGTTTGCTTTGACTCCTGCATAAATACCAGGAGGTAATAGTATTAGCTTCCTTTTTTTTTTCAAATAAGGAATCTGATACTCAGAAAAATTAAGTTGTCTAAGATTACTTTCACTCCAAATACTTTAAGGTATTCGTGTAGAAGAGAAAGGCTTGTTTTTTCCACAGGGAAATTAATGGAAGCTACAACTTTATACAAAAGAAAAATTCTTCATATTCATAATTACATTAGAGTGGAATTATCTACTTTCCCAGTAGCAAGATCTTGGCTATACTTAATCAAGCTGAGGTAAATGGTCAGTGCTGGGTGGGAGGTGAGCTTAGGTAACCTTCAGGTTTCCTTCCAACATTAAAAACCATGACAAGCATTCTGAGAAACGGAGTACTTTTTTTTTCTTTTGTCTTGGTCAAATCAAAACAAAAAAATCATTCCAACCAGTTGTTATGCTGAACAGACAAGTCTCTTCAACAAAAATAGCCATTCCGATTAATTTGTGTACAAATATCCTTTAATATATTTCCGTCACTGGTCACATTTCATTTGGATTTGCTAATTTTTAAAAGCAACTTTATGGATATCACCTATACATAATATTAGTAGCAAGAATAACAGCAGGGTCTTTATCCACAAGGTTTGAGAATACAGTTACCTCAAAATCTCTCACGGCCTACATTACGCATTGCAGAAGCTTGATGCTGTGAATGCAGAGAGCCGTTCTATTCTCACTGTCCCATTATCTTTTCTGTATTGTATTAACTTAAAATTATTTGTGTGACCATTTGATTAATACCCATTTTCTCACTAGACCGTACACTCCATGAGTGTAGAGATAATGTCTGTTTTGCTCACCTTTGTCCCCAGTGTTTTAGCACTACGTTTGGGAAAAATAGATGCCAATCAACAGACTAACGGATGCAACCTTGGACAGAAAATTTTAATTAACCGCAGGCTTTATAAACCATTTGCACAAGCTCTAGGTCAGACACTATTGCATACAAATAATGTCTCTACAGAAAAGTTTAAGTCAAAACCACTCTCACACTGTTGGAGAACACTACTATAAGTTATATCATCTATGAAAACTAAAAAGCACAATAAATACAGCCCTCAAGTTAGCCTTAAATTGGCCAAAGTCTAGAATGTTTTTCCATCCCTAATTTATGCAATTTTATCACTGCAATCTATTTTTTTTCTGGAAAGCCAAGCAAGATTTCTGGCTTTTCAAATTGCACTTCATAAGCTCCTAGCTAACACACAACAGGTTTGTCATGAGTTACCAAGTAATGAGATTCGACATCAAGCAATATGGATAACACCATACCACATCTTAAAAATACCTTTTTATGCAGCATACAAAAGGATAACATGATGCAGATTTTTCTGGCTTGCTTGAGTGGTACCTTCAACCAAATCACTTTCTGTAAGCTAAAATAAATGGAGAATATCTCACAGTTGATCTGTGAACATCCTGTGTGATGCTCATTATAGCTGTTACAGAATAGATGAGTCAAAACCATACCCATATTCAGAAACTAGAATAGTTTACAGATATGATGTAATAAAATAAAAATTTGAAAATATTTTGTTTTACAATATTTCAATTAAGTGATATAGTTTTGATTTCTCATTCTGTTATAACTCGTAGCTTGTTTAATGAAAGATAAAGAAAATTAATACACTTTTTGGAAGAAAAATTATATACTAAGCTTTCTTATTCAATGTATAAGCCTATAGCCTCAAGGGCCTAGAATAAAGACATTTACAGAGGGTAAAATGTTAAGTATGTGCTATTAGCAAATTTACTAATTTTTTTCACTTGCATTATTGTAGGAGGGTAATAAAATACATTAGGTTGCCCTTAATGCATCCTCAGTGACTTGGCCAATTCATGTTTCTATTCTTATGTAGGACTTTGTCAAAAGTGCAATCTCTCCTGCATATAAATATCATATCACCCATAAACATTAAGATGTATACCAGGTTTTTAGGAAAAGCCTTATTTCTCTTACTTCAGGAAGCTTTGAAAGGATTCTTCATACATGAGAAGTTGAAATCTATTACTTTGTCAATCTTTTTTGTTCTCAAATGGCTCTCAGTAAGGATCAAGCACTGCCCAGCAGGGCTGTTCTCTGATTCTTAGTGAGAACGTTACAACAGAATTCATGTTACAAGAGAATTAGCTAATATGTCTTCTTAACATCTAGAGAAATCCATCGTATAACATAATCAAGCATGTCTATTAAATCCAAGGCACTATACATTTTCACTAGGATCTGATTGTGTTTCTTTGTTTATTAACTTTATTAACTAAAGTCCACACTTTGTTCAGATTTCCTTAGTTTTACCTAATGTTCTTTTCTTTTCTTTTCTTTTCTTTTGGTCCAGTATCCCATCCATAACATAACATTTACACATTATATACCCTTAGGCTACTCTTGCTTTTTTTGATGATCTTGAAATTTTTGAGGAGTACTCATCAAATTATTTGTTGAATACCCCCTACATTGAGATTTTTCTGATATTTTCGACATGATTAGACAGGGGTTATATACATTAAGGAGGTAAAGTTACTCTCTTTTCTCCCTTCCAACAACGCACTCTTTAGAAAGAAGATACTATGTGCAGCCTATGCTTAAGGAGTTGGGAGTTATACTCCATGTCCTTTATGTGGAACATCTATATAAATTATTTTAAATTCTTCTGCACAAAAGATTTGTTCACTGGGACTTGAACAAGAGAATTTTAAACCAATCCTCCTCTAAACACTAACGAACGAGGCAGCCCTTAGAAAGCCCAACTTAGCTTTGTTGGGTACAGTTTGTAAAGAAAACATTAAAAATTTAAACAGATGTAATTTGTAAACATATGCTATGTTTCAGACTTCATTAGGCGCTTAGTGAATTTTGTCTCATATCTTCACCATAACAACCTTTTGAAAAAAGCATTACTATTCTCATTTCATAACATGCAGAAATTTGAAGCTCAGAGGGGTAAAATAACCTGCTCAATTCACACCTACAGTCCATCAAATGCTGAAAGCTAAACTCTGTACATGCACATGCACACACATACACACACACACACACACACACACACACACAGACATTATGTATTATAAAACAACACCTTCCCATATATAACAAAGGTAGGAAGTTTTTCATAGACTATGGTTTATCTTCTTTTAAAAAAGAGAGTTGGTTAAGTGGATACTTCCAATTCTAATTTTTCCCCATTCATTTTCCTCATCAAGAATGTAAGTGACTTCCCTATCCCTAATACCACTACACTAGCACTGGCCATCCCCTGGTTTGAGGTGTTCAATTCTCTAGGGGGTGTGGTCATATGAGTGAATAAGCTTCATGATATAAAGTCATGAGAATGTAAGAGAAATATGTGTCAACTTCCCAATGAGCATATTTTATTTCTAGGCATAAATATGAGTTTGCTTAACTGTCCACATGTTCCATGGTACAAAACCACTATTCTTGCTCAGCAAACATGGAATTTCTATGTTTTTACAGAACAAGACTTCTACTCAAACATTTTACCTAAAACCTGCATGACAAGCAGGGCACACATATTTTTATATTAACCAGGAAGGAATATCTCTGTGTTGTACCATCATGAAATGCACCATAAGGCATGATCCACTTGGTAACTGCTAAAGAGCACTACGCATTTTATTATTACAAAATGTACATGCTTACAAATATAAAATGATCCAGTTGAAAACACGAAGTTGAGCTCAGGTCATTTAAGATATACACACACACGTCAGCAAATATCTCTCAATATACCTTAATACTTCTCTGATCAGATTCTTCACTGAAATGGCTAATGCCTTTATTTTTAAAATGGAACCATGAAGTTTTATTTTTTAGTGGGATTCACTTAATTTTCAAGGATCAAACAGACTTAAAAGAATCCAATGATTCCTTTATGTAAGTTTGTATATAATACAAATAGAATAGTGTAGTATGTATCCTGCCTGATAGTACAAATGGAGTTTTAAGTGGTTGGAAGCTTCAATGTAAGGCTCATTTACCTTAGGCTTAATAAACAATTTGACTTGACTCCTTAACACATTCTATACTATAAAACCTGTAAATGTGTCGGGTACAACAAGGAATGGAAAGTAGAATGGGGCTCTTTACCTCTATCTGAATTAAGAAATTTTAAAGCACCCTAGGATTGTCCTTTCCTCCTCTCATTTGAAAAGGTAGAAATGGAGTCAATCATGTCTTATGTGGTACTGAGAATTACTCTTGAGGCACCTGGGTGGTTCAGTCGGTTAAGCATCCAACTCTTGATTTTTGCTCAGATCATGATCTCACAGTTGGGTGAGTTCGAGCCCACAATAAGGCCCTGTGCTGACAGCATGGAGCCCACTTGGGATTCTCTCTCTCCACTCTCTCTGTCCCTCCCCTGCTTGACTTTCTCAAAATAAATAAAAATAAACACTAAAAAAGAGAGAAAATTACTCTTAAAGTCATCTGAAGTTAACAGCTCCACATGACACAAATACAGAAACATTTTGTCATAATTTAACATTTTTTCCACAGTACTTAACTGCCTGAATAAAGCATTTTTGTAATGTACCCAGTTCTAAAATATCAGTGTTACCTTTGATGAAGACTTCTGTTTTATTTTTCTTGACCTAAGTACTATTATGATAGTCCCCTCAGAAGTTCACCTGTTCCCTAATTCTCTAGCTGCTTTCTCCAGCCTTTCATCTGTTTACTTCATCATCTTATTACTTCAGGCAAGTATTAGAGCTGCACAGGCCACTCTCCCTGCAATCCCAACTCTGGTGATTCATCCTTTCATTAAGCAACTGCGGCATCCAAAACCATTTTCTCACCATTACTGTATTACTATTTATGTCCTTTAAAAATTTGACAGTAAGGTTCTATTACTGTGTCCCTTCCTATCAAATTCCATTGCTTAAGAGTGAGTTGCAGGGTCACAATACTCATCATACTTACTTATTTTTTTTTTTAAATTTTTTTTTTCAACGTTTATTTATTTTTGGGACAGAGAGAGACAGAGCATGAACGGGGGAGGGGCAGAGAGAGAGGGAGACACAGAATCGGAAACAGGCTCCAGGCTCTGAGCCATCAGCCTAGAGCCCGACGCGGGGCTTGAACTCACGGACCGCGAGATCGTGACCTGGCTGAAGTCGGATGCTTAACCGACTGCGCCACCCAGGCGCCCCATACTTACTTATTAATAAGTATCACATCTACTTATCAATTTATCCATCCAACCATCCATCTTTACATCTATCCATTTATCTAATACTATATGGAGTATGGGGCAGGAGAGATGCAAGGAATTTGCTAAGGCATAGAACACACAAAGTGAAGGAAGAAGAGTAGATCATGATAGTGTAATATAACTTCTAGGATTTAGATATGGCTGAAACATAGAGAACCATGGAGAAAATTGTAAGAGATGAGATTAAAGGCCAGTTTAAGTAAGCCACAGTGTTTGAACCCCAGTTTGAGGGTATTTTGGAGCCATTGTTGAATTTTAACCATGAGAATGGCATGATTGGGTTTTGACTTCTGGAAAAGCTCTGGTGCCCAGTGCAGTTTGTCCTGGGACAGATATTAAAATCTTGCAAAGTAATTTCATATATATCATGCCACATAATTATAACTTCTGTAATCTTTCTTTCATATGTCTTCCTGCTCTCGTTGCTACATCAGATCCTAGAACATTTAATCTTGAGTTTATATTCTACAAAACTAGGTCACCCATTCACCGTCTGTTTTATAACTTACCTTTCTGTAAATAAAAGCCTTTAAAATCTACTACTTCCTCTGAATTAAAAAAAAAAATCAGCTGAGGATTATGGACTACCCCAACCCAATTTCTATGTGTAATTCACCATTTTCAGAGCTTTCAACATTAATTTCTTCACAAAAGCAGAGAAAAAAGGGAAGAAAGAAGTGAAAATTGGTATGAAATGAATAAGTGACCACCCTATGATTAAAGTGGATTCAGAACTGGTCTTATAGGAAGGCAGCTGCTTGGGGTGGAGGGGAGGATGTGAAGTTATTGAAACCCTATCCAAAATATTTCTTGTAGGTTTCCTTTACCTACAGATTCTGCTACTATTTTTAAAGGCCCATCCATATTTATATTGGCCTGAGAACAGTTATTTTGTAAAGTGATGGAAATTTTAACCTGGTTAATTTCCCATCATCTCCACTTCACTTGACTTCAGTCTAGATATACCTATTTTTCTTTAAAAAATAAAACTTACATTACTTTGATGACAAAAGTGGCACATGTTCATATCATACAACAAATACAATATGCATACAAGAGAAAACAAAAATATTCAACTGCACCATTAAAAACAAATCAACACAAATGTTTTGGATGTGTTTCCTGTCAATGGCTTTATGCATATACTTACAAGTACACACCCACCTCTCCACCACCCACTCTCATCACACAAAGTCAAGTCTGTAATGTACATGGAGTTTTCCAAAATGAGGACAATAACAGTGTCTACGTACAGGGTTGCAAGGATCATATAAACTAACACCTTTAAACTGTCTGTCCCAGGGTTGGTATATACAAAATGCTAAAAATATTAGCTAATATTTTTCATGGTTATAATTATTCAGGTACACTAATATATTCACTTAAAATTTTGTGGGCATTTTCTCTTGTCAAAATATGATTTTTTAACAGATGTATTTGTGATGTCACTGAAGACATGGCTTTTCATTAGACAATCCTGGGTTGGGGCATCTGCTGGTTCTACTCTTTACTGCTTGTGGGAGATAATGCATGATTTCCTCATTTGAAGCTGTGAATAATACTGCTTATCTTTCAAAAAAAATTTTTTAAGGTTAAAGATCATGGGTCCATGAAATCATAGTAAATACCAAATAAATAACAATATTTGTTTCTAATGTTCCTGCTATGATAGCTGTAATGAATATATTCATATATACTGCTTTTTCCTTCTTTTGAATTATTTCCTTGGGAATGATTCCCAGAAGTAGGATTACTGAGTTGAGGGTTATAAACAATACTTACGTTCTTTATATTTACTGTTATGTTGTTTTCCATAAGTTTCAACCAATATATAATGTAATAAGCAAAGCACTTTATATATTCAAGGAATGTTCCTATACCTGTTTCATTCAAGTCCACATCCTCTGCTCATCAGTTAAGAAGAAGAGAATCTGGGATGGATTTTTATTGCAGGAATTCCAAACCACTGGGAATTGAACAGATGCTGCTAACTCATTTGACATTTAGGAGACCACCAGTCAGCCGTGCTCAAGAACAGCTTTCAGAAACATCTGGATTTAAACTTACAGCCTAATCATGACAGGTTAAGTAGTAAATAGTTATAAAATAGCTTCATGCCTTGAGTCTCAAAAATCTGAATTCACTGAGATTTTTACAATTTTTAGATGATAGAAAAATTCAAATAATGTAAGCATTAAGACTCACATAAACTATACAGTATATCATTTTGGTATTATGGTTGACTTGGAATTTAGGAAAGCTCAGAGGATTTTTACAAATACTATTTTGAAGGTAAGAAAAATCCTTACAAATAATTATTTTACTCAAAGGAGCACTTTACTCAAAGGAAACTATCTTTGTGCAGTCTTCAAGTTACATTTATTGAATTTTAATTTATGTGAACCTGAAGTAGTTTACAAGAATAGAGAAAGGTAGTAAAAATACTGGCTTAAAAACCAACATTTATGACATTCTACTTATGTCATGAGCCTTAATTAAATGCCAGCCTCTGGAAGGCAGAACTCATGTCTGATATATTGTTCTTCAATGATTACCATAGAATAAGTACCATAGTAAACCCTTGCATGTATGCCTATGGAAATAGGGACTAATCCAGTCACTATTATTGCATTAATATATTACCTCCAAATTCAGTGGCTTGTAACAACCATTCCATAATGCTCATTAGGCTCACACAGACTCTATGGGTCAGGATTTCAGACAAGGCACAGTGGGAATGGGTTGTTTCTGCTCCATGATGCCTGGGACTTGAACTTCACATCTGGAGGTAATGGGAGTAAGTAGGGGTTGGAATCAACTGAAGGCTCATTCACTCATATGTCTACAGCCTGAGATGGAATGACTCAAAAATGGCGATCTGTTAACCACAGCACCTACACATGGCCTCTCTATGTGGCTTGACTTCCTCACAATATGGTGACCTCAAGGTAGATGGAATTCTAACATGGCAGCCCAAGGCTCCAAGCATGAGTATTGTAATGAACAACATGGAAACTTAATTGCCTTTTATGACCCAGACAGATTCAAAGAGAAGGGTATTAATTCTTTATGAGACAATGACATGCAAGATACTTTATACGATATATTACTATATATGCATAAAATACTACTATAACCATTTTTGGAAAACACAACCAATAATTATATTCTAGTGCTGTTTTCCATTTGACTTCTACTCTTCCACTGTGTTAAATTTGTATTTTCTTTGAATAGTTTTAGTACCCAAACATGGTGGGGAGTTTTTGGTTCTAAATTTAAAAACTGTAAGTGGTTTTTCAAACTACCCCTTCCTAAAAGATTCTGATACACCCTACTGAATGGACAGGTAGAAATGATTGCCCAGTAATCATAAAAGAACCAATCACACATTAATCTCATTTCCACAGGGGATATTTTGTATCTGAACATAAGAGAAATTCTCAAAATATTTGGTGAATTATTTAAAATACAAGCAATTTAATAGGCTTATAGAGTTTGTTTGAATGTTTTAGTTGCTTCTGATATATTTTTGGCCATGACTTTAAAAATTAGATACAGTGGGGGGCGCCTGGGTGGCGTAGTCGGTTAAGCGTCCGACTTCAGCCAGGTCACAATCTCGCGGTCCGTGAGTTCGAGCCCCGCGTCGGGCTCTGGGCTGATGGCTCAGAGCCTGGAGCCTGTTTCCGATTCTGTGTCTCCCTCTCTCTCTGCCCCTCCCCCGTTCATGCTCTGTCTCTCTCTATCCCAAAAATAAATAAACGTTGAAAAAAAAATTAAAAAAAAAAATTAGATACAGTGGAAGATATTTCATAATAGTAGAATAATATATAGGGATATTTTATGCTTAAGATAACTAATTTCCATAGTGATCTTTTTCCCGTATAAACTGCATAAGTTTAATTTGTGAACTCAAAGTATGTAAGCTTTGGTCCCATACGAAACAAAATGATCACAAAATAGTTTTCCTTTCTCTCTGACCTGGAGGCTGCTTAGCTCCTATATATACTCAATCCTCAGTTAAGAGTTTTCTTGAGTACTGAGTGTGGGATTTCTACTTTCACTGTCAACTTTAATCATTTATTTGAATCAGTTTCCTTCGTTCATCAGTTTATCATGATTGTCAGTAAAAGATAATGACAGTTCTACTTTCACAGTGCTTATTAATTTTCTGTTCTTTTTTCTAAGCATAAATCTTGGATCAAGATTACTTTTATATCCTGAAGAACTAAACTAAACTAAACTAAAATAAAATAAAGACACACATGGCACATGGTCATTTTCCCAAAAATATTATAAAAGAACCTAATTCATTAATGTTGAAGTGTTAAATAATCTCCCTTATTGACTATATTTTTTCCTATTTGCTCTTTAACCAAAAGAAATACAACCTATACCTACACTGTAGTGTTTGTAAGTAAAAATGCAGATAAACTAGTTTAAAATATCACCTTTATTTGTATACTCATATCTGTGTAACATCAACTGTGTAAGTAACTCATTATTTGAAAAAGAATGTAAAAACAACAAATAGTTATTTGCCTCTGACATGTTTTCGGTTTAAATAAAAATTTGCATCTGGTCAGGAAGAGTGCTAAGAAATAATTCTCCTAAGAATACTAGTTTTCTTAGAGCATTTCTTACACAGGTTTGGTGAATTATTCCAATCCCTAAAGAAGATTATTTATTCTGAATATATTCTCCAAAAACTTAGAGGGAAACATCATTCATTTGAACCTCTTCCTACTCTCCATCAATCAAAATTTGTTTCAATTTGTGAAGGAAAAGTGAAAGAGGCATGAACAATAAAGAGCTTTAGATAAAGCCACTCAGAATTTCTGGGTTCAGATTTTACACTTGTGTCAAAGTAAATATATAACCTTTTAAAAATCATTTGATTTCACTGAACCTCAGTTTGTTTATCTATAAAATGGAAATGATGATACCTACTATTTATAAAAATGTGCTTATCTGTTTGGATGATGATACTGCTTAATGAAGGTGGACTTATTAATACCCTATTTGTTACTCAATACTTGTCTTCAAATAGAATGTCATTTTCATACTTGCTTTGTGGACAAAATATCTGACATCCATTGCCCTCTTTGAGATAAACTGACATATTCCATTCACAAAGCAATCGTAATTTCACTGGCAGGAGATAGGATTATGCTAAATGGATAAGATAAATCACATCATAATCATGTGTCCACCTAAAATACAAACTATATCACTAAATATAGGAGGTCAATTCCCAGCTTCTATTAATATGTATTTGCTATTTTGTCAGCTTTTTTTTCTTTCCTTTTCTTTTTCTTGTCAGCTGACTCTTGAGAGGAGATGAAAAGTATCAAACATGGTAGATGAAATATTATAAATATGGAGGGGATGAAATATTAGAAATACAGAGGGGATAAAGAAAGAAACCCTTAAAATTAAGAAAGTTTTATACTCCTTAATAGTTTCCTGCAAATTGGGAAAAGGTCCTTGTTATTAAACATTAACACTAATCTTTCAGACCATTTCACTGACCAAAAGTTGCCCCTAAACAATCTAAGCACCACAGCATGCATTTACTCATGTATATATCCTACCAGTAGCTATGGAGCACCAACAACAAGGATGTGCCCCACACTGCCGATCGTCAACATTCCACGGAGAACTGAGGTCAAGCAAGTAGATACACATTGAATTTTTTTCCTCCTTAATGTGTTTTAATCTCTCCTATTATGCAAAGGTGGATGAAAAGCATACCTGAATTCTACTTTGCCCCCATCCTGTCTTGTCCTCTCTCTTCTTTGGGACTACTTGAAAAAGAATGAACAGAAGGGAGTTAGTCTGGAGTCTTTCTACCTCATGTGCTTGATAGTTACAAAAAGCTACAACTCTCAAAGCCCAAGCATCTGAGTGGTCAGGCCTCCAAGATCAGGAAAAAAAGAGGAAGAGCCATCACAACTCTCTGCAAGTAGCAGTGTTTTGGCCTTGGACCAAAATACCAGAAATATTTTAATTAATAGGGACAGTGATAAATAAAATAGGAAGTGAGATAAGAGGCCATTGCCTGAGAAAAGAAGGCTTTTCTTCTCATTTTTACAACTCTCTTGAATGACCCACAAAAAAAAGTGCATGCAAATAATATTTTAAGTTCCAGGATGTGCTTTTGCTTTTCCAAGAAGGATTGTCCACAGATAAATCTAAGAGGGAGGTCATTAAATGGAACGGAAGATATATAGAATAGACAGCTTCACCCCATGTAAAGCAATTGTAAGCCCTTCTTTGTGTTTTAAGTTTTTAGATAACTAGTCAGATTCAATTAAGCTCTGTAACTTCAAGAAATGGTGCTTCTAAGGAGATAGGCAGGAGGGACTATAGACGTGGGATTCCTGGTCTGTTAACAGACCTGGGCGAGGCTAGAGAGAATTGGGCTATTGTGCTTCAATCAGCAGCAATAACCTATGTGTCACAGTCAATTTAACCACGGAGTTTTAGAGTTAGGATGTGGACAAATGACTGAAACAGTACTTGAGAAAGGGGCGAACACATTTTGCATGAAAGCACTATGGGTTTAGGTGCAAAGACTACTACAGAAAAAAATTTTTTTAAATAGACTTAAGGTTTGAAGATTGACAAGAAGAGACACGGCAAAAGTTGCTATAGCTAATCCCATAGTTGGTTAAGATCATAGGTCAAGGAGCCAAACTGCCTGGAACTGGAGGCTGACCCCCCACCACTTAGCCACTAAGTAAACTTGCACAAGTTACTTCCCTTCACTGTGCCTTAACTTGCTAATTTGCTATGTGGGAAAATTATAATACCATCTACCTCACCCTGGCTTTTGAAGGTATTCAATAGATTAATACATGTAAAGTCCTTCCAAATGGCTTGATAGTTGGTAAAAGGGTTCAACATTTAACTATTACTATAACCCGGAACTGCCCCCAAGGAATAACTAATATTTACTTAACATTTGCCATGTGAGAGAACTTATGCAAGGTAATTTATGTAAATTAACTTTACTCCTAGCAATCAGCCTATAATGTAGGTACTGTTACTACCTCAAGTTTACTAATAATACAAATGAGGCACAGAGAAGTTAAGAAAGTTGCTCAAGGCCACATAGCAAGGAAGTAGTATTGTCAAAATTCAAATCCAGGCAGTCTGGCTTTAGGTACAACACACTTCATCACTGCATAGCTCTCTCTTTGACATAGAAAAAACAGTGGACACAAACAATGTGTTTAGTTTACTAGTCCGTTTACTATCTATTTTAGTGGGTTTAGGCTTCTCAACAACAGCAGCTGTAGTGGATTCATCACTGTCTCCCAGTACCCAGCAGACCACCTTGTGGATATTTGATTAGATAACTGGCTAACTGGCTGCCTGTCCTTTGTGAATAGCAGGTGTTTAGTTCTATGACTTATGCCTGTATTCTGAAATCCCACAACAGAACTCACTGCCATCTCTTATGGAGCAGTCCTCTGGACACTGCTATAGTCCCACGATCCCTCACTGTGCCCCCAACCCCCAATAAAGGCACAGTCACTGGAAACCTTGTTCATTCACCCTCTCTCTTGCCCATCCTCTTTCCTGCACTTCCACGCCATGGCTGCCAGTACAAGCAGCATCACATAGGACTTATGGAAATAATGCCAGAGAAGAGAGGGGGGATAAAAAGGAAAGGCAGGCCAGGAATGAGTTCCTTTGAGCCCTTTTGTCCTTCCTGCTCAAAGGACTGCCCCCATCACATATCTTTTCTGGTTTCAAGTCCCAGAAGTCTCCCCACTACAGAATGAGAAGTAGGAGTTTGGAAAAAAGTAGGCCATTGGAAAGCCAGAAAAAATTATTAGGATTCTCATTTCTAACATAATAAGAAAGTTAATAATAAATTCATATAAGGCTTCACTTTGGAGCCCTCACTCCTCAGTATATCAAATGGCCGTGTATTATTCATCTCCTAAAAAAAGAGAACAAGCTCATCAGGGCCAATACAATTAAAGATGTCACCTTCAGATGATTGTCCTCTCTCAGCACATTGTGATATGTTGCAGCTTAGGTGTATTTGGAAAGTGGATTTAAGTTTGGTTTTATCTAGTCTTAAGTAAATTAACCTTCTCATTCAGGATAAATGGCTTAAATAATACCAAATAATCTTACTTGCATTTTATTAATGTTTCAGCACAAATGAATATGAAATTGGCAATTCTGAGATTCCTTTTCCTGCTATCATATACTAGAAGTAAAAACAAAGGTAAGCTAAGTTGACCTAACAGGAATTATTGAAAATTCTGAAAATATGTAAATGCCTACTTAAAATT
This sequence comes from Leopardus geoffroyi, assembly GCF_018350155.1. NCBI lineage: Eukaryota > Metazoa > Chordata > Mammalia > Carnivora > Felidae > Leopardus > Leopardus geoffroyi. The sequence goes on along the minus strand of NC_059338.1, from coordinate 101,248,387 downwards.
CAGATTTCCTTTCATTATCCTTAACAATGAATTCTATTCTAAGTGAATATTGTAGTTTGAGATATTAGGTATTTTCAGTGTAATTCATGTTCCGAAATTTAAGGTAAGTAAATATAAACTATCATGCATTTGGATAATTCAGGAAATAGATAAGTTATACAATCTGCTATTAATTGTCCAAGAGTTATCTATTATCTTAACATATTTTGGCCATGTTAGGTATGGGTGGGCCTCAACATTCTCAGAGTCAAGAACAACCTGTATTTTTGTAACTTACACATTAACATTCTTTTTTAAAAATGTTTATTTATTTATTTTGAGAAAGAGAGAGAGAGGGAGAGACAGAGAGAGAGAGAGAGAAAGCAGGGGATGGGGAGAGAGAGAAGGAGAGAGAGAATCCCAAGCAGACTCTGTGCTGTCAGCACAGACACCTGCAGGGGGCTTTATCCCACTAACCGCGAGATCATGACCTGAGCTGAAATCAAGAGTCGGACACTAAACCGAATGAGCCACCCAGGCGCCCTCATATTAATAATCTTAACCTGGCTTTGTAGATGGCAGAGTTGGACATTCTTAGGCTAACTTGTCAAAAAAGATTCAAACTATCAAACATTATGTTTCTTCCTGTCTACCAGTAGACTGGTTTTGGCAGCTTTACCTCACTAATATTTGATTATTTGGAAGTTTGATTGCAGTCATTCTGAAACTATATTCCTTTGAACATACAGGATCCCCTGATGAATGCCTCTGGGGGAGGAGCTGAGGAAGAGGGTCCAGGCAGGATCTCACTTTGGTTCCCTTCTAGCCCATCTATTTGCATCTAGATTATATATGAAGCTTCTACCTAATAATTTGCTTGGAAACGGGGTTCCACTGCTAAGAAGTATTTGGAATTTATCAGTTCATTTGTTCAAAAATAGGAAACCTTCAGTATATTATTCACATTTTAAAGTTATAAATATTCAACTTATTCAATAAGTTATTCATTTATTCAATAAGTATTAAAACTAATGATTATTATAGCTGTGTTCTTATTATTTAAAAGCTGGGTAAAACTGGAAAACAAAGAGAAGACTAGTGATTTAGTAATAAGGATACAATTCTCAAGTCTTGTATCTGTGCAGTTGAGATAAGGTGGATGCAAAGTCTGCTGGGTGTAGCAAACCTTTAGCCACAATAAATATCCACTGTATTTTAATATAGTCAATTACATATTAACAGTGAAGAGAAGAACAGTGTTAAAATGTTTTACAAAATCTTGGGATTATCTCTAAAGGTTTAGTAGCAAAATGCACTTTGGAGTTTTAAAATATTTATTCATCCTCTGAGAATGGAAACCCTCTTATAATCTTTAGGGTCTAGTACTATGATTCAACTCATTCAGGTTTCATGATCCTAATGAGTTAGAACGATACATGTAACTAAATTTTCAAACAGACCACCTTTCAAAATTATCATCAGCAAATCCACAGAAATATACAGTAAGTTTACGTATTTGATACCAGTGAGTTTGGTGGCTTCCATGTACACATTATTTCAAGATATTCACATCTTATTTGCATATTACTAGTATTTCAGCTACTGATTTACTTTAGGTACAGCTTGATACTTACGCTAATTTGCATGCTCTTTCAATAATGCAAAACAAACTTAGCAACTACATGCCAATGCAGACCCGTAATAAGTAACCTGTAGCCATGTAGCATGTATATACAAGTAACATTTATTATATTTGCTATACTCTATATTCTCCAGTACTTATCACTAAATATGCAAACGTCCAAATATGTTATTGATTAAATTATTAGCTGCCAGTAGGGTTATGCTGGGATTTATGTTTTATACCATTTTCTCTGTTAAATATTACCTTTTCATATGTTTGAAGGAAGAAATCAGGTCATCTGGCTAGGTAACCTAGACCAAACAAACTCAAAAACCTCTTACTTCTGCTATTTCTGTGTAAGAATTCGAGAAAAGTGTTTGGTACAGAGTCTCAAAATATAAAGAAAAGATAATCCTTGGAGTGCTTCATTCTTTAGAAACCTCTTTGATAAGGGAGGGGGCATATCTTTTGTACACTTTGTAAAGAGATTTAAACACTAAGAGGCCCTCCCTTCTATGACCATGGGGCCAGAACCAAAGGAGGTTTGGAACTTCCCAACTTCACAGCAAACGATAATCTTGTATTGGAACAAAAGGGGAGGATGACTCAGAATGTAATTAGGGTTGTGCATCTAAGCAAATGGTATTAAAAAAAGAAAAGAAGACAAGGCTCAGGAAAAGGATGCTGTTTCTACACAGAGACAAGACCATGGCAGAATGAAAACAAAACCTCCTCAAGTAGCAAGTTACAGCATAGCAGCTGATAAACCTCTGTAAATTGTGCCTGAACAACCCACTTGTTGCTCCTCCCCTCCCATCATCTACACAAATGGGAATACTTGTAATGCTTATACCTAAAGCAAATGATAGAGGGAGGAAAGGTTTCTAAATAAATTGAACCTAAGAGGCTGAGCTGAAGCCCCAGTGCCATGAAAACAGAACGCCTCTGATGTTTTGTCAACATTCTTGCTGATGCCACAACCAACAGGTTGAAACAAGTACATAAAGCAAAGAACCCTGGCACCAAGGCCTGGTAAACCCAGATGCTGGTGATCTGCATTGTTATTCAGGTGCTTTTTCTGTTCCAACATGTATTTGCTTTTGGAATATTTCTCTGTCCACATAATGATGGGCAGAGGAAAGGAAAGACATGAAATTTCCTTGCCTGTAACTCCTCTAAAATGTCACCTCACAGCATGTCCAGATACCAAGCCAAGAAATGGCTTACTCAGGCTCTCTGCCAACTGGCATGGACCTAAAGATTATTTGACCTCCTGGAGGGCGATCTTTTTCCCACACAACAAACTTCACAATTTACCTTGCAATGGTCCCAATATTAATACCATATTCCTTTTGTGGTATAGGACAGGGGTCGGGAAACTTTCTGTAAAGGACTGGATATTAAATGTTAGCATCTGTGGTCTCTGTTGCAACCCTCAGCTCTGCCTTTGTAAGAAGAAAGCAGCCATAGACGTTACATAAACAAATGGGTGTGGCTCGGTTTCAATAAAATTTTATTTACAAATGCATAGACAATTACATTAAGGAATGGGTGTGGTTTTATTTCAATAAAACTTTATTTACAAACACAGGTGGCAGTCAGGATTTAGTTCAAGGGCCATAGTTTGCTGATCCTTGATTTAAATGATGGAAATTCAGAAGATTAAAATTTCTCCTAGTACATAGTTAGATGGGTATCACAGGGAATATAGTTGAGTGTTTCATTTTCATACAAATATTTAATTATAGCCCAAATCTACTCATGGCATTCATTCATTTCTCTATTCATTAAAAAAAAAAAAAGTATTCTTTCCAACTATGTTCCAGGTATTGTCCTAGAAAAGTAGATCTGCTATAAAAAATAACAGACGAAATAATAAATAAAAACTAGTGAACAAGACAGGCACAGTCTCTACCTCATAGAGTGTAAGGTTCAGGAGAATATCTTTTGCAAATATTTATTGAGGGTCTACTATGTGTTGTGTATATAGGTATACTACAGAGAATAAGACAGACAAGGACCTCTTCTGGCATTTACATTATAGGTAGAGGGAGAAAAAATAAATAAGGTGACAAACAATAAGCAATAAGAGGTCATGCTGTGCCACAAAGAAATAATACAGCATTATATGACAAAAAGTCACTTAGTAGAATTCAGGAAGGTGGTAGGTAATAGTGCTCAGAAAAGACTTTCCAAGAAGATGACTTCCGAGCAAAGACCTGAATAAAAAGAAAGAGCCATCCATGCCAATATCTGGAGGAAGAATTTTCCTAGATAAGTAAATAGCATGTAAAGTCCCTGAGAAAGAAATAAACTGACCTTTTATAGAAATAACAAGAAGGAGGGGCGCCTGGGTGGCGCAGTCGGTTAAGCGTCCGACTTCAGCCAGGTCACGATCTCGCGGTCCGTGAGTTCGAGCCCCGCGTCGGGCTCTGGGCTGATGGCTCAGAGCCTGGAGCCTATTTCCGATTCTGTGTCTCCCTCTCTCTCTGCCCCTCCCCCGTTCATGCTCTGTCTCTCTCTGTCCCAAAAAAAAAAAAAAAAAAGAAATAACAAGAAGGCTAATGTCATTTGAGTAACTGGAATAAGGGAAATGTTGTAAATGATGAATCTAGAGGGGAATATGGGGGCAGATCATATACAGTCTCAATGTAAAGAATTTGCATTTTAGTCTTACATAATGAAAAACTGTAGGAAAATTTTAAGGAAAAGAATGATACATTCATATTCATTTCAGATCACATTGAACCAATAATTCCATATGAGATTAGTGCTACTTAAAAAAGGCTTCTGTGAAATGGCATGGTCAGGGGTAAAGAACAGTTGCAATCACCCATAGTAAAGGACCTACTTGCCCTGGTTCAAAAATCCTGCAATCTGCCAAGGCAGACAGTTTGAGAAGAGGCTTGCTTCTTCCTACAGAGAAATCCAAAAGACTATGATAGCTCCAACTGCCTAACTTCTAGGACTCAGAAAGGTTTTTCTGTCTTCTTGGATCTTTTGATTCTAAAATATAACAAGCAACAAATAAAACCTAACTATTCATTGAAAAGTTAATACAGGGGAAGACTCCCTATTTGGCTTGAAAACTAAGAGTTGATCTCAGATGAAGTTGGTAGGGACATTTCTACAACTGGATTTAAAAGACAATTATTCCTTTAAACTTTCTTGGCAAGTGCTATTTTTTCCCATCTTAGTGCATAAATTATATATGCATATTTTCTTCAAGTTTAGTGACAATTTTTTAAAAACATACTTATCAATTGTCCACTCATTTCACACATTCAGGAAGCACCCCTACAAGTGCAAATAAAACACAGAACATCCCCTCTGGCTTATTTTGCATAGTCATGAGCCACCAAAACAATGCACAGATGGGAGGTCATTTCCAATTACATAGATTCATATGTGCACATATTATACGCAAATATATGTCATTACTGTATGCAGTAAATTGTTGCCTACTGGCCTGGAAGTCCAAAATTATTTTTTCCCCAAAGGAAGGTCCAACTGACCCTCAAGTAAACTAGCACAAAGGATTTAAGCAAACTTTAGCCTCTAAAAGCAGTTACAAGCTCTCCTAATTTTCATTATTTTATTCTAGCACCACACACTGGAGCACCTGATGTCTTTTATTTAATATTATGATGGTAACAGAGATATTGTTCAAACCCTTAAAAAACATTTCAGATATATATGGGTAAAGAACTATTCACTACACTCAAGGGGACTCATACTCTGAGTCGGAAAACAGCCTCAAAACAAATAATGAAAACAACAGGAAGTGCAGTGCTAGTATGACACATGCAATGAACGTATTATGACAACATGGGAGAACTCAGCCTGGGAGGAGAAGTGGAGTGCAGGTACATGTCCTAGAGAAACTGGCAACAAAACTGACTCGAAGAATAATTAAGTGAACAAGATGGAGCGAAGGTACAAGTTTTTGAGATCCTAGATCACTGGCTAAATGCAATTTGGATAATTAGTAACCACCTACTCCAGACTCAATATCGTTTTAATATCAAGACAAAAGTAATTGTAGGATGTAGTGCTTGCCTAAATGACAACTTACAATCTAGTTAGGGAGGTAAAGGGTACACCCAAAACAAATTGTTAATAGTACATGGTAAAGTATAGATTGCAACACATAGACAATGCATCCATTTATTCATTCAACAAATATTTACTGTCTGTCTGCAAAGGACTGTATACTGTTTTAGGCCCTGGGGATATGGCAGTAGGCGAGCACACAAAGTCTCATGGACGTCACATTCTGGTGGATATTAATATGGGTTAATATTGGTAATATAGGAGTTTCAAAAAGATGATTATAATTCTCTGAAACAAAGAACGTAAGTAGAGGATGTTATTAGTCAAAAATTGCTGTCAATAGAAACATTTAGCCAAGTGTTCCAGTAAAACCTTCGCACTTATTAAAATATTTTGGATGGCAATTCATACCTACATTTTCTACTAATAATCATCAATTCATCAATTTTATCTAATGTAAAATATTTACAGTAGCTAGACCCTTGTTCTCTGTTACAAGGCATTTTTTTTTTTTACTCAATTTATACTTTCAACAACAACAACAAAAAGACATCATTTGGCGAAGGCAAAAGACATATACATATACGTATACATATTAGTGAACTTCTGGGATACAGGAGAAAGAAAACAATAATTCAAGAAGCACAAGACATAGTGACATTAAACAGTAGACATTCCTCTGTCAAAGAAAGGTAGAAAGGAATCAAATGAGAGTGGCAAAGTCACAAAGGCCATTTGTACTTACTGTTAATATCCCAAGACCTGGTCATCTCAGGTATTGGGTACGGTTTGCTCATAATTCTGAAAAGAACTATACAAGTGAAGAGAGTTGAATCTAGATACACAGCCCAGGTGTTTTACCCAATGAAAGGGTGATTTTTGAGCTTATTATTTATATTGCTCTTCCCCATCTGACAAGTGAAAATAATGCTAGCAACCTAACTCACAATTGGTGTTAATTGACAGGTTACTATGTAAAGTTGATCTCCTTGAATGAAATCCATCATATCAAGAGACAAGTGCCGAAACAGTTCCAACACTTATGGTGAGCGACACATCATTTGCCCCCTCGCATACCTTATTTCTCATCTTGTTCAATGGCAAGACCAGAAATGAGGTGTGAGAGTGTAAGTAACAGCCAATGTCTTGTGAAGAATATTTGTAAAAGAATCCAGTTTACCAAACTTCATGGAAGGTATCAGATTAACATAAATTATCATCTGTCTGCATCTAGCATTTGGAACACACATTCTACATCAAAAACTTTCCTGGTAGTGATGCCATGAGCTGCATAATAATCACCATGCTTTGATTAATTATTTTGCTAAATGGATGATTTAATTACATTTACACTGATAACCTCCGTTTCTGCACTGCATTGCTTTTTATCCTAACACAACTATTCGGAATCAAAATAGAAGTAGTATAACTTGCAGTATTAAGCATACTAAATAGTTACAGTAAAAAGATTTCCATTTGAATTATCAAAATAAATACATTACAAGAAATTTAGAACCTGAAGTAAAAAAATCCTCTAATTAAGGGAAACTTGAGAGAGCTTTTTAACAAGTTCTTTGCTGAAAGAATTTATTTGGTTTCTTGATCCTCCTACCAATCGCATTAACAATGACAAAAGATATGCAAATTTAAGCAGACAATAGTCAAGCCAAACGCTCTGACTCATACCAACAGGGACATTTTCAGCATATAATCAGCTCAATTCACGTTAGCAAGGGTCAATGTAACCAAAGAATATTTGCATAGTTATGCTTGGCCATAATCTGAAAACTATGCCATAATCATTGACCAAGAACAATGCAAACAAAAATCAAATTTATTTCACACAATAAATTAACATACGAAACATGTGCATGACATAAGCCCAATAGAATCACATATTTACCTTATTGCTGCTGAATCATTGCATAGCAACAAAAAATATGCATTACTATGTCTGAATCACCATTTTGACTCTATGTTTTACATAAACAAAATATTACATTTTTGGTAGAATAGCTTGAGTGGGACAATTTGGGACTAAATTTCCCTCCCAGCCCCTTCAAATTATCCAGACTAATTTTAATGATTGAATTCTCATTAAAAACTAGATGGATGCTATAATGAGAATAGTAATAAGCAATTTAACCAAATTAATTTGTTTACTATTAAAATATATTTTGCTAAAGATAAAACAGATATCCTATTACAAACTACTGCTACAATTAGTGCTTGAAATTTAAACTACAATTATCAAAAGGGTGCAGAATTTGGTTTACTTTCTATTCTTCCGCCCCTATTGATCTTTTTCACCTGTAGTCTACAATAGAAAGATTAACTACAATTCCAGGTTTGGAAACTCTGAAACTACCCAGTTTCAGTTAACTTGTCAAATAAAGTATCAGTGATCTTAGTTCAGTCCCTAGTGGACAAAAGTAGAATAACTATTACTCGCATGATTCAGCAGGCAGTGCTCTAAGTGAGCGTGACAACTCGGGGGAAAACAGAGCATTTGTCGTTTGCCCATCTTCTTAAAGTGTTTGCTCTGTTAAAAGACTAATTTAAAGGAGACCAGACTGGCTATGTGCCTACCTATATGCACCAAATGAATTTTTAGTAAAGATCTCCAGGAATGAAGAATTTTCACAAATGTGATATTGCCACCCTTCTACTGACATAGTTGAATACTCTTGTTATCTGCTGTTTACCTGTTACACAAACGGAGAGCAAAGAAAGAAGGAGCTGCAGAAAGTATGTTCATATTTTAATAGACATATTTTCAACAAAAACTTCTAAATGGTTTATAGAGAAAAACTGAATAAAATGTGCATTTTGATTTTTATAAATTGGGATTAACTGCATATTCAACATTACCATTCATCTGGATACTTCCTGCATGGCACTGTGGTTACCACAATGTCCTGAGAAAAGAGGTATTTCAGGACTATAGCAAAGCCTACACGTGCTCAGCTCCAATCTGCAGGTGCATGCTCTGAAAACAGCAACCACCAGCTCAATCTCTCCTTTCCCACTGGGCAAACAACCTCTTCCTGAGGAGTTCACATTAAAATATATCTTCAGGATTTTCAGGGATGGAAAACATATATGACATAAATCTGTCCTCTACTATTCTATTACTTGCTAAAATTAATTGCCTTTATATACTTACACAATTTCTCCAACCAAATATCATACTTTACACTTACTCTCATTTCATATTAACTTTACTAGAGGTTGAGAAAAACAAGTATTTGGTGATGATTCCTCACCCTAGCTGCACAAAATTCCTGGTGTGAAATTGATTTGATTCTAAATTAGTATTGTCATTATTTTCTTTTTTCACCAACTTTCTCAAGACACACAGGATTTTTTTTTTCTCCAAGTTGGGCTTTGACAGAAAAATCAAGCTAAATTTTAAATAAGAGGAAACCAGAAACGTCATAAAATGTGCCACTGCTAGGCACATAAAAGGGTTGCCACCCTACCTTCACAGGCTTGCACAACAAGCCTGAAAACCTTGGCTCACCCATGAAGTCACTGGGAGCCAGCCGGCTTGCATTTGCAAACACTGCCTCCCTCCCACCCCCACCCCTGAGCAAAAGGTAAACACACAAATGCCCCCCTAAGGAACTCTAAGTTAGCTGCAGTGCAGAACGGAAAAGGCTCTGTGCAATTAGAAACTGAAAGCAATCACTTACTTTTTGCAGCCACTGAGTATAATTTTCCATCACATGCTCCAGATGTTGAAGTTTCTGGGAAGAGAAATCCGGTTCCACGTGTGGAGCATCTCTCTGCAGAGCGTTTGTGCTGTACTGGTCTGTCGTACTCTCACGACAGTTCCCGTCGTGTTCTGGAAGAATGAAAGTGTAGGCACACTGCCCATGTTGAATCCGGTTATATCTTCTCCCACCGTTTTCTGGACTTCGCCGCTGGTTGCTGCACCCTATGTGAGTCAGAATGGCAGCGAGGAAAGCAAAGGAAAGGAAAACTGTCATTGTACTGCCAGCTCTCTCCTTCTGTGCCTCTCGCAAAAACTTGCTTTCTTCTGACCTTTAAACTAGTCTTTATTTTAGGTAAAACTGCTTGTTTGTTTGACTTTATCCCCCTCAGAGAAAACTTTTGAAAAAGAATCACAGAAAACTAGCCATTTGTTAGCTTTGTTCTAAAATGTTAGTTTTTTTTTTTTTATTTCACTATAATGGTAGTTTCCTTGAGATATTTATTGCATAGTAGCTGAGATTTATTGTTTCCTCTCTGTGTGACCGTTCAGCGTGGAGCCTGCCTGAGTCAGCTGCGTGTACATATTCTAGACCCTTTCCCCTACCCTATCTGCAGCAGATCTGCTATTTTCTCCCAGACCTCAGTGAGTTTTATTAAGGTTGCACATCCAAGCCGAGCTGGAAGCAGGCAGCCTTTCACAAGATGACTTGACAGGAATGCATGAGTGTGCCCCTATGCTAAGGGTGGCTGATGGCTTGGAGCAGCGGATCGTCTTACAAATTGGCTAGATGCGCACGACCTCGATCATGTACAGCCCTCCCGCCCCCTTCCGCAGACAATTGCCTCCAGCCTTTAGAAGATCCCGGGCAAATCAATAAATAGAGCAGTCCACCTTAATACACTTTTGCTGTGCATGCTGACCTACTAAAACCTAGCAAACTAGCACTAGGTTTTTAAAGTTAGTATGTAATCGGGGAACTCTAAGAAGAAACATTAGCATAATGTCCAGTAAAATAATTTTTGATAATGAATGATGTCTGTATAAATATTTTAAAAAATTATCCTTGACTCTGGGAAAAAGAATTTAAAAACATTTTTAGAGATGGTATTCTCTCCTTGTATTCACTCAGACTTTTAGGAGTTGGAGACAATTATCAGGGAGGGTCAAATTAGCAAAACAAATTTTCATAACTTGTCACTCAAAGGAATGTAGATAGCATGTGCATATTAAGCAGAATAATCTAAGTATTTAGATTTCTGAGATAAGAATTTTAAATGAAACTATACCCCTGATCAGAACGCAGCCCTGTGTGCTCTGTGTATACAAATTGAGCAACTTTCTTACAAAAACAGTGTGGTTACAATTTAAAACAGTGGCCAGAGAATTATTAATTCCTGTGGTACGTCCTAAGCACAGATTTCACAAGGACCTCTTTGGTGTTGCTATGGCTATCTTTAACACTGGTATGGAAGTTCGCCATAAAGTCTCCTGTGACTACACAGAATAACTATCTGAGAATAAACATATATCAGGTGTGTCAATGGGCCAGCAAAGGGCTGTCTGGGAGAAATCTGTTTCCATTAAGAAACGAAAATTATCAGAAGGTAATTTCCCAAATGTAGGGTGTAAACATTTGAACAAAAGGATCAGTAAAACATAAAGAACAGGGTATAATTATAGAATTAAGGTTATGGCACTGAAATCTTTACTAAGTATGTGCAGAAAACAGGAATTACGAGCAGGGGCTTTCATCAAGAACTGGGAGGGATTTTCAGGAATGGAGCTTCTCAACGGCTGTCATAGTATAAAAACAGAAGCCACAGATGTTGACTCTTGTGTCCTCAAGGTACAGGTCAGTGGGTAAAGGGCAATAAGATTAGAGATTGGTGTGTAGGGAAAAGTTAGAGGAGAGGGCAAAACAAATTCCAGGGAAAAAATGTGATTTACTTAGGAGAAAAATATCGTGCCCAGATTTATCAGTCTTTCTCATAGCAAATAACAAATTTCTGATCTGACAGAAATGGAAGCAAATAATACCAAATATAGCAATAAAGCCCTTGAACTGCCTTTGCAGCTTCCTCCTTCTGTTGCATGTCTCTTTGTTGGCTGATATGTCACTCATGTGCACTAATAATAATGACATTTATTAAGAGCTTAATATTTTCCAGGTTGGTATTAAGCACTCCTTACATACGATCTCATTTAATTATCCCAATGAATCTGAAACATGGATATTATATTTAATCCCATTTTACTGATGGGAAACCTAAGTCATTGCAAACCTAATTGGTCACAGCTCACATAGCCAGCCAGGGATGGTGCCAGTATGTCAAATCTAGTGAACTGATTCCAAGCCAGCCAAAAGGCTTCCAAAGGGCTCCAGCTGCACTGATTCACAGCCCTAAAGCAGACTAAGTGATGGTACTGAGAAGTAAAACAATTGATTAAAAACCAGTTTATAGCACCAAAGTGATTTAATCCTTCTTCTGTACCCCCCCAAAAAAAACAAGAGTGATGGGTAACCTGTGCAGTAGAGTTTTTAAGGGCCCACAAGGACAAAGTAAACTGGCAGATAGTCTAAAATCATTTTCCAACATTGATGCTTTGAAAATTATTCCTGGAAAAAAGAGAATCCAAAACCAACACCTTAAGTGATTCATTAAGAACTAAATACAGCTGAAAATCAGCAGAAGATACAAGGGTGAGTGGTGAGGCTTCTATTAGAGTGTTCCTGTGTTTTTTAACAGCCAAGACTTAAAATTCTGTTTCTCTATGTAGAGTGTGTGTGTGTGTGTGTGTGTGTGTGTGTAAGTTTCTGTGAATCTACACATGCTTGTTCATATACACTTTTCCAATCTGAAGAAATGTAATGAAGGAATGCACAATTTCCTGAGGGAAGAGTAGACAACTAGGAAAGGGAGGCTTGAAAAGCAAGTACTTAAAAGGAGGGAGGAGACAGAGAGACAAAGAAATTGATTTCTTTCTTTTCCAGAAAAAGAAAGAAAGAAAGAAAGAAAGAGAGAGAGAAAGAGAGAGAGAGAGAGAGAGAGAAAGAAAGAAAGAAAGAAAGAAAGAAAGAAAGAAAGAAAGAAAGAAAAAGAAAGAAAAAAGAAAGGAAGAAAGAAAAAGAAAGAAAGAACAGACATGACACTGCAAGTAGAAATGTCAATCTGGGGGGGGGGGGGGAAGGTCTCAAGATAATTTTAATCAGCTGGAAAACACAGGGACATGTACAATGAACTCATGTTTGGGGACTTCAGTTGAGGAACACTGGGTGCATTTGAGGATCCTTATGAGATGCTAACGACAATATTCTTCCAAGGACGTGAACCTAACCAACAGCAATACTGTGGTTCGCTGTTGCTGACTATTCAGCCATTTAGGAGACTTCAGAATTTAAGAAGTAATATGAAAAACATCCCATATTAAAAAAAATATTCCTCTGCCATACCTCCAAAAAGGTTTAAAAAAAAGTTCTAAAGAACTAAATAATTGTATTCAGTTGAATACTGAGGTAGCTTGATCTTGAAAGCTTTGTATCCTTGCATTTTATTTGCATTATTAGAGCTCTAGAATAAGGAGGTTTATGCTTTAAATTTCTGATCTCTTATCTGTAATAGTCCTAGTAAACATTAGCCTCATCCAGAAATTTCCAGTGGGGCAGGGAACACCATTTACATGGAAACTTGATGGCCCTAAATCTGTCCTAATAACTAGTCACCGTTACTTCCTTCGAGAACCATTCTTAATTTCTCCAGGCTCAATAAGTGATTCTGATGTGTTTCAATAACCTTTTTTCATATCTCCATAATGGCACTTTTTACACAGCTTTCTAATTATGTCTTTTTTGGCTTATTCCCCTCTCTAGCTGTGAGCTCATAAAGTAATCTCTTTCATCACTGATTTCCCAGCACTTACTATGCACTTCGGTTGAAGGAATGAAAGAACAAATGAATGAGTGAATGAGCTAATTCAATTACTTCTGTTGCATTTTGAAGGTGCGGGGTGAGTCTGCCTAGAATTGGGATGAAGCCAAACTTGCTCTAAAGAATGAGTTATATATAATAACATGGCACAATAATAATGCATAACATTTTTTAATCCATAACAAATTAATTTCCTCATTTAACAATTACAGCACCCCCATAATTATGTATTATTATTTCCATCTTGCAGATGAGAAAGATTGTGGCACATAGAGGTTAATTACCCAAGATCTATGATCTCTTATGTGGCAGAGCAAGATACTCAATTTGATACTCAATCCATATATCTAGGGTGCACATTCATATCCCACTGAGCTATAATGCCTTCAACCATACTCAGGATTAGGAAACAGGGAAGAAAGCATTTCTTAAATTTAGGGGACAGGAACAACATGGCATTTATAACTGAGATGAGTCTCCTCCTCCTCTTAACCATGGCCATGATGGATTCATGTTATAATCTTCCAAAACAGAGCTAATATTAAGCAAAGATGCACCAGTATGGTTGTCCCATCCACTAACAAGCATCCAATCTGATTGTTCAGATTATACTTAGGATCAATTCTGAATGGTTTGACCTGTGCTATATCATTTGTTATATATATTACCCTAAAATAACATCAAACAATATAAAATAGAGTTTACTCCTCAAAAACACCATCGGGCACCTCTCAAGTTTTCATATAGATCCCTATGATGACAAAACGGGTGGGAAAGCATTCTCCTCCCTTGTATACTTAACACAATGTCATTCAGCACATATTCTGTGGATATATTCTTGAAATATATCCTATATTTGAAGGGCACCATATTTTATGACTCTGCTCTGGCACTTTCAGGGTTCAAGAATATCAGCAGGGCTATGGCAGTGGCAGCTATGTCTAAAAGGAAGCACTTGGCTGTAATCCCTGGAGGCAGAGCCAAGACCCCTTCACTCAACTATGTAAGCATCAAAGGTATCCACAACAGATGGAAATACCACAGGGGGCTAAAACAGAAAAACAAGAAGATGGAGAATATCACCTGGTGACTGATGGCACTTCATGAGTACATGTGAAATATCCACTGGTACCTCTCAAACAAATTGGAAAGACTGCAAAGAGATGGAGATACTGCAGTAGATGGGGTGAGGAAGATACTGCAATGGGTGGAGAAATACAGGTAGGTGAAGAACGTAAAAACTATTATGTAAATATTTCCCTGCCTCTGATGAGAGAAATTTCTGGTTTGGTGGGTGTCTTGCTATCTAAATCAGTTTTTACCTGTAGCTACCTATACGTTGGAAAGAGCTCAGACATGATTAATTTATTCCACATAAGAAAGTAGAGAAGAGACTCAAGGGAAGATCTGGAAATAGAAAACTGGGGGCTAGAGAGGTTTGGAGAAGAGTCAGAAGAAAGAGGAAACCTGTGGCCGTGTGGCTATGAGAAACTTGGGAAGATATATCGAGTACAGAGTTTTACAGTAAAATGATGTTTCCCGTGAGATAAAATCCCTTTCTCAGTAAAATGAATGGCTTTTGGGCAAGTGACTTCTTTGGCATGAGTGAGAAGAATCACTGGTCCTTGCTCCATATATGGAGCTAATATCTGGGTTAGACTTTTAATGTGAACACAAATAAAACAATTTATTTCATTTTGGTCTTTCACACTAGATTAGAGCCTTCCCTGAGCCTAGACTGTATCTATCCCCTTTTTCTGGCATAGAGAATGCAACTAATAAATATTTGTGATCCAGCCGACTGTCTGACTGACTCATAATTCCTGCTGATGAGATCTGAAGACATACAAGCATCACCCTCCCTTGTAGGTTTTCCTGTGTTCATCTTTACTAGGTTCCAAGACCCCACTTTCTGGAGAGTCGCATGAGAGATTCAGGATCCATATATTTCAAAGCAAATTCCAGAAATGAAATCGCAGCAAAAACAGTACCCACCAGTCCCAGTCGCCCACAGACTATGGTTGAAAGCCATTCAAGAAACATTGTAGAAATACCTTCCAGTGTGAGGTTACTTGTTAATTCTACAACAGAGATAACTTCTACAAGTACCCAAGTCATAAAAGAAAACAAACAGCTGGAGACTGTAACAAGTAGAAATACAGATGCCAACATTCCCCTCATACCAGAATGGAGAAAGATTTCCATCGGAGACCCAGTGAGATGAGATTTTATTATGGGAAAAAGCATACAAACCACTTTGTATTTATTAACTGCCTCCTTTCTTCTCTTTTTCCCTATAGAAATCTTGATTCCTAGATGAGAAAAAATGCAAAGGTCTCTCTATCTCAACTTTTACAACTTCAGATAGAACACATATTTTACATCTTCTCAGAAACTCAGAAAGAATATGATTGGATATGAATGGCTGGAATCACCATGTGATGAATCATGTACCAAATGGCACGTGGATGGTGACTAATCCTTGAAGCCAAAGCTGATAAATGACTTCTATTGAACAGTGACTGGAAGATACAAGACTTTCTGTGATTCTGTTATTCTGTCTGTGATTAGAGAGTTGTGACAACCTCTGCTCATCAGAGGTTGGATGAACTGTTCTGTAGTGGTTAAGGTGGGAGGCAAATTGCTTTTTTGTTTTTGCTTATTTCCTGTTTATGCTATTTAACAAAATTGAATCACATTGGATAAGACATTTAATTATTCTAAGCTTAATTTCCTTACCCAGAAAATGAGGATAATAATACAGTATCACTTTTATAAGGGAGATGTGAAGATTAAACATAATAATGGATATAAAGTACTCAACCCATGTCTAGAGCATATCAAGTGCTCCTAATGTTGTTACTGTTTCTAAATTTGAATTTTCTTCCTTGTGCTCAAAAATGATCCTTTTAAACTTGTTTTGTTGAATGTTATGATTACATTTACCTAACTCCATTCCCTATAATTTCATCTTCTCCATTGTTTTAAATTGCTTCTGAACCTCTTAAAAATCACATTTAAGTAATTCATATGGGATGGTGACCACATTCACAACACATCAACAGCTTTGGTTTCCTTGAGGGCAGGGACTAATGTTTTCTTCCTCACTGCTGCATCATCACCACCTGGAACAGTGAGTGCCTGACACATAACTGGTGTTCAAGAAATATTTGTTGAATGAATGAAACGAGTTGGAAATAATTTAGTAAGACTATACTATTCTACAGAGACATCTAGTAGGGAAGACACACATATAAACCAGTCACTTGGTAGTGTGATGAGAAGTTTATTCCCTGGGAACCATGGGAGCAATGTGGATGCCATTTAAGGCCTCATCACTAAGACTTGTTATCAGATTCATTTCCAGCCAATTCAACTACATGACCTTATTTTCATGACTTCTTTTATGACTAGACTTGTGGCATATATCACTCCATTCTGTTTCCTAGGATAAGGAGATAAAGCAGCAAATGTTTGCCTCTGATAAAATGAAAAAGAACTGAAAAACTCTACTATTAATCTTATAAGAAATATATAGCCTGGCATGACTTGTACATAAGCAAAGGAAATCTTTTTTTCTCTATTTTTTCTTCAACACTAATTTTGCTTCCCCTTGGGCTCTAATCAGATTAGGAATTTGGCAATTAAATTAGAAAATAAATTCTAGTGGTATATAAAACTTGTAAAAGTAGAATGGCCTAATCAGCCTCTTCAAACATTATAGGCAAAGGCCCGTCCTTTCAATGTTAACCTTAAATGAAGTACCCATTAAATCTGAATTGTTTTTATTTTCTTTTTCATTGAATATGTGCCTTGATTCTTTCTTCTTTATCCTCCTCTTACAGTTAGTAAAAATCTTGAAAGAGAGAATTGGGGCAAATAAAGAAAGGCTGGATTACCATCAGTAATAACTGAAAAATTGGAAAAGATAGTCATAACCATTTTATTCTCTATAGGTAAGTATTCCTTTTACTTGTGATATATGCAGATGGATCATTTTTAATTCCAGAGGCACAAAACAACCTGAATATTTAGCAAAATGTGTCCCAAATTTGTATCCCATTCTCCCTCAGTGTATTTATCAAAAAAGCATACATGCCCTTTGTACTATTATTTACCTAATAGTTTCCTTAACTCAAATTTTAAGTTTTGTGTGTATCCTAGATTTATCTTAAACAAGAGTATCTGGAAAACCAATCACAGGTGCTTTTTCCTACTGTATATTAAAATAAATACAGAATATTAAAATGAATGTCCACAAACCACCTGCCAAATATTTTATATCCTCAGTGGAATGTGTACCACACTTTGGGAGACATTACTTAGAGCTATCAACAATAGGGTACTCTTTCATTGTACAATGAATGAAGTAATACCTCCTGTCAACTGCAGCCACTGCAGTTCCTCAGGATCAGTTTGCATCATGCCCAGAGTGGGGATTGTTCCCATTTTTCAGCCAAATCTGAAACATGAAAAAGGTTTGGAAACAGAGGCTTCTGTACTTCCACTGCCAGAGAGCACATGAAAGACTTCCCTACATCTCAAGCTGGAAGTCATGGCAAAGGGCTGGCAGCAGCCCTAAATGTGATGCTCTCCACTAACAAAAATGTCCAACTGGAGGCCTGAAATTGAGACTAACGATTGACCAGGAATTTCAACAGCTCTTCTCATGATTCTGTCAAGGGAAAAAATAGTGAGGTTATTTAGTGTCTGAAGAGTAAATCTTCACTCCTTTTTTTGTCTTGTTTTTGGATGAGTGTTGGGGAAATAGTAAACAAATTTCTCCTCAAGAGTTGCATTCCCCTTGAAGAATTTACATTCCTTCCTGACATCCCTTAAGGAGCCATAAAAACACATCAGTTTAAAAGAGGGAAAGGAGAGTTAATATTTAAAGGAGCAGTTAAGAATAGTTAATAATAGCTAACATTTGAATACCTATGATATGTCCAGGACCGTGCTAATCATTGTACCTGTATTATCTGTTCTGTTAACAATCACAAAAACTCAGTATGTAGGAACTTTTATTACCATCATTTTACAGAGAACATAACAAACATGGAAACTTCAATCAGGACTCAATCCTAGGGTTTTCTGATTCCCAAAGTAAAGCTTTTAACTATATATATATGTGTATATATATATATGTATATATATATATATATATATATATATCCATACAGATAGATAGATAGATAGATAGATATAAATGCAAACCTTCTGTAAGTCCTTTGAGAGCACCTGCTCATTTGGATTCCCAGATATAATCATCTTCCTGATTTTTAGCATATATTTTTCCCTATTTGCTTTATCAAAAGAAGCACAGAACTTTATAACCAATTACACCATAGGAAAGTTATAATTGTTGAAAATGAAAGCTATTGATAAAAGTTAACAATTGTATTTACTGTAAGTCAATCACCCTACATAATCAAATTTAACCCTCAAATTATCTGTGATGTGCTTGTTTTCACAGATGAAGAAACTAAAGCTTTAGAAACTAAAGCTTTAGAAAATAAGAAACTTGGCCCAGGTTACACAGAAGAAGTGGCATTTTAACCAGTCCATCTGACTTTAGGGCCCAATCATCTTAATACACTAAAAAGAAAAAAAATTAAAATAAGTGGGAAAAAGAAAAACCTTTACAAGGCATTTATATGGAGGATGTTAGCCAGTTGTATTCTTATCTTCACTGAATAAAAAAGATATTATTAATTCATTGTCCTCAAAGTTGAATTCTGGGCTGGCAGCAACAGCATCACCAGGGATCTTGTTCACAATGCAAAATCCCAGGTCCCATCCAGAACTATTGATCAGAAACTGGAGTATGGGACACAGCTTCTTCTTAACAAGCCTCACAGATAATTCTGGTGCTCATCCACTGGTTTAATTCTTTAATTCCTTACCCTAGCAGAACCTTAGGATCACTTGAGAATTTTACACAAACAAGATACTTGGGCTTGTTCCTAGAGATTCTGATTCACTTGATCTGGGGTACAGCATAGACAAGGACCTTCAGGTGGGGGGCACCTGGGTGGCTCAGTCCATTAAGTTCAGGTCATGATCTCATGGTTTGTGAGTTCGAACCCCATGTCAGGCTCTGCGCTGACAGCTCAGAGCCTGGAGCCTGCTTCAGATTCTGTGTCTCCCTTTCTTTCTGCCTCTCCCCCACTTGCACTCTGTCTTTCCAAAAAATCACATTACCAAAATTAAAGGGAATTTTTTTTTTCAATGTAACAGGTGGTTTAAAGTATATAGCCATGGTGAGAACCAATGGCTTGACTGAAAGAGCTAACCAAGAAAAAAATGCTGGGTTGTTTCCAGACAATAGTAAAATGACTTAGATATGCCTAAAAACATTTCTGGAGGGTTCTTTAATTCTAGGATTATGAAACAATGACCTTGATGCCTAAAAGTGTTATATATTTAATTTCTGGAGCATTTAAGGACACAAAGATGACCACAGATTAAATAAACCAGAACCAAGAGATTAAGTACCTCCACGGTTCATATTGTTTTGCTGTTTTTGAAGTAATTTATCTCCTAAATTTCTTTTAAAATCTTTAAGGAATAAAATATTTATGTCTTGATCATTCTTGATCACAATTTTGACCCTTGTCTAATAATTTACAATTGCCGCTATGATGACATTTTGTTTCTGTTTACACAAAGCATTATTATTTGTCCCTCCCAAAATAAGCAGTCAATGCCTATATTCTAATCTCTAAGTGCTCCAATATCTTATTTTTAATATGAGATGAATGAATATCTGGGAAATCAGCAGTGAGAAGAAATTCTTCCTAAATAAATCACAGAGGGTTTAGAATTACTGGTTGTATCTTGTGATTATACTGCCTGCTTAGATTCTACATCTTCCATAAGAAAACCATGAGCTTTGGGAATAACTATTTTCTTGTATCAAAATGTACATCCTTACAATATTATAAGATTATATTAATATAAATTCTAAATATAAATTTATATTAATATAAATTCCACAAAAAGTAATGAAGCACTGATACATGCTACAACATGGATGAACCTCCAAAACATTATGCTACGTGAAAAATGTCAGAACAAAGGGTCACACGTTGTGATTCCATTTATAGAAAATACCCAAAATAGGTAAATCCACAGTAGAGCAATTAAGGAGATTACTGGTTTTCCAGGGGCTGCAGGTAAGGACAGGTAGGGAGCGACTGTTTAATGAGCATGGGTCTCCTTTCAAATTGATGAAATGTTTCGGACCTAGGTAGGGGTGATAGTGACACAATACTGTGAATGTACTAAATGCCAGTGAGTTGTATAATATATAATGGTTAATTTTAATGCTATGTGATTTCACCTCAATAAAAAAAAATAATTTTTAATGTTTATTTATTTTTTAGAGAGAGAGAGAGACAGACACAGAGACAGAGGGTGATTGGGGAAGGGGCAGAGCGAGAAGGAGACACAGAATCTGAAGTAGGCTCTAGGCTCTGAGCTATCAGCACAGAGCCTGACATGGGGCTCCAATCCACAGACCATGAAATCATGACCAGAGCATAAGTCGGACGCCTAACTGACTGAGCCACCCAGGCGCCCCAATACAAAAATAATTTTAACAATAATTGGCATCACATCCTAAAAAGCACTTTTGGCAACTGCATTTTCATTGGATTACCGTGAGATGCATTGAAATAAAACATGTATTTTTTAATTTTTATTTTGAAGTAATTTAATAGGAAACTAAAAAGGTGGTACAAGAAAGACCCATGTACTTTTCACTGTTTCTCCACTGTTTACATCTTACCAGTAATTATAATTATAGTATAATATAATCAGGAATTGGGCATTAGTACAATGTGCATATATAGTTCTGTATCATTTTATCACATATATAAAATACTATATCCACCACTACACTCAAGATACAGAAATATTCCACCACCACAAAGATTTCTCTCGTGCTATCCCTTTAAGTCATAGACTCTCTTCTTACCACTAATATGTTTTCCATCTCTAAATTTTTGTTATATAAAGAATGCTATATAGATGGAACTATGTAGTATGCTTTTTCTTGAGACTGGCTCTTTTTCATCCATCATAATGTCCTTGAGATCCATCCAAGTTTGTGTGTTCATTTCTTGTCATTACCAAGTAATATTCCATGGTATGGATGTACCATAGTGTTTAATCATAATCTATCAATGGACAATTTGATTGTTTCTACTTTGGGGTTATAACAGATAAAGCTGCTCTGAAAAACTGTGTACAGGCTTTTGTGTAGACACAAATTTCCACATCACGGCCATAATGCCCAAGAGCATGAATGCTGGATTCTACAGTAAAGGTTTATTTGTTTTTTTTAAGAACCTGCCCAACTGTCTATACTATTTTCCAATTCCATTAGCAGTATGTGAGAAGGTCACTTTTTCCATATCCTTGCCAAATGATAATTTGGCATTATCACTATTTCCTATTTTGGCTGTTCTAAGAGATGTGGAGTCATATCATAATCTAAGTTTACATTTCCCTAGTGGCCAGTGATATTAAATATTTCTGCATGTACTTCTCTGCCATGGTATACCTTTGTCCTTGTCCATGAAATTTCTCTTCATGTCCCTGCCTGTTTTATAGCTGGATTGTGTTTTTTTTTAAATATTGATTTTTAAGAGTTTACTATTTGTATTAAGAGTTTTAAAAATATATCCTAGGTATGAGTCCTTTGTCAGATAAATGGTTTACAAATATTTTCTCCTAGTCTGTAGTTTGTCTTTAAATTTCTTTCTTAATAAGGTCTTCACAGTACAATAGTTTCTAATTCTAATAAAGGCTAAATTATCTTATTTTTGAATGAATCATGCTTTTGATATATTAAGAAATCTTTACAAAGCTCTAGGTACTAAAGATTTTCTCCTGTTATCTTCAATTTATACTTTACATTTAAATGTATTGATGATTTTAAGTTATTTTTTTTCTATAACATATGAGGTATAGGTTGATTTTTGTTTTGTTTTGTTTTGTTTTGTTTTGAGGGGGGTTGCTTATGGAGTGCTTCAGTTCTACTTATTGAAAAGATTATTCTTCATACATTGAATTGCTTTTGCACCCTTAGAAAAATAAATCAATTGGTAGCATTTGTGTGGGTCTATTTCTAAGTTCTTTATTCTATACAATTGATCTATTTATCTCATTCTTCAACAGTACCACCACACAGTCCTGGTTTCTGCAGTGTATCATCATTTCCGAAATTCAGATGGAGTTATTCCTTCTACTTTATTCTTCTTTAGAAAAAAAAAAGTTTAAGCTAGTCTAGCTCCTCTGCTTTTCTACATAAATTTTAGAGTAATTTTGTCTAAATCTACAAAAAAATCTTGCTAATATATTTACATATGTATGCTAATTTGGGGAGAATTGACGTTTCCTATTCTTTATCATATTGAGTCTTTCAATCTATGGATGTGATATGCCTCTCCATCTAAGATCTTTGATTTCTTTCATCAATATTCTGTAGTTTTTCTGTACATACAGCCTGCATAAATTATTAAATTTATACCTATTTCACTTCTGAATGGTTACAAATGCTATTGTTTACTTAAACTTGATTTCTACATTTTTATTCACAGTGAATAGAAACATAATTAATTTTTTTAAATGTTTATTTATTTTTGAGAAAGAGACAGTGTGAGCAGGGGAAGGGCAGACAGAGGGAGATACAGAATCCGAAGCAGGCTCCAAGCTCTGAGCTGTCAGCACAAAGCCTGACACAGGGCTCAAACCCACGAACCGTGAGATCATGACCTGAGCCAAAGTCAGATGCTCAACCAACTGAGCTACCCAGGGGCCCTGAAACATAATTGAGTTTTGAATGCTTATTTATATCCTGTAGACTTCTTTAACTCACTTATTAGTTCTAGAAGGTTTTGTTTTTGTTTTTGTTTTTGTTTTTGTAGATTCCTTGGATTTTGTACATAGGCAATCATATCATCTGCAAACAGGAATGATTTTCTTCCATTTCAATTTATATGTCTTTTACTTTCCTTTCTAGCCTTATTTTCTTGGCTAAAACTTCTCCACAATTTCTTCCATAAATTAAAAGAGAAGGGGCAGTTTTCAACTCAAAAATAAAAACTACAGACAAGTATCACTCATGAATATACAGGCAAAAAAACTTCTTAGCAAAATGTTAGAAAACAGAATCCACACAAATAACATGAACAAGTGAGGTTTATTTCAAGGATACAAGGCTGATTCAATATTTGAATATCAGTCAATGTAATCCACCATATTAATAGGCTAAAGAAGAAAAATCACCTGATCATATCAACTGATATAGAAAAAAATATATCTGACAAAATGTAACATCCATTCATGATAAAAACCCTCAGAAAAACTAGGAATAGAGGGGATCATATTCAACTTGATAAAATATGAAAATAATAAACTATAGCTCAAATTAAATCAAATGAGGTGTGTTATCTATTCCCTTTTATGTATCACGCACTAATATATGTGTCGAGAATCCACTATGTCACTATACATATGTTAATAACCAGTAAATTTCATTACTTAACACATAGTCAGTAAAGTCCACAAGAAAGATTATGCATTCTACAATGAATCCATGGGCAAACTGATTCAAAACGTGTTTCATCCCTTGATCTGGAAAGTCTACCTTAGAAACAAGGTCAGATCCTTGTGTTTTTATCTCTACCCTTTCATCCATTCAAAAAATTCAATATCAATATCCAATATACAATTCAACATCCAATATTCAAAAAATATTCATTAAAGCTATACTGTATGACTACACTGCTCTAGGTGTTGGGGGCGCAATACTGAAACAAACTTTCCTGACACTGTGCTAAATTATTAATATATACCACACTGCATATTATTTTTTTTAAATGTTTTTTTAACATTTATTTATTTTTGAGACAGAGAGCATGAACGGGGGAGGGCCAGAGAGAGGGAGACACAGAATCTGAAACAGGCTCCAGGCTCTGAGCTGTCAGCACAGAGCCCGACGCGGGGCTCGAACTCATGGACCGCGAGATCATGACCCGAGCCGAAGTCGGCCGCTCAATCGAATGAGCCACCCAGGCGCCCCCCGCACTGCATATTATATAATGATTAATATTATGAAAAAAAATTAAATAGGAAAGTAAGAGAGGGAATAGTGTGATGATGGTGGTAGTGGTGTTAAATAGGATGGTCAGGAAAGACCTCACTGAAAAGGTGATACATTGGCAAGTATTTAAGGATATGAGTACGTTGGGCAGAAAAATGTCCCTCTCTCAAAGATGTCCACATCCTAATCCCTGGAACTCGTGAATATGTTATCTTACATGGCAAAAGGAACTTTGCAGATATTAGTAAGGTCACCAACCTTGAGATGGAGAGATTATCTGGGTAGGCCTAATCTAATCACATTTAAAAATCAAAGCATCACACTTAAAGCATCTTTCCCAGTTAGGATCAGAAGGAGATATGACTATAGAAGAAAGGTCACAGGGATACAGTCATTTTTGCTCTGAAAAAAAACAGAAAGAGTATCACAAGTCAATGAAGGTGGGTAGCTTCTAGAAGCTGGAAAAGGCAAGTAAATAGATTCTCCTCTAGAGCTTTCAAAAAAGAACACAGATCTCTGAACACTTTGATTTTAGCCCAATCAGCCTGTGTCTGACTTTTTTTTTAAATTTTTTTAGCGTTTATTTATTATTGAGAGACAGAGAGATACAGAGTGTGAGCAGGGGAGGGGTAGAGACAGGGGAAGACACAGAATCTGAAGCAGGCTCCAGGCTCTGAGCTGTCAGCACAGAGCCCAATGTGGGGCTAGAACTCACGAACTGTGAGATCATGACCCAAGCCGATGTCAGTCACTAACCAACTGAGCCACCCAGCTGCCCTGACTTTTGACCTACAAAATGATAATAAATTTGTGTTGCTTTAAACCACTAAGTTTGTGGTAGTCTGTTATAGCAGCAATAGATAATAATACAGCAAGGGAGTGTGCTACTTGGTCAAGGAGCAATGGGGAAGCTAGTGAGTTTGAAAAAGAACAGTAATAAAAGATAGGTCAGAGTGGAAGTAAAAGATCATGGAGGACCTTGGTGGCCAGTGTAATGTTTGTTTTTCTTCTGAAATGGGAAGCCACTGTTAATTTTTGAACAGAAGAATATGATCTCTCTGTAAAGGGGAAGGACAAAATCCTAGAGCCTCTGAGGTCTCTGAGGAGGCTCCTTCAGTAACCTAAATGACAGTGGCTTCAATAAGGGCAGTGGATATGAAAATGAGAAGCAGTCAGGCAAATATTTTGAAGGTAGAGCAAAAAGGATTTCCTGGTGGCTTATACGTTGAGTGTGAGAGGTATCTCAAGGTTTTGGCCTAAGTAAATGGAAATATGAGTATTGTTAATGAGAAGATTATGAGATAGAGAAAACTATGAACAGAATAGGACCTTAGTTTCAGACACATGAAACCTGAGATACTTATTGAAGAAACACAGCTAGTAAGCAGTTGGATACATGACTCTAGAGTTAGGGGAATGGTCCAAAATGGAGACATAAATCTAGATATCTTCGGGGAGCCTGAAGATGGTACTGGAAGCCGTAAGAGTAGGCACAATCACCAAGGGAGTAAGGGTAGATAGGAAAGAGAAAAGTTCTAACAATTTGACTCTGAAGACCCCTAGTGTTAAGAAATTAGGAATATGGGAAGGACTCAGCAAAGGAGTCTGGAAACCAAGTGAAGTATGTATTTCAAGGAGGAAGGTGATCAATTATGACAAATGTAGCTTTTAGGTCAAATAATATGAGGACTGAGACTTGAGCAATAGTTTAAGCAACATGTCGGTAGTAGATGCCCTTTGAAAAGAGCAGTTTCAGAATGGTGGGGATGTAGGATGCTGATCCTGATCATATTTGGCTTAAGAAAGACTAAAAGGTAAAGAATTAGCACTGGCAAATGATGATGATGACCTTCTCAAGGAGATCTGCTGTACATAGCAACATCAATCTCAGAGGAGGCACCCATAAAAGCATATGAAAGGTTTAGCACTGCATTTTCTGCTAATGTTACGGGAAAATGAAAACACAAGATTTAAATCTCCAGCCCTGGTGTGAAACATGCTAACCTGTACACACTGACCTTATATAGATACTGGCTTTGGTCTTTTTTTTTATACCTTCTTATGCCTGTAGAGTTACTGAAACAATATCTTTGAACTTACCAATAAACTCTCCTATACTCTCTTGCACAAATAAAAAATCTTTAAGAAGCACTGTTGCCAAAAAATAAGTCTAACTATTGACATATGAATGCAATATAACTCTTTTTCTTGGCTTGATAAGATTTTTTTTAAGTGAGTTACTTTTTCATGGCAAAATGTTGTAGTTTCTTATTAAAAGGAGCAATGACTAGCAGCAGGAGATTTATGCTTGCAAGGTATATGTGTTCTTTGTTTCACTTTTCTCCCCCTTAAGTATTGTAACTTTTTCCCTCTTTGACCACTTGTAGGGGCAAATCTCCTGAGTGGTATGAAATGACTTGGTAATATCTTTAGAAATAAAAGAAAAAATCTGTTGTTTTGGGATTTTCTAGCAATAATATCTAGAGAATTATTTTTCTTCTGGGTTTATATACACCTCTCCTTAAGATTGTTTCCTCTATATGGGAGATAATCACATTTCTTTCCCAATTCCTTCATCCAAACATGGCATAAAAAGGTATTGATGAGGGGTGCCTGGGTGGCTCATTCAGTTAAGCGGCCGACTTCGGCTCAGGTCATGATCTCGCGATCCGTGAGTTCGAGTCCCGCATCAGGCTCTGTGCTGATAGCTCAGAGCCTGGAGCCTGTTTCAGATTCTGTGTCTCCCTCTCTCTGACCCTCCCCCGTTCATGCTCTGTCTCTCTCTGTCTCAAAAATAAATAAACATTAAAAAAAAATTTTTTTTTAAAAAGGTATTGATGAGTAAGTCAAAGTTTATTTTTACCTGAGGAGCATGATAGAAGGGAAACATAATTGGACATGGCACTTTAGGACGTATGGTCTCAAAAAATATTCCTACTTGGACAAATTTAGTATTTGAGCAAGGGGGCTAAATGGATGATGGGCATTAAGGAGGGCACTTGTTGAGGTGAGCACTCGCTGTTATATGTAAGTGATGAATCACTAAATTCTACTTCTGAAACCATTATTACACTATATGTTAACTAAGTGGGATTTAAATAAAATTTTTAAAAAAGGAAAAATAAATTGAATTAGAAATATAAAATCAATATAAGTTTTACATTAAAAAATAAATGAGAAGAAAACATACTTTTAGGTTATGAAAGCCTTTCCTAACTTAAAATCTAGAATCCAGTTTAAAATTTTTCTTAATTGTTTGTTAAAAACACATTCTTACACCTCTGTCTTCCACTCTGACAAAAAGATCCCTTTTCTTTTCGATCTTTAGCCATTGCTAAAGTGTTACCTATCTGTCCTTGTACTGTTTCCTGGATGCCATATCCTGTAACCTTGTGCTGTGACCTCAGCATGACAGCTGTTGCGATGATTTTGGCTGAGGCTGTTGCAATTACTCACCCAAAGCAGTAGACTGTTGGCTCCTTACACCTACTGTAGGCCTGCTGCTCCTGCCTGTTGGCCTTCTGATAGGTTAAGTTGCTCTGTCAACTTTACTAGGTAAAAGGTCCTGTGGGAGGCTTGCTCTATACAGATCGACTGCATAATGTTACATCTCTGCAGCAAAAGAGCAAATATTACTGTACTGAATCTCCAAATTTCATTTTGTTGGGTCCATTTTCCACAAATAGCCATCATTCAGTGAGGAGAATTAAATCCATGACATTGTAGGTAAATTATAAATGCAAACTATAGGTTAGGGACCCTTGTACAATTAGTCTAAGATTCAGACAGCTATTAAACTGAAAAACCAAAATGTTCTAAAATAACATTTAGAGCATTATTTATTAGAGTCATTTTGGAGGTTCAAAAAACACATGATTAATTTTAAACAAGGAAAATCTTAAATCATAAAGTTCTGGCATTGAATGATCTAAATAAATCCTTTTATTTGGCAGTTAAGAAAACTGTAACTTGGGGCATATGGGTGGCTCAGTCAGTTAAGCATCCGACCCTTGATTTCAGCTCAGGTCAGGATCTCACAGTTGTGAGATTGAGTCCTGTATCCAGCTCCCCACTGTACACGGAGCCTGCTTATGATTCGCTCTCTTCCTCTGCTCTTCTCCCACTCATGCGTCCTCCCTCTCTCCATTAATCAAGCAATAAACAAATAAATAAACAAAATACAAAATTTAAAAAAAGAAAACTGTAACTCGAGGATTTGCCCCAGGTATGATGGCTTTCAACTAGACACTGGTTAATACACTCTTATAATATTTGCATCATACTTTTATGAGACAGGCTCCAAATCAGGATTTCAGTATCCAAGCACCAAAAGCAAATTGTATTTTTCACTTTTAATTTTTGGCTCTGAAACCTACTCAGTAGAAACTTTTCTCCTTTCTCTTTACATTTTTAACTGATTTTCATAAAAAGTACCTTCTAATCCCATAGTAGGGTTATGTCACACCTGTAAGATAGTTGGGAGATCTTCAGGATAAATTCCTACGTGGCAGACCAAATAAAACATGACTATACATAATCACAGCCATAAAAGCTAGTCTCTTGCCCAGGGCCTAAGAGAGATCAGAGCAGTAAAAAGAAATTAGGCAGATCAGTATAGTGCTAGGGAAGGGTGAAAAGGACCATAACCTGTTATTCTATTTGCATCCTTCTCTGTCTAGGGTTGTGTGTGTGTGTGTGTGTGTGTGTGTGTGTTTAATTGTGGTTGGGGGAGATGGTGACTCTATTTTCAGCCTGATGGCTGTACTGTGCTTACAATTTCTCACACAAATGATTTGATACCTGTTAAAGGACATAAACAATTCATGGACTCTGCCTGTTGTCCCAAACATCTAGGTTCCAATCCCTGTTCTGACACAGTTGCTGTGTGCTTTGGGGAAGGGTCTTACTTGCTTCAAACTTTGGCTTTTTCATTTGTGACAGGAAAAAAAACCCTGTCTCCTGCCCAGGGATCATGGTAAAGTTGAAATGAGATATCACAAGCAGAATGCCTGGTATTCACAGAGATCCAATTAGTTTGGTTTTCATTTGTTTTTATAAAGTAAGACTGCATTAATAAATAGGAGGAAAAATACAAGCAGTACAGAAAAACTCAGATTGTTGGTTTTGTTTCTTTGCAAACTAGTGATGTTTAAAAACCCTTTCCAAGAATACTATAAATTCCCCCAGACTCCAAGTAGAATTCTTCCTAATGCCATGTGAAAGTTCACCGGGTTTGAGAAACTCTATCTGGAGATGCCATGTCTGATACAAGAGCCTGGCAAAACATTTTTTGGCTTGGTTAATTTCTGACCCTCTGAGATGTATTTTTCCCTTGTCCCTCTTCTCTTTTCTCTAACTCTGTTTTTCTTCTTCCTAGCACTGCCCCTGATAACTGCCTGGGCAAAAATCCAGTTTTTTGTTTTAATAGTGTGTGCCCTTCTATGACAGGTTTAGTGAGAACTGAAGGGGTTGAGGTACAAATGGAGGAGAGAACATAACCCACACACACTTCTACTCCTCCCAGCCCCAAGAATGCCCTCAGTAACCTCTGTCATGACCCTCCTTTCCTTTCTGGCTCAGCTTGTTCATCTATTCAGGGCAAGGGTGAAAAGTCACTGGGAGGAGCCACACTAATTACACTAGGAAATCTCCTAGTGATGTGAAAACACTGGGGGAAAACCAAGGAAGAAAAATAGAAGCACGAAAGAGAAGCTGCTGCCAAAAATTGTTATTGAATCCCTTCGGATTTATTTAGAGCATATTGCTCTGCATATAAATATGAAAGCAAACAAATCTCTAAGCCAGCCTTTTTAGGCCAATTTGACATTTCAATGGAAACTAAAACTGTGCCTCTGTGATGCTATAATATCTGGATGAAAAGTGAAGAACTTTGTCAATAAACACATATCTGTTAAGCTTATTACCCAAGTCCAGCCCTGAGCTTGGACACTGATGAGAGGATAAGAGAAGTAGAAAAACAGCACTCTTCTATTCAAAGAGCTTACAATATGGCAGCAAACATTAATAATTGGGAACACACTGGCTAAAATATCAGCCCATCACTACATATATGCCGACCACTCTTTTTATTTACCTACTATTATTATTATCACCTATTATTTTTCTTTACAGACTTTATCAACTAAATCTCTATCAGTTCTATCAATCTTGTCATCCATCTACCTCTCAGTCCCTGCATCCATCCATCCATTTATATCTCTATCTCTATTTGTCTATCTAAAGAGAAAAAATATTATTTATTTACTTAATTTCTCCCTTCTAAAATGTAGGCTCCATGAGAAAGGGAGTTTGGTTTTGTTCACTGCTATACCATGGTCTAAGAACTGAGTCTGACATGTAACTGATATTCAATAAATATTTTTTGAATGAACTAATGGCACAGAACAATGATATATTAACAAGCGATAACAGGAAAATCTTCATGGACAAAACCATCTTTAGCTGAACCATGAAGGACAGACAACATCTGGATAGATAAGAGAAAGAGCATTCTAGATACAGGCACAGTATGCCCTAAGATGCCAGGGCTAGAAGAGCACAGCTTAGGAAATATGGGGAAAATATTCCCACCCTCTCTAAAAAAAATGTGTAGCCAATGACTGGCTGCCTAGATTTAGGTAGATAAAATATTAGAATTATTTTTTTTAACTCGCAGGTGTTGATATCATTCAAATATAGTCTCCAAGTATTTGTCTTCTCCTTCTAGGAGCTTGCATCCCAGAACCCTCATTCAGGAATGGATCTTCACTGATTACCAGAAAAATTGAAATGTAAACTTTAGAGACCTCAGAAGAAGAGTAGCTACTGTTGATGACTACCTTGTGTTCTGATTTTCATTTTGTTCTCTGATCTCTTTTGTCCTTCCTGCTTTATAGCACTTGTGGTAGTACTCTATAAAGACTTCTTTCCTCCTCTTCCCCAACACCAGCCTAATGTTTAGTTGTATGTGACAACATGACTAAACCTTGAAGACGTTATGCTAAGTAAAATAAACCAGACATGGAAGGATAACTATTGCATGATTCCAGTTATATGAGGTATCTAAAATAATCTAATTCATATAATAAGAGACTAGCAGAGTGGTTGACAGGGAATGAAGGGAGGGTGAAATGAGAGGTTGCTAATCAACAGGCATAAAGTCTCGATTACATAAGACATAAAAGTTCTAGAAATTTGCTGTACAACATTGTCCCTATAGTTAACAATACTGTACTATACATATACAAACTTGTTAAGAAGGTAGATCTCATGTTAGGTGTTACTACCACAATAAAACAACATTAAAAATAAAATTAAAATTATTAAATAAATAAACCCCGAGGCTACAAACCCTGTCTTCTGCTTGTTCTACTGGCCACTTGGCCTTCACATACATGAGGCCACACACTTATTCTTTGGTGATGACCTGAAATCCCAGGTACACATCGTGGCCCAGCAGAAGCTATATATATAAGAGAGAGTTAATTCTTAAAGTAACAGATCATTGCTGAAAAAACCCATGAGTTCCGAGAATCATAGATAGTCATTTCTTATTTAAGCAATGGATCTTAGAAATAAAATACTCATTTATTTCCATCTTCAAAAACGCTGACTGCTATTAGTTATACATGTGTAATGTGTCTAGCTATATTCAGCCATCACTATTATAGGCAGTAAGGTCTAGGTTTAGTTTGACTTATGTTAAAAATACATAATAGAAATGGGTGACATGGTTAACAGTGGACTGTTGATAGAAATAAAGTAGTTCAGCTAATCCTGACCTTGGACCATTTAAGCACATTACAAAACACTTTCTCAACTCTTTTGCCACTTAAATAGTTTGGTATTAATTCTGTTGAGGCTGTCATTTTTATATGAATAAATTATTTCCTTAGCAGTATAAAGTTCCATGCTGGTGAAAATTTGGTAGTATCTATAGCTCTTCATTTATCTTTTATGAGCTTCTCTTTTCCCTGCTGTCCCTTAATTCAAAGGTTCACCTTGGTCCTAAATTCTTCTGTTGCTATACAGCTTTCCTCATGGCTCTAGGTCAATTTGTCTATAGACAATTTTCCAATGTATAATTAGCCAAAAGGCAATTTCTTACATGGATAAACCTCTGAAAGCAACTCCCTGAAAGGAATGGCTTTTTGAAAATTGCTTTTTGGTGAAATTATCCATGTTCTTCCCTAGATCCATTCACAGGGACTGAACTGCCATTGTATACTCATGACTCCCACATCCATATCACTTGTTACATGACATTCAACTCATATGTTCCCTAGGAATATTAAATTGTATATGCCTAAAAGTGCCCTTCTCCATTCTATTAATGCCAAACTATTCCTCCAGTATTTCAGATCTCAATGAAAAGCACCACTTGTCACCCACTTTCCCAAATTAGGAACCCAAGCCATTACAGATTCATTCATTCTCTCATCACCCTCCATGTGCAATCAGTTGCCTTGTCCTGCTGATTTCAACCTCATAATTAAATAGAATAACAAAATCATCATATCTGTGTTTCCCATAGATTCCTAAGTGCTTCTCAATCAATCACCTTCTCTTCGTTATTGTTGCCTACTGATGAAGGTTGGGTCTGCTCCATCCATTTCTCTCTAAGCCACTCCAGGACTATTATAAGGAGATAATAATCTGCCTCCATCTAATTTTTCCCCTTTTACATTCCTCCTCTACCTTGCTACTAGAATAAGCTATATTCTCATATTAAAAATTATTTACAGACTCCTGTTGTCTACAGCAGTGGTTCCCAAGAGTGCATGCCATGAAACACCAATCCTGCAAGATGGTCTGTGTTCAAATAAGTTTAGAAAATGCTGCAAACCCTGTAAGATGAAACATCAATCCTGCAAGACGGTCTGTGCTCAAATAAGTTTAAAAAATACTGTGTACAAATCCTCCTCCTGCAAAATCACAAAGGCCATTGGCACAATAAAGGTCCTAAAAAGACTTGAAGTAAACCAATACATAACACTGTCTAACCCAGCGTATGCCACATACATTTGACTTATGCTTTCTTTTTTTCCCAAGCAACAGTTATCACTAAGTATTGAGACACATTTTGAAAATGCCAGCATACTGTGATTTGATCATGCTAAGGAACTGAAATAAATGACTTGCCCCAGTTCACTGCCACTGTCTTATTCCCTGCCCTCCTTACCCCACAGTTCATATTCTGGGCATGTGGTATGACTTGTAGTTCTTCACGAGCCACACCTTCATGGTCTTTGGCATGTTGCTCCCTTTACCTGAAATGCCCTATTCTAACCCCACCACCCGCTTCCACCTTACGACTAACTCCTACTCAACTTTCAAAACATATCTTAAGTTTCATCTCCTCTAGGAAACTTTTTCTGACCTTTCTGATCTACCTTTCGATTCCCTCATAATGTCTTCCTATTCATCATAGCACTGAACATCTTTTAACTAAACCTAGCTTTATTTCCCCATTTGTACAATATCCTCAGGAACCAAGTCACTAGTACAGAGTAAGTGCTCAAGAAATAGCTGTTGAACTGAAATAAACCAGCCCATGATGAAGATAATGATGATAGTATAGTAAAGTTTTTAATAATGTATAAAATACCATAATCCCTCACGATTTAAAAATATTTTTGAAAAACTGTTTTCTTTTAAGAAGGTAGTTTGTAGCATGCACCTTATTTCTTTAATTAATGTCATTCCATTTATTAATGTTGTCAGTGATTTATAATGAAATTTTCCTTCTCACTTGCATCTGCACGTTTTGATCATTCATATCAGATACTCAAATACTTTTTTCTTTACTAAGAAGAGGAAGAACAAGAAACTACTGAAAATGCTCACTACAGCAACATTCTACTGTGGAACTGCACCACCAGTTTCGATCTTGAAATCAACACTACCTAAAGTCAATGTGAGGACACTGAGTCCATGACTTTGCTCAACCTTACTAAACAACAGCTGCTCTTCATTTTATTTGCCTCAAACCTACCAAACCTGTTTAGGCCATGAAGCAGGTCTAGGCCGAGCCTCCTATGTTTAGCTGTAAATAAAAGATGACACTTTTCTTCTAGTAAAATTACCTCATGCCATGTTTCCCCATAAACCTCAACTCACTTATACTCAAGATCTAGGTTTCCAAGAGTGAGCGGAGATCACCCACAAGTTTGATGTCCTTATCAACTTATGTATAAATACAGGTTGTGCCCGTAGGTGTAATGTACAATAAATGTTTTTGAGATGAATATTCACTAATCCTAACTGACTTGTATTAGAGAAGATATCTCCTTCACTTACTCAATTATGAATTTATTTGATAAATATATGCTGAGCACCTATTATATGTCAGGTACACCTATTATGCTGTCAAAAGGATCATAGTGGGATAATAATAGTAAACATAAGTATAAATAATATATTTAAAAAAACTGTAAATATAAATATAAATATAAATGATGGTTGGGGCGCCTGGGTGGCTCAGTCGGTTGAGCGTCCGACTTCAGCTCAGGTCATGATCTCGCAGTCTGTGAGTTTGAGCCCCATGTCGGGCTCTATGCTAACTGCTCAGAGCCTGGAGCCTGCTTTGGATTCTGTGTCTCCCTCTTTCTCTGCCCCTCCCCTGCTCATGCTCTCTCTCTCTGTCAAATATAAACCTTAAAAAAATTAAAAAATATATAAATGATAGCTGCACATATTGAGTATACACAATGTGTAAGGTGCCATGCTAAGTCATGTATGTATATTATTCCATTTGATCTTTCCAACAAACTTGTGAGGTCAGTGCTTTGCTATTCCTTTTCATATAATATGACACTGAGACTTAGAAATGTGGTATAGCACTTGAGATAACAGACCTAGTAAACATCAAAGCCACATTTGAATCCAGACCACCTGTCTACAGAAAAGTTCCTGTGCTAACTGGGTAAAACATCCCAACAGTAGTCACACAATACCACTCTACCATCAAACTTTCCACAAACACGTACCTTGCCCAACTAGTGTTATACTACACCTTAAATAGCATTGATCAGGAACCGTTTCAAGGGTTTTAAACTTAAGGCATAGGAAATCAAATTAAAATGTTTATTTTTTAATCAAGAAACTTTGGAGCATATGTTGCTAGCAAGTATTTGATGAATATTAACTGATTGTAGTTAATGGTAAACTGTAGTTAATGTGGTTGTACTGTGTGACCTTTGAGGTACCTTTCAACCAAGAGATTCTGTGATTAAAGAAGTGGCTTAATCTAGTTGTTTCTAGATCTCATCTCCAGACTGCCTCTTGAAAATCACATTTAATTCAGGCTATTTTCAAAAGAATGGACTGAACTAAGCAAGCCACTCATCCATATTTATACCAAAAGAAAGAGGTTACCTGCAGAGGAATAGCCAGTTAGGGCATATTCTGTCTCAACTTGTATCTTGTGAGAAAATAGAACTCAAGATAAAAAAAACAAAAAACGAAAAAAAAAACCAAAAAAACAAAAAAACAAAAAAACAAAAACATAGTAAATGTGTTGTATGGCATCATGGAAGAACAAGAACTAATTTATCCAACTGTGTAACAAATGAATTTTCTAGGTAAGTAAGCTATTCTAAAACAGTGATAAAAGTTTTTTATAGATCCAACACACTAGAAATTGCTTCATAGGATTTAATCAGTGCAATGAATTATGGCAGATCCTGAATGCACAAAGAATGCAATTCCCTGATGTTCATCATGTAAATTTCCTTCCCTACCCCAGCCCCTGGCTCACTTAACCATATATTCTCCCCATAGGCCAAAAAAACAAGATTGCTTGAACAGTGTATTTCCTGACTAATTTATTAAGATGGCTGCGTGGGTTATACAATATTCCCAACCCAAAGGCCACTCAATGGCAAGAGAAAATAATCCCTTTTTTAATTAAGAAAGAAAAAATATCAGACTGAATTCTAAGCTATTTGACCAGTTTGACCTGGTCTTAGACCTCATTCACATTTCCATGAGCTCAGAGGTGAACTCCAAATCCCACTTTAGGTTCAAGTTTTGTTTAAAGTACTGTTCAAGGGGAAAGAGTCATTTTTCTAGCTGTCCTGGAATTTGAATGTCAGTAAGGTGATAACCAGGTGCCAAAATGATAGGCTGTTATAATATAACATGATCCAAAGCCCATTTATGCACAGAAGTTCTGGGCCTTGTGGTAAGAACTGAAATGTTGTACATCAGTTCCTAACTCCTGAATGTATCTTTTCCCTGTGGGAAGCAGAATTTTCACAGGAATTTTGGAGCTGGGTCGTCAACCAGTGACCTGAAATTACATTTAAATCCAGGGTCCCTACATTCTTTAAGGAGGCATTTGTAGCAAACCAAATAAAATACCTTACGTAAGCCAGGAAAACTTGTAGCAACAAGCTATAATCATTGTCACTTAAAAAAAAAAAGTGTGATCAGGATAAGAGTGCACACCAATAATTTAATTCATTATGAAAACACTCCAATTTTAATTTGCTTTACGGCAGCAAATTATTAAAAGCATTATCCCCAAGAAACACAGATCTTGCTTCAAATCCTGCTTCCTTCATTCACTAGGTGACCTTGAATATGTAACAGAAGCCTCAGTTTCCACAAGTGTACTCGTGGACTTATTATGTAGTTTAAATGTGAAAATGCAGTTAGAAGCTCTCATTATACTGTTTGGCACACAAAAAGCACTCAGCAAATACTGGCTTCCAGGATTTACCCATTCAACCAACAACTGTGGAAAGTCTGCAAGGGTCAGGGACTAAGAACTAAGGGAAACAGATAAAAAAGAACTAAAAACAGGATGGAAATATGGTTAAACATCATTGCTGTTGTTTTAATTTTTGTGTTCTTGGGTATTTTTTCATTGGCCCTGTTTCCTCCAATGGAAACAATGGTAAGCCTCTCTAAAACTGAATGCCATATCTGCAATTTCTTTTGAATGGCTTTTCTAGTATACAATGATTACTTTGTGGGTGGCTAATTTTTCTCTGCCCCAGACCAATTCTGAAAGTTTATGAAGTATATACTTAGCCAATAACATAGTTAAGGCTCAGTTAGACTTTCTTATATATGAGCCTTATCACTGCTAAGATCATATCATGGACATCTGAAGAGGTTGATAGGATTAGAGAACTTTATGAAAGCAAGACCTCTAGAAACTAAATTTGTCTTCCCACTGAGATGCCCTTACCCCAGCAGAGACAACTTTTTCCGAATTGCTCAAGATATCAGGGGTCAGAAATCCAACAGGATTTAGCTTTTCTAGCCTGTCCTCACTTACCAAACTTTGCTTCTATGACTCTAAGTACATTGCAAAAGTATCATGGATTGCTTTAAAAACTGTGTATGCAGGGGCTCCTGGGTGGCTCAGTCTGTTAAGAGCTGACTCTTGATTTTGGCTCAGGTTCATGATCTCACAGTTGTGAAATCGAGCCCCTAGTGGGGTTCTGAGCTACTCATGAAGCCTGCTTAGTATTCTCTCTCTCCCTCGCTGTCTGCCCGTACCCTGTTCACACATGCTTTCTCTCTCTCTCTCTCTCTCTCAAAATAAATAAATAAACTTTAAATAAAACTGTGTGTGTGCACATGTGTATGTATGTACTTATGCACATGTGGGAAGTGTGTGTGTGTGTTTTGAAAGCTACCTACAGAAACAGTCCATCTGCAAATGACAGAAGTGAGCCTCAAAAAAAAAAAAAACTGTATGTAGAGAATTGCTGAATTAAAATGAACTATATATATAATTAAAATTAGTGGTTTAGTGGGGCACCTGGGTGCCTCAGTTCATTAAGCCTCCTACTTCAACTCAGGTCATGATCTCGGGGTTCATGAGTTCAAGCCCTGCATCAGGCTCTGTGCTGACACCTTGGGGCCTGGAGCCTGCTTCAGATTCTGTGTCTCACTCTTCTGCCCCTCCCCTGGCTCACGCTCTGTTTGTCTGTCTCTCTCTCTCTCAAAAATAAACATTAAAATTTTTTTAAAAAAATAGTGGTTTAGTAAACCAATGACATAATCCCACTGATAATACCAACTTGATATTTTAATATTAATTATATGGTTCAACTTGGTGTTTTACCCAAATAAAAGCTCTGAAACTTTTACCATCTTTGGCTCATTAATTTGATCTCAAAAGAATTCTGAAACTACTTTTATTAAATTTTGAGCTGTAAATCAATTTTCTGTTTTTTTTTTATTTTGGATAAGACTTACATTAATGTTAACTTTAACACCATGAATACAATCCAGCATTGACCTCATGAAAACTAACTTGTTAAACTCAACATCAGGTTGAGGATTAAATAGGTTTCTAATACAATTCATCTTAAATTCTTTTTGAAACTGGGTAGGAAAATGCTGGTTCCTGAGTTAGAAGGGTAGTTCTGTCTTGTCACTGACCAGTTTTTAAACTCTATGATTCTTTGTTTCAACTAATAATGTTTAGACTATCTGATGAATGCACAATAAAATTTTTACTTAAAAATTAATAGAAGCCTATTATACTTCAAGAAACTTAACTGTGAAAGAATTGAGTTGAGAGTTAGAAAGTTTCCTTTAAAATATTTCATACTATGGGGCGCCTGGGTGGCTCAGTCAGTTAAGCCTCTGACTTTGGCTCAGGTCATGATCTTGCACTCTGTGAGTTAGAGCCCCACGTCGGGCTCTGTGCTGACAGCTCAGAGCCTGGAGCCTGCTTCGGATTCTGTGTCTCCTTCTCTCTCTCTCCTCCACCCCTCATGCTCGCTCTCTCTCTCTCTCTGTCTCTCTCTCAAAAATAAACATTAAAAAAATAATACAAAATAAAATAAAATATTTCATACTATGAGATAAATTCAAATAACTACTTGGGAAACTTTTATTTGTGAGGAACTGCTTGGAAGAAATAATTGTGCTAAGTACAGGTAGGATGACAAAGAAGATTTTAAAATCAGAAAGATCTAAATTCAAACGCTGTGTTCACAGTATCATCTTGGGTAAATTATATAATCTCCAAGGTCTCAGTTTCTTCCTCTGTAAAGGAGGGATAATATGTATCCTAGGGCTGCTATAAAGAGTAATAAGACATAGAAGACATCTAGCATGGTGACTGGTACATGATAAACGCTCAAATACTAACCACTTTTTCTTTTCCTTTTTAAAAGTCTTTGTACTAAGGGCAAGAAATCTGTGTTTCAGTAGAAGCAAGATTGAAATCAATAGGCTGTGAACCCCTTGAGCCTAGGAAGGCAATATTTCATAGCAGTTACCAGTGTACAATTTAGGGCCTTACAGACTTGCATTCAAATTCAAGCTCTGTTACTTATTACCTTTGGGAAAATAGGCAATTTATTTTAAGTTCTCTGAGATGCAGTTTTTCATCTGTAAATTGGTTACCATAAGGCTTAAAAGAGACTATATAGCATAGTATCTATATCACAAGAATTCAATAAATTATAGCTATTTTTATTATGCTTATATTTCCAAATTTGAAACAGTGACTGGAATACAGAAGGAAATCAATGAGTATCTCTGAAAGAATGACTGAGCACATGATTGTTCCTTGTTGATGAACAACACTCAGAATCTCTGTGTGTTCTGGGAGCAAGGCAGGGCCTGGAATCCCACAGCTTCCTATGGAAGGCATGTCATTTTCAAAGACATCTTTCTTGACATGGAAACAATGCCATGTAAGCCACTTGTGTTCTTTTTATGAAACCAACTAGACATTCCTCAATTTTTTTGTCCTCAGTTAGAGGACTATTCCATGACATTTTTTGTGGGTGTGCCACTGATTGTCTCTAGTCAAACACTGGGGAGGTGGATGGCGGTGGAGGTTTGGGGTGAATATGGCTAAAAACTGGGAAATCGAATAAAGTTAGATCAGTCCCCATTGGATATTCTTGAATTGGTTGCACAAAAAAGATCCAAAAATTGTTTACTCACATAACCATGGGTTAAGAAATACTGGCACTTCATTAGATTTAAACATCAAAATGACAAAATGACATTAGAGTATTTATACTTCAATGGGTAGGTATCTCTAGAATCCAGAAATATCAAGAGTTCTATTATTAGAACATTTAAAATTATGTCATAATTTTAGACTGACATTTAAAAAACAACATGTGGGCTCCCTCTGCTGGATCTTCAGACTGTAAGTGCCAGAAACAGGTTTATTACCTTATAGCTACCTAATCAATTGGTGATGAAATTAACATGGGGATGAGGATCCATCTCCAAATCCATAGTAAAAGAGTTTGCCTAATAAAGAAGCTGAAATTGGTTGGAAATATTTTTTCTGTTAGTATTACAAATCAGGGACTTTGTTTTGTTTCAAATAGGAGACAGCAGATTTTTTGTTTGGTTTTATGTTTTAAAAAGGAGGCATAGACTTTCTTCCGAGAAGGGTCACATGTGGTCCATGGTGCCTGTTGCCAGGGTAACCATGTCTTCTGTCTATACACGTCAAGGCTGGTTGCTTCGTTTGGAGACAATCAGACTCAAAGGTAATCAGAGTCAGGTCAAAGGAAACAGAAAATGCAAATTATGATGTTCATGCTGCTTTAGAAAAATTACAATGTGGTTTATCCTTTAACTCAACTCAGGATAAGTTTCCACTTTAATAATGAATTTCTTTAAATTGTATTAATAATACTGTCTCCTAAAAAAATATGTTCTGGTGAATACATAAGCACTTCATGCCTTTGCACTGGGGACTTTCTCTATTTACTAAACTTGGAAGGAGATGTGAGGACAAAATGTTCTTCAATAAAATTAGAACTTTTCTCTTCTGAGAGTCATAAAACATTTATCCAAAACCCTATAAAAATATTACCCCTTTTAGTTTATGGAGTATTTCTGAATAATGTTCTTCTTTATTTTTTTTAATGCCCAATGATCCTGAATTTAGATGTTGCATTTAAAAACTGTTTGCTGAGGGCAGGCTATAATTAGTATAAGGAATACTGAATTCTACTTTAAGAAGAGCAAGTTATTAGTTTGCTTTGTTTGTTTATATGAAGAACAGAAATAGAACTTGTTGCAGAAAACTGGAGTCTGATCTGTCCCTTAATTTAGTGTAGATTTTTAGAGCGAGATGCACATTTAATTATACAAGTGACTGCTCATATACTCATGAGAAATCACAATTTATTTTGTCAAGTTTCATGGACTTTACACTAGTATTTACTTTTTATTATAAAATTTCCAAACCTATAATTTTTTTTAAAAACCTTACTTCATAAACATTGATAGTGTTCCCCATTTCAAAAATAGCCCAAAATATATCAGTATATGCAAAATTATCTCTCTCATAATATCTCTGGAAAGGTAACCAAAACAAATGTTTAAGTTGAAAAGTCTCACTAAGTTACTAGCTACAAGGATAACTGACATATCTACTTAATTTGCTTGTAAAGGTTAAGCACGTATTTCCTCAAAGTCTTCATTTTTCATTTTCTCTCATATAGTACATTATGTTACTGAAAATTTTAAAAAATCTTCCTCCAAAAGAAGCACATAACTATTGCTTTCTTTTCTCCAGGGTTTCCCTTAGACCCATCTCCCAAGGGAGCTGGAGAAACAAAGGAGAAAATGTATGTGAGGAAAGATATGAATGTACATTGAACTCTAGATAGAGTGTCTTACAAACAGAGTGACCATATGCTCCAATTTACTGGGGACAATCTCGGTTGATGCCTGTTCTCCTGGCATAACTATTAAATGTGATATCATTCTCAAAAATGTCTGCTTTCAATGATAAATTATATAACTATCCTATTTACAGTATAAGCACTTCTGACTGCATTACCATTTGTTTTCCAAAACATAATTTCCAAATGTGCACTTACCTAAACTCTAATCTTTTCAGATATCAGTTCTTCTGTTAATTGTCTGAGAAAGGCTGCATACTATATGCAATAGTTTTCTTAGTGAGACTAAGATACATTCACCTATTTAAGCCTACTCAACTTTGCCTACTCCAAAAACTCTGAAATTTTTGGACTACCAGCCCACTCATTTTTTTTTTTTGCACAATATTTATTAATATAATACAACATGGAGCTATGACTGTCTATATATTCCAACTGGCACAGGATCCATTCACTATCCCTATACTTATACCCTTCTGTACCCCATCTGAAGAATTAAAATTGTGGGAAAACAAAGGTACCTATTAGAGTGCCAGCTGTAAGAACTCTGCTAGAGAATATCAAAGATGCTCTAATTTAAAGTAAAAAGTGCTCACAAAATTCATGTCTACAATGCTTAGAAATTGGATTGCATTTACCTACACATTTCATTGGGTCCAATTGTTCTTTATTTAGTGCTTATTATGTTCAAAGCACCAGTTACACACTATTTGAAGATGCATAACAGAAACTATTGTATCCAGGTACTTAGAGTGGATAAGAAACATCTCTCCATTCCTGATATCACTTAACTCTGTTCAACTTTTCCCGCATACCATTCATAGGCTTCTACCACACTATGTAATTTTTAGTTGATTGTATTTACTCTTTATTTTCTGTCTTTCAAACTAAAACAGAAATTCCATAAGAGTAAATGTTTTGTCTCTTTTCTTCAGTAATTTACCTCAAACATTAAACATAGTAACACAAAGTCTATTCTTAATCAATTTTTCTTGAATGAACAAATTAATGAATAAATGAATTCCTTAAGGGAAGATTTAGTCATGGGACCTAGCTCATTATAGGCATGTTTTCTGAAGAATGAAGAAATGAAGGTATAAATGAATGAGAGTACAGGTATGTAGCTGGATCTCAGAGGAGGACACAACATTGGAAAGGTATGTTAAGAATGGAGAACCTCGAATGTCATGTTAATGACCTCGCTACCATTTATTGTGCAATTACTATGGGTCATGCCCTATGTGAGGAATAATATCAACAGATTCCTACAACACATCCAAAAGATAAGTATTACTTGCTCCCTATTTTAGATGACAAAACAGAATTTGGGAAAGACTGTCCCAAATCATGTGAAAGTTGGTAGTGACGTTAGTCAAACAGAATTTTCTGTGACTCCAAGATTTATGTTTATTAGTATGCTTTTCATTAGTCAGTGGAGAACCATAAAGATAAGTGAGTAATGGAGTAAAATCATTGCCTTGTGTTTTTACAGATAACTGCCACCACTACAAGTGATAGAATGTACAAATAAGAAATTAAATATGGGATTTTAGTAGGAGTTGGAATTCCAGCTCTGTAACTAAAAATTCAGGATGAGTTTATAGATTCCAGAGTTGTAATGTCCAAGGCAGTGGCTACTAGCCTCGTGAGACTACTGAGTACCTGAAACAGGACTAGTCCAAACTGAGATACATGCTCAGAGTAAAGTACACACTGGATATTAAGCAGATGGTACCAAAAAAATGTAAAATATTTCATCACTAAATTTTAGTTTATTACATGTTAAAATGATGATGCTGTAGATACACTGAGTTAAATAAAGTTTATTAAAGTTAAATTATTATGTTTCTTTATTTTTTGTAAGGTGGCTACTAGGAAAATTATACATGTGGCTTGCATTATATCTCTGTTAAACATTGCTCCTTGAATTCTTAATCAATCACAGAAGGAACAGCTTAGAATAAGGAGGCCAAGAAAAGAATCCTGAAAGAAACCTATATTTAGGGGTTAGGTAAAGAAGGAGATAGCAAAGACAACTAGGAAGCGATCCAAGATGACAGTGTCAAGAAGTAAACTTGGCCACATGTTGCAGAAAGGTCAGGGAGGATGACAACAGAGAAGAGTCTGTTAGATTTGCTAATTAGGAGCTTATTTGCCTTTAGGACTTTTCACAGAGTGGTTGTGGTAGAAGCTGGTTTAAAAAAAAGGGGTAGAGGTGAGACTCAAAATACATATATATTTAAGGAAATGGGTGATGTGAATATGCTTGTAATTTTAATGGAGGGAAAGAGATTAAAAATTCAAAGCGGGGCACCTGGAGGTCTCAGTCGGTTGTCAGAGTCTTTGGTTTCGGCTCAGGTCATGATCTCAAAGGCGAGCCCCGCATCAGGCTCTGCACTGACAGTGTGGAGCCTGCTAGGATTCTCTCCCGTTCTGTACCTCATCTCTCTGCTCATGCAGGGATTCGCATAATTTTATTTCCTACAGACTCTGAGATGGAAGAGATAAGGTTATAGTCTGAGAGTTAGAAGATTGAAGCTGAATTTGAGAGCTTGAGAAGTGTGGAAAAAACACAGTAGCACATTATCACTAAGGAATAATAAAAGATTGGGAAGTGAGCATGAAGCACAATGGAGTTTGAATAGCATAAATACTCAGAAGCATCTGTTGACACAATGATGTTGCTTTCTCCAGCAGAGCTAAACTTTCTGAGGCTTACCAAGATTATAAATTGACAAAGTAAGAGTGAATGAAGGTCAAAGAGCTTCTTCTGTTGCTTGTGTTAAAGTAAATCCAATGCCCACATTGGAT
Source organism: Leopardus geoffroyi (assembly GCF_018350155.1). Classification (NCBI taxonomy): domain Eukaryota; kingdom Metazoa; phylum Chordata; class Mammalia; order Carnivora; family Felidae; genus Leopardus; species Leopardus geoffroyi. The sequence goes on along the minus strand of NC_059338.1, from coordinate 101,203,530 downwards.
AGAAAAGCTTCCAAAGCCAAGAGGGGAGATTTGAGAGGATGTAAGGGAGTCGATAGCAGTCTTGTTGCACACACATTTTGCTTATCTGCTAACTGATTTCACAGGCATTTATAAGGTCTCAGATCATCCTTGTGGAGTTCCAGCTGGCTGGTGATTTTCTCTTCTTAACTGCTTACCCTGTGGACTTCAGGCTAGCACCAGACAGAGAGACAACTTTCAGGGACTTTACCCAGCCCCCACAGGTCAAGTCTCTGTAATTACTCCTTCAAATCACAAGACATATCAATAGATCAACAGATAGATGGGTATCTTCCTACTGTTTCTGCATTTCTAGCTAATCCTGTTACAAGATTAAAAGCCTAGGAAAAAGATAGCAAACCCAAGAGTTCAAGAAAAAGGTATTTTTTACACAATAATTTATCAACTTATTCTAGGTGCCAACATCATATGTCACATAAGACTGAGTCTTGACAAGCTTTCATTAATACAAAAAAGTGAAATTAAACTGTCTGCATGGAGTAGAGAGGGGGCTCAAGGCAGGATGATCATTCTGCTTGGCTGGATTTTAAAGAAATGCTGACTTAAGTGTGTGGTCTATTGTCTAGAAGATACATTTGAGAACAAGAACATAACCAATTTCTTCTGTGGGACCAAGATATTGAATAAGTAAAAGGAGAAACTGATGTGTGGAAGCAATTTTCAGGAAATGGTGTGGACTCCTGAGTTTTAACACTGTAATTCCACTTCAAATATCACCTATTCATTATCTATTACTCCAGATCAGCTCATTCTCTCATATTTCATGAACAGTAAGTTCTCAAGTTCCTCAAACACAAATCTCTGCAATAGTCTCTACTTTTCCTCCCTCGATTTCTTCCAGCACCACTACCCATCTTGCTGCCCTCTGCCACTGCCTCCTTAATTGGCCATGAAATCCTGTTATTTCTCCTTCAGTACTGTCTCTTACATGAATATCCTCCTTTGCAACTTGCTGCCACTGCCATTAGTAAGGCCATCATTGTTGCTCAGTTGAGCATTTTCATGAGCCTTGTAATGGGTATTTCTGCTCCCAGAGTTCCCACAAAACAAATCGGATCCACTCATTTTGCTGCATAAATATCCTGAACCCTTTCTAGAGACATTTCAAACTCCTTATCATAGTACCTTCACATGCAAGGCTCTGGCAAGCATTTTCTACATCCCCACTCCCCACTTCTCATCATCTCTACCACTGAACTTCTTCAGTCATTCCTAAATGAGACCTTTCCTTCCAGCACTCTGTGGCTTTTAGTATACTGTTTCGTGGCTTAGAATGTTCTCTACAAACCTTCTACTTGTGATAAATGCCGTCTAATTCTTCAAGACAGGTTCAAGTTCTCCATTAGGCAGACCTCTCCTTGTCACCCAGAGTAATGCATGCAAATCATCCTTTTGACACAAATTACGTGTTAAATAATAATTATCAGTTTACACAGAACTTCTCATTTTGGCACTGTCATCTCTGGAGGGCTATGATAGCACGTATTAGTAATGCTCTATCTAGCCCATAGGAAAGGCTCCAGAAAAGTTTATTAAACAAATGAATTAATGGATTAATTAATGGATATCACAGAGAACCATTTTTCAAATGGAGGCTTACAATCATTGTGCAGATCCCCAGGCTAGTCCATAAAAATCTATTTCATATATACAATACCACAGTATAAATATCTTTCCCAAATACTCTATTCTAGAACTTTAACTGCAAAAAGACAATATTTTAGCCATTTAATAAGTTAGATCTATATTGTGGGCTTGCTCAGAAAACCAATCAAAATGTATACCATTATTTTTATAGTTAAGAATATTCCTCAGTTTACAGGGAGAAGGGCCACTCCAGAAATGAGAGTTCTCCAGCAACTTCCAGGCCATCTGCGTGGTAAATAGGAAGAAATAAATGAAGGGAAGACTGCCAGAAACAGCTTTTATTTTTGTTATATAAGAAATGGCTGCTGGGCCCTGGCATACAATGAGAAGTTTAGCCTGTGATTTGAGGTATACAACTTACCTCACCATAATCCAGGATACTTTCAGGCTATATCAGAAAAGTTGGAGAAATGGGATTCAAGGAGCAGCTCTTGCTCTCTGGAATATCTCTTTCTGTCCATACATTCCAATGCCAGAATGGATATTTGTAACTTTGGTTATTAATATTTTAAGGAGTCCCTTTGAATGTTAAATTATCAGAGAAATCACTGAACAAAATCCTTCTGAATTATCTTAATAATAGCAGCATTTTCATCTAAGCATTCACTGGACAAACTTTGATTGAATGCCTACCATGTGCTAGCCAATGTCCTAAGCACTGAGGATAGAAGTAATCTATAGTCACATGAACAAATCATTAGTCAACAGAAGTTTACTATACATGAAGTAATAAACAGAAGTGACAAAAAGAGACTATTTCTGCCCTCATGAAGCTTATATGCTCGCAGGAGGAAATGTGTATAATTATAATGTGATTGGTATATTCAATAATTGAGTGAGTTTTAAGTATTTTAGAAGCATAGGGAGGGAGTTACTAATCCAGATGTGGGAAAAATACAGGTAGGAAGGGTACATGTGATGAACAGATTGAAAAAATGACCCGAAGGGATGCCACCAAGATGTTGACATAGGTTTTTCTTGACTTCACGCCTCCAATACAAGAAAAACAACTAACATCTATTCAATATCAAGACACCACTGACAGACTCCTAGAACATGGGAGTGAGGTTGAAGCAAACCCTTGCACCACAGACACCAAGAGAAATGACATTAGAAGGGTAAAAAAAATGGCCACACGTTGACCAAGTTGCCCCTCCCCCAGGCCAGTGCACCATCACATGGAAACATCTGCCCTGAACCTTCAGTTCCCCCAGTGGGAAAAGACAAGCCACAGGGGATAACCAGCATTCCCAGCATTATGAGTCACTTTGTAGGAGCCTTTATCAGATGTTATACCATGAAGATTGTAGGGGAATCTACAGGGCTCAATCACTTGGAATTTGACTGTGATGGAGAAGGGGGAGAATGTGTACCAACCAGCACATGAATCTTGGCAGACACCTGCAGTACCCAAGCAGTAGTCCCAACCAGCAGTTTTGCTCATCTACAGAACCAGGTTGGGGTTGCGCCCTGGCAAGAGAATGCCATGGGATGCAGATCTGCCTGATTTGGATGCTCAAACAAGGAATTTTGCTGAACCTAAAGCCTGATTTGCCCATGCCCAAGGTAAAAAAACTGACTACAGCCCCACCTGCTGCAGACAGTGTCTTCCAGCCCCATCTGACTGGTGACAACTTCTGGAAGCTGTGCAAACCACCAGCACTCAAGCCTAGAAGCAGGCAAGCAGAGCTGACTGTCCCCACACCAAAGCTAGTAACTACCATGGAGCACTCCTGTGCTATACACAGGCAAGAGAATTAATTCATAGCCAAGGCTGAGAGTAGCTCCCAGCCCCTCCCAGCAAGAGAGCCTGTTTGGGAAATTGAGAGTAGCCTGAAGAGGCCCCACCCATTCCTCTAAGGCAAGGGGGCTGAGACATAGCCCCACCCACAGCAGAGAATGTCTTCCAGCATCTGACCAGAAGGACCGGAAATAACTCCTGGAAACCTTGATAACCAGTAGCATTCAAGTCATAAGGTGGGCAGGAAGAACCAATAGTTTGCAGAATAAAACCAGGACCCTATTCTATCAGAGAACTTGGGGGTACACGTCAGCTTGAATTAAGACAACAAAGAGTTTTATTAGCTTTAGAGCTGTTTCTCCCACTGCACCTAGTCAGGGAATCTAATTCATAGCCCAGCTTATCACTGAATACAGCCTTCAGCCTGTCTAACCAGGACACCTAACCAGAGCACATGGAAAGCTGCACAGCCCACTCAATAGCTCTATACACAGTAACACTTATATAGACAGCACAGTCTGTGGCTTCTCCCATTTGTAGAACAAAACTGGCCTCACCTAACTAGAGATTTCAGTGCATACTCTAGCCTGATTTGGGTTGCTAATTAACTCACTGTACAGGCCCTGAGTCCTGTCCTGCTACATTGCCAGGCCAGGGAAGCTAATTCATAGCTGCATCTACTAATGAATAGAGTACCTAGTCCTGACTCTTCAGTAAACCTGAAGAGACAATCTAGACACCTATGAAGCCCATTCTACAGCCTTATATGGGCAGGGAACCAAGCTAGCAGTCCTATCCAACTGTTCCAACTGTTCTCAGCCAGTGGAACACTGTCCCTCCCCATTCCCTGTCCTCAAAGCTCAAACAATTGCCTTGCCCAAAAGCAAACTATAATAACAGACCTCACCTGCCCAAGAACATTACCAGCAAACATACGAAGAAACACAAACTGAGCTGACTGGTGAAGAAATGTGTCTACCAAAGCAAACTTGTGAAGTCTGAAAGAGGAGCCCAATTATTTAAATACACAACTACCAATATGAGGAATCCAGAATCCACCACCACCACCCCCCCCCATAAAAATCAGGTAAATATGACACCACCAAAGGAAACTAATAAAGTTCCAATAACTGACCTTAAAGAAATAGAGATCTATGAACTGTGAGACAAAGAATTCAGAATAATCCTCTGAAAGAGATTCAGTGAACTACAAGAAAACAAAAACAGACAACTAAACAAAATTAGGAAAACAATGCATGAACAAAATGATACATTCAACAAAGAAACAACAACCATCAAAAAAAGAAGGAAAAAGAAATTCTTGAGTTGAGAAATATACTTGAACTGATGAACTCAATAAAAAGTTTCAGAAAGAGACTTGAGTGTGCAGAAGGAAGTATCAGCAAACTGGAGGATAGGACACTGGAAATTACCCAGAGGAGCAAAAAGAAAAAAGAATAAACAAACTGAAGAAAACCTACAGATATTATGAGACACAGTGAGAAGAAAAAATATTTGCATTATAGCAATTCCAAAAGAAGAAAAAGACAAAGCAATAGAAAGTATACTTAAAGCAATGATGGTTAAAAACTTCCTAATCCTGGAAACAAAATGGACATCCAGATGTATGAGGCCAAAATAAATTGAACCCAAATAGGGATACAGCAGGACACATTATAATTAAATTGTGAAAAGTCAAAGACAAAGAAAGAATTTTAAGATAAGTAAGAGAAAAGAGAGAAGTTACATACAAGGGAAGCCCATAAGACTACAGGTGGATATCTCAACAGAAATTTTTCAGGCCAAAGAGTAGGATGACATATTCAAAATATTAAGAGAAAATAACTGTCAGTCAAGAATTCTATACCTAGTAAAGCTATCCTTCAGAAATTAAGGAACAATAAACGCATTCCCCAACTACAAAAGGTGAGAGAGTTCATTACCACCAAATCTGTCTTGCAAGTAATGCTAAAGGCAGTTCTCTGAATAGAGGTAAAAAAAAAAAAAAAATGCTAATTAACATTATAAGTACACAAAAAAGTAGTATAAATATCACTGGTAACGGTAAATATATACTCATATTTAGATTCTGAAGTATGGTAATAGTGGTGCAACTCTCGTTTAAGTTTTTTTAAATGAATGTAGTAAAATAACTATAAATGCAATAATCTGTTATTATTATACACACAAACACACACACACACACACACACACACACAACATGTAAATTGTACAGCAATAACCTAAAATGTAAGGGGAAGGAGAAGTAAAAGTGTAGTGTTTACTAATTCTATTAAAGTTAAGTTGTTATCAGATTAAAATAGGGTGTTACAAGTTTAAGATATTTTATGTAAGTCTAATAGTAGCCACAAGGGAAAATCCTATAGTAATTACACAAAAGAAGTGACAAAAAAGTCTAAGAATACTAATACCAAAAAATATCAAACCACCAAAAAGACAGCAGGAAGAAACAAGGAGCAACAAATCTACAAAACAACCAGGAAACAATTCACAAAATGGCAACAGTAAGTCCTTTCCTATCAATAATTACTTTAAATGTAAATGAATTAAATTCTCCACTTAAAACATAGAGAATGGCTGAATGTATATAAGAACAAGACCCGGGGCACCTGGGTGGCTCAGTTGGTTAAGCACCTGACTTCGGCTCATGTCATGATCTCACAGTTCATGAGTTTAAGCCCCAGCGTCAGGCTCTGTGCTGACAGCTTGGAGCCTGGAGCCTGTTTCACATTCTGTGTCTCCTCTGTCTGCCTCTCCCCAGCTCATGCTCTGTCTGTCTCTCTCTCTCTCTTAAAAATAAACATTAGGGGCAGCTGGTTGGCTCAGTCAGTTAAGCGTCCACCTTCAGCTCAGGTCATGATCTCACAGTTGGTGGGTTCGAGCCCTGTGTCTGGCTCTGTGCTAACAGCTCAGAGCCTGGCACCTGCTTCGGATTCCGTGTCTCCCTTTCTCTCTGCTCCTCCCCCACTCACACTCTCTCTCTCAAAAATAAATAAACATAAAAAATTAAAAAAAATAAACATTAGAAAAAAAACACACACACGCAAGATCCAACAATATGCTGCCTATAAAGGACTCACTTTACCCTTAAAGATACACATACACTGAGAGTGAAAGGATGGAAAGAGGCATTTCCAGCAAATGGTAACCAATAAAAAAGAGAGTAACATACTTACATCAGAAAAAATAGACTTTAAATAAAAAATGGTAAAATGAGACAAAGAAAGCCATTATATAATGATAAAGAGTGAATACCTGGAAAAGATATAATTTTATGTGCCCAACATTAAATTTATGTGCCCAACATTTATGTTGGCCAACATTAAATATTTATGTGCCCAACATTAAAGTACCTAAATATATAAAGCAAAAGCTAACAAGGGCTAAAAGTAGAAATAAACAGCTATACAATGATAGCTGAGGACATTAATATCCCACTCTCAACAATGGATAGGTCATCCAGACAGAGAATAAATAAGAAAACAGTGGATTTCAAACACCAAATTGACCTAAGAGACATATACAAAATATTATATCCAACAGTAGAAAAGTACATATTCTTCTCAAGTGCACATGGAACATTTTCTACAATTAGGCCACAAAACAACTCTTAGCAAATTCAAGAAGACTGAAATCATATCAAGTATCTTCTCTATATAACAATGGCATGAAACTAGAAATCAATAACAAGAGGAAACTGGATAAATCACAAACACGTGGAAATTAAACAACACTCTCCTGAAGAAACGATGGATCAAAGAAGAAATTAAAAGGGAAATTAAAAAGTTTCTTGAGACAAATAAAAATGAAAACACAACATAGCAGAACTTGTGAGATGCAGCAAAAGCAGTTCTAAAAGGGAAGTTCATAGCAATAAATGTCTGCATTAAAAACAAGATCACAAATAACCTAGCTCTGTGCCTTAAGGAAAAGAAAAACAAACTGAGCCAAAAGTTGGCAGAAGGAAAAAAAAAAAAAAAAAAAAAAAGATTAGAGCAGAAATAAATGAATTAGAGAACAGAAAAACAATAGAAAAGATTAACCAAACTAAGTTGGTTCTTTGGAAAGATAAACAATATTGACAAACCCTTACCTAGACTAACCAGGGGAAAAAGAGAAAGGACTCAAATCAACAAAATTATAAGTGAAAAAAGAAACATTACAACTGATACCACAAAAATTCAAACAATCATGAGAGGCTACTATGAACAACCATGTCAAAAGCTGGAAAACTTCAAAGAAATGCAAAAATTCTTAGAAACATAAAACTTACCAAACAAAATCAGAAATAAATGAAAAATTTGAATTACTAGTAAACAAATTACTAGTAAAGAAAAAAACATGCCAAATCCTGATGAATATAGATAAAAATTCTCAATAAAATACTAGCAAACCTAATTCAGCAGCATATTAAAAGGATCATACATCATAATCAAGTGAGATTTATCCTTGGGACGCAAGGATGGTTCAACACCAATCAATGTGATAGATCACATTAATAGAATGAAAGAAAATAATCATATTACTATCTCAATAGGTGCAGAAAAAAGCATTTGACAAAATTTAAACATCCATTCATGATGAAAACTCTTAAAGTCAGGTATAGAACAAACCTGTCTCAATATAATGAAGGCCATATATGACAAACCCACAACTAGCATCACACCCAATGGTGAAAGGTTGAAAGCTTGTCCTCTAAGATCAGAAACAAGACAAAGGTGTCCACTCTCACCACTTCTATTTAACATAATACTAGAACTACTAGCTAGAGGAATCAGGCAGGAAAAAGAAATAAAAGGTATCAGAATTTAAAAGGAAGAAGTAAATCTGTTTGTATTTGCAGATGACATACTTTTATATATAGAAAATCCTGAAGATTCAACCAAAAACTGTGAAATCTAATAAATTCAGTAAAGTTTCAGGATGCAAAATTAATAATTAGCAGGATTCCTACACAAAAATAACAAAATTTCTGAAAAAGACATAAAGAAATCTATCCCATTTATAATAGCATCAAAAACAAAATACTTAGGAATACATTTAACTAAGGAGGTGAAAGACCTCTACCCTGAAACTGTAAGATAATGACGAGAGAAATCAAAGATGACAGAAATAAGTGGAAAAGTATCCTGTGTTTATGAATTGGAAGAATTATTATTGTTAAAATGCGAATATTACCCAAAGCCATCTATGGATTCAATACAATCCCTATCAAGATTCCAATGTTGTGTTGTTATTTTTTAATAAAAAAAAAAAGGGAGGGGCACCTGGGTGGCTCAGTTTGCTGAGTGTCCGACTTTGGCTCAGGTCATGTTCTCATGGTTTGTGAGTTCAAGCTCTACATCGGGCTCTGTGCTGATAGCTCGGAGCCTGGAGTCTGCTTTGGATTCTGTGTCTCCCTCTCTCTCTCTCTCTGCCCCTCCCCCACTTGTGCTCTCTCTCTCTCAAAAATAAATATTTTAAAAAATTAAAAAAAAAAGATTCCAATGGTATTTTTTACAGAAGTAGAAAAAATACTCCTAAAATTTATAGAGAACCACAAAAGACCCTGAATAACCAAAGGAATCCTGAGAAAGAAGAACAAGGCAGGAGGCATCACATTCCCTGATTTCAAGCTGTACTAAAATAAGTTACAGCATGGTACTAGTATAAAAACAAAAAGATCAATGGAACAAAATCAAGAGCCTAGAAAGAAATCCAAGAATATATGGTCAGTGAATATTTGACAAGGGAGCCAAGAATACTCAATGGAGAAAAAGTCTTTTTAATAAATGATGCTGGAATAATTGGATATTCACACATGAAAGAATGAAACTGGACTCGTATCTTATACTGGTCACAAAAATTAACTCAAAATGTATTAAATACTTCAATATAAGATATGAAACTCCTAGAAGAAAACAGAAGAATAGAATTCCTTAACATACATCTTGGTAATGATTTGTTGGATACTACACCTAAAGTATAAGCAACAAAATAAAAAATAAACAAGTGGGACTGCACCAAAACAAAAAGCTTCTCCACAGCAAAATAAATCAATAACAAAGTGGGAAAAAACCTCAGAATGGGAAAAATATTAGCAAATCATGTATCTGATAAAGGGCTAATATCCAAAGTATATAAAGAAGTCATACACCAAAAGACAAATAAATAAATAAATAACCCAATTAAAAAATGGGCAAAGACCTGAATAAACATTTCTCCAAAGACTATACACTGAAACTTTGGATTGTGAGTAACTTGTTCTGTGAGTGTTCCACAAAAGCAAAAATTTCTAATAAATTTTAACTTGATTAAGGAGCGATGTCTTGCAATATGAGTAGTATGTGGTGCCAAATGTCACATAATCACAACGGAGCCAATGGTTTTCTCTCTCTCTCACGGCAGGATTGTGGGTGATCATCTTCCATGCTCAGATGCTCAGTCTCAGGCCACAGTGGTTTGCAGAAATCAGAGATTTTTCAGAACATTGAAGGTGCCCACAACTGGCATTAGTATATTTTTTGTCACTTCAAAGTATCTATGGACAGTCCTTTGCTTTTCCATACAGGAGTAAGCTTATGAATGCTCTGCTTCCTTCTAGGTCAGGCTGCCGGCAGATATAGACCCTTTCCTCTGCTGCCTTGTTGCCAGTTACATTAAATACAGTATATGACAGGAGTTTATTAATACTGTACTGTAGTCAACCTCCGTACAAGCATATACAACGGCCCTCATGCAGAAAAAGATTCCATTGAGCCAACAGATAGCAGTGATTTCATTAGTGATAGTGAAAGGCATCCTACAAAATAACTCTCCTCTCTCTTGTTTCCCCCACACCAGCCACAAAGGTTTTCAAAGGTAAGTGCAGGTTAATTTATTTTCTTTATATTTTGTATTTTCTTTATTATTTGTATTATATTACAGTATTGTAATCACTTTTATATGAATATTTTTGGATTGTAGAACAAATCATGAGTTACCATTATTTCTTACGGGGAAATTCACCTTGATATGTAAGTGCTTTGGATTATAAGCACATTTCTGGAATGAATTATGCTCGCAAACCAAGGTTTTCCATATATGAAAGGCAAACAGGTACATGAAGAGATGCTCAATATCACTAGTCATTAAGGAAACACAAATTAAAATTACCGTGAGATATCACCTCACACCTGTTAGAATGGCCACCATTGAAAAAACAAGAGATAAGCAGTGCTGGTATGGATTCAGAGTAAAGGGAAGTCTTGTACACTGTGGGTGAGATTGTAAATTGGTGCAGCCACTACAAAAAACAATTTTCTTCAAAAAATTAAAAATAGATTTGCTATATGAGCCATCAATTCCACTTCTGTGAACATATCCACAGGAAATGAAAACACTAACTTGAAAAGTTATCTGCGGGGCGCCTGGGTGGCGCAGTCAGTTAAGCGTCCGACTTCAGCCAGGTCATGATCTCGTGGTCCGTGAGTTCGAGCCCCGTGTCAGGCTCTGGGCTGATGGCTCAGAGCCTGGAGCCTGTTTCCGATTCTGTGTCTCCCTCTCTCTCTGCCCCTCCCTCGTTCATGCTCTGTCTCTCTCTGTCCCAAAAATAAATAAACATTGAAAAAAAAAAAAAGAAAAGATATCTGCAACTCCATGTTAATAGCAGCATTAGTAACAATAGCCAAGACATGGAAACAACCTATTTGTCCATGGATGGATGAATGGATAAAGAAGTGGTGTATATATATATATATATATATATATATATATATATATATATACACACATACAATAAGATATTATTCAGCTATAACAATGAGGAATTCCTACCACTTGTGACAACATAGATGGACAGTGAAGGCATTTTACTAAGTGAAATAAGTCAAATAGAGTGAAACAAATACTGTTATGTCTCACATGTGGAATTTAAAAAGAGAAAACCAAACTTACAGAAAAGGAGATTGGACTTGTGGCTACTGGTGGCTAAAGGCGAAGGGAGTGAAAATTGGTGGAAGGTGGTCACAAGATACAAAATTCCAGTTCCAAGATAAATAAGTACTAGAGATGTAATGTACAATATGATGACTATAGCTAACAGTGCTGTATGATATATAGAAAAGTTAAGAGAGTAAATTCTATGAGTTCTCATCACAAGGAGAACCTTTTTTTTCTATTTTTTTCTTTTTTTCTCTTTTATTTTTATTGTTTTTAGATGACAAGATGGATGTTAGCTGAAGTTAGTGTGGTAATCATTTCATAATATATGTAAAATCAAATCATCATGCTGCACACCTTAAACTTACACAGTGATGTGTGTCAGTTATTTCTCAATAAAACTGGGGAGTGTTCCATAATCATTCATAACTTTTGGCATTCATGTCTTTGTATAAACCCCTCCCTATGAATGTGGGTGGGACATGTGGGTTGCTTCTAAGCCATACAATACGACAAAAGTGATGGGATGTCACTTTCATGATTGTATCATGTAGGATTTTGACTTCCATCTTTCTAGCATACTCCCTCTACTGCATTCTTGGCTTGTACTCTTTGACAGTGTAAGAAGTCATGTTGGAAAGACCCATATGTCAAGGAACTAAGGGCTGCCTCTTACCAATGCCTATCTAGGAACTGAGGGTGGCCTCCAGCCAAAAACTAAAAAATAAATGGACCCCCTGTCCAATAGGCCTCAAATAACTGGATTCTGTCAACAATGTAAGCCAATATAAACCAATGTAATCCAGCCACCATGTAAGCTTGGAAGCGGATACTCCCCAAGTCTGTTCAGATGAGACCTCAGACTGATTGACACCTTGATGGTAGCCCCATAAGAGACAATGAAGCAGTATTCAGCTAAGCAATGCCTGGATTCTTGATTTACATAAACCATAAATAACAGTAATAATAAAAATAAAAAATACCAATACATGTTTTAAGCCACTAAGTTTGTGGTAACATTGTTACACAGCAGTAGATAACTGGTACAGCAAGTTAGACTTGAAGAAGGAGACTGATGCCTGAGCAAAGTATTACAGAATAAGACAAATGGCAAAAGGCAGTAAAAGCATTCTAGGCAAATGGGACAGCATAACTAAAAGAAAATAGGAAGCAGTAGGATTTGATGACTGCACTACAAGTATCTCTATGTACTGAGACTACAGGTACAAAGCATTAAGTGGCGGGAGATAAAAAGGGGAGAGGTATTTTAGTAGGGGTTCCACTAGGAAGGATCTTTTAGGCTTGTATGTCATATTAATTATTTCGATTTTTCCTATACACAATGGAAAACTACTGAAACATTTAAGAAGGGCAGGAACAACGGAAAGTCTTATGGTTTATATAAGACCACTCTGGAAACTTTATGGACAGGTAACTTTGAGGAGAACAAGGATCAAAACTGCCCTCCAGTTGACAAAGCATTACATGGTAGGTAATAAAGAATGAGGATTAGAACCATGTAAAGAAAAGAAAGATGGTAACTGATTTAGCAAGTAAAATCAGCAGAACTTGGGTATTAGTTGACAGGCATGAAAGGAAGGAAAAAGTCAAAGGTGACACCTTGATTTATAATCTGGATAATCATTTAGCAATAGTTCCATTAACCAGGACAAAGAATGCAGGAAGACAAAGAGCAATTCAGGAGGAAAAGGTAAATGGAGTTTTTGATTAATCTGAAGCTCAGAGACACAGATCTGAGTCTGGAGCACAGTGATACTAGCTGAAATCAAGAGTCAAGGGTGACTAGAAACAACAGGAAAAATAAGATCTGTGAGCTGAAAATAGAACTAGAGGGACAACAATAGTTAGGGAATGTACAGCAGAAGAGATTATAGCAGTGACAAAGCAGAAAGGATCAGAGAGAAAGGAGAAAAGTTTTAAAAGCTTATCAGAAATTTCATCTTATATTTAAGAAATTCCCTTCTTTATTTAACTTGCTTCAGTTGATTTGGACTTGAGCAGACTGGTGGTGAGTGTATATAAAACTCCTCTCCATCTTACTTTTCTTCTCCTTCTATCTATTTTATACTTCCCTTAACCAAATGACTTTCTACACTTTTTTTTTTTTTTAATAGTGGCACCAACTCTTTACAGAGGGTACTGGAGGGGAAGATTCTGGAGATTAATTCTAGAGCGGGTTCTGACACTTTGAAATATGTACAGACTGGGAATAATAATAATTTGCCCTCAAGGAGACTGCTTTTGCTACTGGAAATCATAGAGAAATTAAGGATAGAGGAACTAAGAATTCTTTTTCAGAAAGTAGTTTGATGATATATTGTTCAGGAGAATTGATTTTATAGAGAAACAGACTGGTATAATAGAATGAACACTGGGGTAAAAAGACTCTTTGATGTTAGCATTTCAAGAATATTAAAGAACCAAGACTGGGGGTGAGGTAGTAGGGACAGAAAAGAGAAAGAAACACTTTGTAACAAAATATAGCGGAATTCAGTACCTCCCTCTGGCTATTAGGAAAGAATTGACTCAGTATCTATGTGCTGTGAAAACGCTGACATGGTTATTGACTGGTGGTAGAGCAGCAGAAGGAAAAGCCAATTTTCTAAAAATTTACAAGATGGCTTCATAGATGGTTTGTTTAAGCCAATCATAAGATATGTAATAGAAATTCATCGTGTATACCAGAGACACAAGCAGTTAGATGAGAGGGTGGGATAACTGATACATATATGAGGCATACCTAAAGAGAAGTGTGGTTGGATCCTTTAGCACTGAAAACACCTTCAGAGTTAGAACAGAGACCATTTTGGAAGCTAGAGAAGGAAATACAAGAGAAAAGCAGTGCTTATAGAGGTAGGAGAGGAGCTAGGATTATACAGTTGAATAAAGCAGTTTGTTCATCCTTTTGTGCCCTTTTGTCTGCTTTCTGACAAAAGAGACATGATTTAGAGTAGATGTCTCATTGCTCAATTCACAGGGAATACTGAGGTTATTTCAGTTCACCACAGGACACAGAACACAAATGTAGCACCAATAAGAGAAGTGATGATAGATTTGAACATGAATTCCCACATGTTACAAGTAAGTTTCCTTTTGAGTACAAATCATGGTGTCTGGTTACAGGAGAAGATTTACTGGCAGCAGTGTAAACCCCTGGAAGGTTACCGTCTTACTCAGCTAATAGGAAAGAAAGCATGGATTCATTTTTAGTTAGACATGCTGAATTTTAAAACCACAAACAAATTCCCAAAGTTCCTCACACAGTGCAAGACAAGGAATTTATTTTGTGATTGTTATCAAAGGAGAGTAGTCTTAGCTAATTAAGTTCAGTCATTTTACTTGTAAAATTAACTCTAATTATTGTAATGAAGTAATTTTTATTAGGAAGATGACATTTTAGAATGTTACACTTTATCAGAAAAAAATATAATTGTCTAAATGTTTTGCTTTGACATTTTTCAAAAAATATAATTACCAATTGATACACCCTGATTACATCAGTAAAACAAACTTAGATTCAAGAGTTCCAACAGTCTCCAAACCTTTGGCACATTCTTGTCTTTTTAATTTATTATTTATGTATTTATTTTTAAATATAATTTATTGTTTGGTTTCCATACAATACCCAGTGCTCATCTTTAATCTCTAAGTCTCTATACTCTGCTAGACTAAGACGTATTGGCTAAGCACCTCTGTTTGCAAAAATGTGCCATTTCATCATGATGGTTTCTAGAACTAATGATCAAGAAATTCCTTTAAATCTAATACTTATCACAAAGTATCATGTTTAAAAAAAAAAAAAAAGTACTTATAATTCAGCTCCTAAGAGATCAACCACTATTTACTACTGTTTTCTACCAAAACTGATATTTAGATGAAACTGGGAAATTATTATAGTCCAAACACACTTTCAGTTAAAATACAGTTTCTTCAACCACTGACATGGACAATCAATTCAGGATAATAATTAAATGGTTAATTACAAAACTCTGTATGAGATCATGATTAATTTGATGATTATAATATCAGTGATTAGAAAAATAAGGCTTTTATAAGCAACCTTTATAAACCGTCAATTAGGCAGTGTGATCAGAACGGATGTCCTTTTACCATCCTTTTAGTACACTGTGATACTCCATGACTTGGTGGATACAGACACCGACAAGGGCTTCAATTTAGTTTTCCTTTCTTAAATATATATATTACTGCAGTTTTAATGTCCTATAATGCCTAGGATGGTTCTTTCCATATAGTAATAAATATTCATGAAATGCTTGTTGAAAGCATCAATTTAGTGAATTTATATTCACTTAGATGTTTCCTGGATGCTAAACACTGTGACTTTGATTCTTAAGCACACAGTAAATACTGCAGTTTAGATTAATGAATCAGTAGGCATTGATACTGTTAATTAATTCAAGGAACATCATGTAATTCAAGCTTAGTCTTAACTATGACCATGTCATTGATGAAATGATAATTTGGAATTTTTTTTCTCTATTGTTCCCTTCAGTATTTTATTGATAGATATTCTAACAATGCAATACACATAGGAGCCAGTGACTTCTGAGTTGTACCAAAATTAAATATAATTTTCTGCAAGTTTAAATATTTTAAAAGAATACATGTTTTCATGAAAGACTAAATTTGAAAGTTTAAAAATTTAAAAATATGTCAAACCAAATGGTTTTGAGGTGTTCTTCATTATGAAAAGAATCTTAATCACACAGATATTTTTTAAAGTTCTGATAATATATATATTTTAATAGATTATATTTAGTCCTATTAAATCATTTATAGTCACTGTCCACAAAGGGTCTCATTATAGATAACTGATTTATTTTATTCCAAGTAAAATTTAGAACAAACTTTCAATGCAATTCCATAGGCCAACATTTGTGCATATATGTGCTTAGTTTGAGATATATAAACAATGAAGGGAATCACGTTTTTAATTTTTTCGATCTTCAAAAGAAGTTATTAATAAGACAGAAGAAATAAAAAGAAAAGATGGAGGGAAAGAAGGAAGGATGGGAGGAAAAAGAAAGAAGAAAGAAAGAAAGAAAGAAAGAAGAAAAAAGAAAATCAGTACAATTAAACATGCTTTTTCAAAGGTATTTAAGTCATACTTGTCCATAACATTTACATGAAAAATATAAGTTATTTCATGTAAGCTTATTTCACAATAAAGGTATAATTCAATTTGATGAGCTATGATAATGAGTTATATTTCTCATGTCTTTGTAACAGACTTGTAATATAACACCAATTGTAATGCTATAATGTAACACACATACACAAAAACTAAAACTACATTAAATGCATAAAAATTACATTAAATTTTGAATGGCAAGTTTGTATTTAATCAATTTAAGTAGTGTTTAAGAAGTAAAAATTCAGCCTGACTGAAAAAAGGACAGAATAGATTCTCTGGTCTATGGTCTCAAACAAAATGTTTCAGAGAAAGTTGAGAGATATGTATGATCCAAAGGGCAGCAAAAATTGGCATTCCATCTTCATTTTTTTTCTAATTTAGTAGATTCAAGAAAACATTGGAAACAGATTTGCAATATTTTGGTGTGACTCAAAAGCCATCAAAACTAAATTTAATTTAAAATATAAGCAACCTAAGACATGAATAAGGAAAGCATATTTAACTTTTTCATTTGAAGTATTCACATGAATATGGCTGAAATTCTATTAATTTTGGAGAAGGATTTTATGAAAATTAGCTGGAGCATCAGACAAAATAAACACAATTACACATATAAAACTAAGATGCAGAAAATTATCAAGTCAGATAATCGCTATGTCTAATTCTCACAATCACTTTGAAATAGAATTTATCGTGAACCTAAATGTAGTCTGCTGCTTCCATGAAATGAAAATAACCCCACCCTAAATTTTTAAAATATATGGAAAATAATGAATATGCCTAAAATAGCACTACCTTCAGGCTTGCTTATGTGTTACACACACAAACTTGATATAGAGCTATCTATAGATGGCTAGATATAGATATATAGTCTTTGTTATGAAGCCACAAATAGTAAGGGTCAGATTTGCAGTAATTTATTTTTTGCAATGATCTAACTGAAAAGGCAGAAAAGAATGAAAGGACCAAGAGAGGAAGGAAGGAAGGACTTTTATCAAAGCCTTAAATATAAACAAAAGGGATCATCAAAGGGGAATATCAGTCCTCTCTATTAAAAAAGGAAATTAAGGCATCAAAACCCAAACAACCAATTATAGTAGATATGCTACCTCCTTAAATTTTGCTTTATGGATACATAACCAGTGAAATCCTGGGTGTATATATGTTTATAAGTTGTTCCTGTTATTACCTCCCTCAAACCTCAGTGGCTTAACTGCACTCTTTTTACGATATCTCACATTTGTGGGTCATATTAGGGCTCAACTGAGTAATTCTCTTTTCCATGTGTTACTGACAGATTGGGCTACTCTGCAAAGTCCAAGACAGCTTCACTGTCACATCTGGTGCCTTGGGAGAGAGATGGCTGGAAGGCTAAGGTCAGCTGGGCCTGGAGCACCTACACATGGCCTTTCCATCATGGAGTCTAAAGGTAGTCAGGCTTCTATAGATGGCAGCTGAGGATCCCAAAGGGCGTATTCCAAGGGAACCCAGGTGGAAGCTGCAAAACTTCTTAAGACCTAACCTCAAAGAGAGTCTGAGAATGTCACTTCTGAAGTCTTCTATCAGTCAAGCTGGACCTGAAGGCCAAATCAGACCCAAAAGGAGAGGATTTCAACATCTTATCTCCATGGGAAACTTAGCAATTTTCAGCCATTTTAAATCTTCTACACAAAGTCACATTGGAAGATACACCAGGAAGAAAGACAGATACACAAAAACATACATTAAAAAATATGCACAGCTCAAAGATACATATTTTGTTGATTCTTTACCAGTATTATTTTTGGGAAAAAATGGTTGTTTCTAGTTATATGTTCTTTAAAATTGTTTGGGTTTAAATTAGTGTAACCAATTTATGATGTGGAAATTTTAAAGCCTTAAGGTCTCTTTTTTGGTTGTTTTATTATTATTTTTTTAAGATACTTATTTTCCCATTCCATGGAGCCTACTTTCGCCAAGTATCACACAGATGTGAGATGACTTTGTTGTATTCACACCCACTATACAGTCCACTATACTTTGAAGGAAAATATTAGTCCTCCCGTCATTGCCAACTGTTAAGAATATGATTGTGAACATAACTGGTAACATGAAGTGCTCACATTCTAGGTACTTTTTAGAGAATCACTTCACTCATAGCCACTCACAACTTAGCAAAAACCAGCTAAAACAAGTGCTGGTCACAGTGAATTCCTGAGATGATGCAATACTTTCAGTCTTCCAGTTCTTGTTTGCACTTGGATTCATCCAAGCCAGCAATTTAACACCTCATCGTTTTAACAACCTATTGATAATCTCTTACTAAAGTCAACTTCCACATTACACCAAAACCTCCACTGATAGCCTTCACCACTGCCTTTTAAAACTCATTATATCTCTTATGTGAATGTAACCGAAGCTGGGACTCATAGCATCACTCTTGCCCCCTTTAGGAGAATCTTCAGGTAAAATTTCTCTCTGGCTAAGTACCACAAATAGTTGAACTTCTCTACAGCAACTAATTTGTCTTTATTTTGAGACCCCAAATCATGTAACTGGTTACCATTTCCTCTTTGCCATGGTGTTAAAAGTCAAATTTGTTGCCTAACTCTTGGCAACTGAAAGAACATGAATTTGAGTGTCAAATTCATGCTACATGTAACTCACTTTTCATAGCCTTGCTTTCCTTTTTTCTTAAATAACTCATTACTATCTTCTTATATTGTGGTGGTGTTTTTTTTGAAACCTACCTTTTTTTGAAAAAACCTAAGCAATAAAAGATTAAATAAAAAATAAATACCCAACAATTGTTCATTGAGTGTCTCTATGTGTTATAAAGATCTCATAAGTGGGATGCTATTTTACTAGGCCTTTGGACGCATGTTTTCCACCGATGGAAAACGGGAACATATACTTAATGGGTGATCTCAGCTCAGTCTAATTAGATATTGGGTGTTTGAGACAAGATCTATACCTCCTTGAGTCTATCTGAATTGCAAGGGCTAAAGAATAATTCAGAGTGTTAATACTTAGGATTTAGAAATTTCCAGGTCTGTGCGATAATCATGGTTGGTAAGAAAGAAATGATATTCCCAGAAAAAAATTCACCCTGGAAAAAGACTTTGGCACTTGCCGATATTTTAAATGATCAATCTAAAATAACCTCAAATAGCAGTGCCTGAGTGGCTCAGTCAGTTAAGCATCCAACTTTGGCTCAGGTCATGATCTCGCTCACAGTTGATGAGTTCGAGCCTCGCATAGGACTCTGTGCTGACAGCTCAGAGCCTGTTGCCTGCTTCGGATTCTGTGTCTCCTCTCTGCCCCTCCCCTGCTTGCTCTTTCTTTCTCAAAAATGAATAGACATTTAAAAAAATTGGGGTGCCTGGGTGGCTCAGTCAGTTGAGCATCAGACTTCGGCTCAGGTCATGATCACAAGATTTGTGAGTTTGAGCCCCGCGTTTATGGCTCTGTGCAGACAGCTTGGAGCCTGGAGCCTGCTTTGGATTCTGTGTCTCCCTCTCTCTCTGCCTCTCCCCCACTCACACTCTGTCTCTCTCTCTCCTTCAAAAATAAATAACAATTTTAAAACAATTATAAAAAATAGCCCCAAGTAGTAAATCATGTTTTAGTTTCCTAAATGTACATATTGTAAATGTCATTGGGCAGGGGAGGGGGGAGCAGTATCTTACAACTCATTAAATATAAGGCTCAAACTAGTGTCAAGATTTTTGTTACTGTCTTTTGTTTGTGAATAAACATATTAACACTTACTTTAAAATATTTTCAGGTTAAAGGCAGTGGTTTTCAACCAAGAGTGATGATCAAAGACACTTTTGCTTGTCACAACTGGGGGTGGTGACAGTATTGGCACCTAATTAATAAAGGACAGGGATACTGTTTTGCACAGCACAGCCCCCCATAACAAACAATTATCTAGTCCAAATTGTCATTAGTGCCGAGATTGAGAAACTCTGGGTTAAAATCACATGCTACCATGTAAAATTCTCAATTCTTAATCAGTAACTAATATAAGAGTTTAAAACATCATTAAACATTTTGCAAAAACAATTGTTGGCTTTTGGGAATATTGGAGGCTCTATGCAATTACGTTATATTTACGTCTGCACACTCAACATCTAGCATAAGGCCTGGCCTACAAAGGCTTGTTGAAAGAAGCAGTGAAAGGATGATCAACAGCCATTATGAAGGGATGCTGAAGAGTTGGCCTTCATTTGGTACAGGAGATAATAGTCTGGCTGTTCAACCATCCCTAGAGAAGGTCCCTTTTGCCTCTTACTTGGTTGTCACTGTAGTCAGCATTATAGACTATCTGCAATTAAGGTGTTTATGAGAGGATCTACTTATAAATTGAATGAAATCCAACACCTGTGAAATCTTAACACTTCTGATATTTCAGAGAGAGAGCCTATGGGATGTATTTGCTATGTCATCATCTAGAGTGTCCCAGTAGTATCCTCACATTATGTAAGTTCAAGGATCCAAGTACCTGGATATGATGCTCTGCTTGTTTGAAGTGTTAATATAAGAACTATTTGGTTAAATAGAATTTCTGTATCTCCTGTGATATTAAAGTCATTGTCTAGTGTATCACATAATATACTTTAGGCAAATCCCATGCTATTAATTCAAACTAGAGATTTGTTCCAGAAAAAAAGCCTCAGGATATTTTTCTGTCATCAAAAACACAAAACTATATAATATAATCAACTATTTTTCTTTTTCACTTTAGCTACAAGAAAAATAAGCTGCCTGAAATCATTTGCTAATTCACAATCAGTGTGTATTGTTGAGTAGCTAAAATGACACACTCTGGGGCCAGACCGCCTCGATTCAAATCTCAAAACCATCACTTACTATGTGGAGACTTCACTTCTCTGTGTCTCAGTTTCCCCATAAGCAAAGTGAAGATAATGATTTCACTGACATGGCTATGTTTAGGATTAAAATTGTTAAGTGCTATGTACTTAAAATACTGCCTGGTATATGGGAAGCCCTTGATAAGTATCACCTGTTACTATTTCTGCCTTCTTCAGACAATTCCAAGTCTGCTGTATTTCCCAGCAGCCCTTTGATCATAAGCTTTATAAAGCCAGAGCCTTATGATCTAACATACAGCATTTCTTTAAAACAATGTGTCTGGGTGGCTCAGTCAGTTAAGCCTCCGACTTCGGCTCAGGTCATGATCTCGTGGTTTACGGGTTTGGGCCCTGGGTCAGGCTCTGTACTGACAGCTCAGAGCCCGGAGCCTGCTTCGGATTCTGTGTCTCCCTCTCTCTCTGCCCCTCCCCCCTCACGCTCTGCCTCTCTCCTTCAAAAATAAATAAACATTAAAAAATTTTTTTAAAAAGTGTCAAATAAAAAATGGAGGCTTGCACTTTACTAACAGATTAACAAAACATATGAAGCTTGGCACTCAGATGGGGAACATGTTCAGAGAACAGAGGTGAACCTAAAAAAAGGTGAGACTAAAAAAATCTAGCCCAGAAATACTGATGAAAGAATATTATACCAACCACATTTAAATATTATGTTAGTGTTTAGAGTCAGATCAGAGAGGATTAAATGAGACGATTTCCCTTCACATTCGCTTTAAAAATAACTTCAGAACAATTTTCACTGCAGGAGGTACAGACTCTGACCCCAGAACAAAAATCTTTGCACTCTATATAATGGATGCAAAGAAAAGTCAGGAAACCCTTCCTTCAGAGAGTTTATCATCCAGTATCTATGAGGAATATAGAGTCTAGTTCCTGGGGATTCTTTTAGGTGGTTTTTATAACCATGTGATAGACAAAATGTTCAACATGTTCTTTTTCTCTAAGAATTTTCTACTTCAGTTTAGAAGCATTTTCATTTGACCACAAGATAGCATGTATCTTGTTTGGATTTTACCTTTCTAATATATCAGTGAGCACCAGGGTAAATTGATGGGATTCCAGGTTGTAAATGAAAAGCTTGTTACCTCAAACCGCACGTCCTCTTAGAGATCTGACATGAGAATGTAACTGTCCAAAACAAAAAAAAACTAACTTTTTAAAAGCCATCCTTCTATAATATCCAGACACCACATGAATTATATCTTGCCAAAGGTTTGAAATACAATTTTGGTCCTGTCATAAATAGGTCTAAGAAATCATACAGTGTTTAATTATTTGAAAAACAAATCTCACCTGCTGTACCCCCACTTAATCAACTTATAAAGGGAGCAATGTGCTTTGTTGCAGGCTTATTTGCAGAGGTGGGTCCTTACAGGTGAAAATAAAATAGTGAGTAAGGTAATGATGGCAAAACAAGCTGAAAGGATACACTCCTAAAGCTAGCTCTCCAAACAGCTCCAGATTTGAAGAAAGTCATCTAGACAACAGAACACTTTCAGCTCTGTGGTAAGAAGGCACTGCAGAGATCTAAAATTCCAGTAACATCTTTCTAATGTCTATGACATTATGAAACTTGATTACTGCGTTGTGTTACCATGCCCATGTCATATACTAATTTCATTTCTCTCCTTCTGTCTGTCCTAATCATTCCACAAAATTATACAGCTGGAAGGGAAACTGATTTTTCACCATTTAATTAGACTCTGTTAGCATTCCCAATTATGGTGTGATTTTGAGAATCACTCCAAAGTTAAACACCCATTATCTAACAGCTTTAGATTTCTAAAGTTTATAAAATGTACAATGTTTGTAATTTTTAAACATGTAATGATAATAATTGATAGTTCTGGGTGAATTGTTTTGTTTTATTTTTTACTGAGCCTTCTCTTCCTTTTTCCTTAGATGGTTAAGGGCAAATTTTCTTCCCTCCTGGGCCCTTTTTTGGCATTATTTGTTCTTCTCTAAAGAACCTGAAGATTGCTTTAATACATATTGAGAGTTAAATGATGAAGAAAGAAGAACAGGGATATGTATTAAGATTTGGTTAAGGGTCAGGCACTACGCTAAATTCTTTATAATAGATTATGTCATGTAACTGCCACAACAACTTTCTGTGATTTGTACTATTATCCCTGTACTATTATCCCTAGTTTATAGATTGAGAAATAGGGGCTCAGCGGTATTAGGTAATAAGTAGGCTTCCCTTTCAAACCTACGTCTTCCAACAGTATGTCTAGTGCCTTTCCCACTATATCACACTTGTACCAACAGGTCATTAGGAGATCCTCATCCTGACCTACATTCTGCTAATATAGCGCTTACCACCAAAGAAATGGTCAGGATTCATCTCACTCAAATATGGTCATCATGCATAAATAACTCTTGCTGAGTTTGTCCTTGACAGCATTCCAGGTGAGCTAACAAGATTCAAATAGGAGAACTGCTTCCAGAAAAGAGAAGGCATATAGACAATGAACACGTATGAAAATTCTCAGATTGGGATCTACAACTGAAAAGGACTTGGAGCAGTACTCTTGACTAAGGATGGAACACAGAAGAATTCAATATCTCACTGCACATCTCATTTCTGGGTTTAGCTTGAACTATCTGCAGAGTAAACATAATTTAATTCTTCTGAAAGACATATAAGACAGGTACTATGATTATCTGCCTTTGTAAGATTATCTCAAGAAACCAATGTTTAAAAGAATTAAATGCCTTGCCCAGGATCACACAGCTAAACCTCTGTACCATAACATTAAAATCTTTGTGTTCAAGTTCTAGTTATTTTCCTGGAGTTCCTGAAACAGCTTCTTTCCAACAGCTCATTTCACTCTGTGACCCCTATGAGTCCTTCACCATATTTTGCTACATGCCCCATGAGTTCTTCACCACACTTCACCTCACTTTGCTACTCATCAACTCCACATAAATTCTCCCTCCTGCTCTTAGATCTTCTCTCAGTCTGTTCAACGATTCCGCAGGATGTTTCCTCTAGCAGTATTTCCTAATTTAAGAGTTCCTCAAATCCTTCTTTTCCATTAACATTTTCCATGCACTTGAAATAAAAAACAATGTTTCACTTATTTATTGTAATGTACACAGTTAGATTCGCATTCTGATACTAATGGCCACACAAAATGACAATTATGTCTTTGTATATTGATGCAATAAGTGTCTTTAATATTTCATCACTTCACTTTGCTAGTTTTGAGTTCACAGATTCTAGAGACCAATAATGATGCCTGATAATTTTGTACATAGTCTATCATTAGACCTCTCATATGAGGATGATGAT
The DNA here is from genome assembly GCF_018350155.1 of Leopardus geoffroyi. Lineage (NCBI taxonomy): Eukaryota > Metazoa > Chordata > Mammalia > Carnivora > Felidae > Leopardus > Leopardus geoffroyi. The sequence continues at coordinate 101,178,832 of NC_059338.1, read as the reverse complement.
AAATATGCTAAATGACAAACTAGGTCACATTTATTTGCAGGTAGGGTTCACAATGACATTGATCTATAATTAAACAAACATTTATCTGTGAAACATCGATTAAGCACCACCTAACTACTTGGTTTGGTTCTTCCTAAGTTGAATGTGAGTGCCGGAATGCCAGGTGACCCCTCTGCCCCTTGGTTTCTCCTTGTATAGTGAGGGGATGAGATGATTCCCAAAGTCCCTTCAAGTTGTATCTGCCTATGATTCAATGTGGTTATGTCACTCCTTAAATTGAGGTCATATCTCTTAACTTTACAAATTAGATAAGGTTAATCTTCATAATTATAGAACTTAAAGAAAACTTCTCTTAAAATGATGCATGAATGACAAGAATGATCTTGGATGTACTGTAGATTTCTCTTAGCAGTATTTTGATTTAAGTGTAAATTAATCATAAACATGAAGATTGTATTTCTCCAAAAATAAAAATGCCTAAAATCTCAGATGATATTTTCTTGGCAAAATGCATTTAGGATTTTATTACCTAAGACTTCTGAAATGTCAGATGACATGCTGAGAACAGGATATTCACACAAGACCTACACCTATGAAATGAAATAAATGGAGGCAATTTGTTGGGTATTACAGGCTAAGGAGTTCTGTTGCTTTTATACCCTTGATATTAAAGTAAAAGTAAGTTTGATACTTACGAGTCTATTTCAAGGCCCAAACCACAAAAATCTTACTACTCCCCTCATTCATTGTATAGGCTTCTTTGCTCAATAATTAAACAAATTCCCCTTCACCTCTTGCCTCTCTATTGATCATTCCTTTCAGATGGGCTTAGCTGGACATGGCTTTTTCCATAGGTTCTCTCTGTCCTTTGAAGTGCAGAAGCTTTTTCTCTACATATCACCTATTTCAGAGTTTCCAAGAGACTCTCAGCTCGTGACTACTCCAACTTCATATAAACAAATAAATAAATCTGTTCCCTTGAAGTTCTTGCTAATTGACTATACATTATTTACATTTATTTTTTTATTTTAGAGAGAGAGCAAGAGAGTGCAAGCAGGAAAGAGGGGCAGAGGGAGAGAATCTTAAGCAGGCTCCATGCTCAGTATGGAGCCCCAAGCAGAGCTTGATCCCAAGACCCTGGGATCATGACCTGAGCTGAAATCAAGAGTCAAATGCTCAACTGACTGAGCCACCCAGGCACCCCTACATTCTTTATATGTTTTGACCTTATCTTTTATTATCCTCCTGGTTACTTTCCTTGATTCAATGTAATCTTTGCCACCTACTCAAATCATTTATTTCCTGTTATTCTGAGTAATGTCATCATCTACCACACAATTCACTCAAACCTGAATGAAAATAATCTTTGAACCTATCTTCTCCTTTACTCCACTCATTATCCTTCTCGTGGACCCACACAGAAATGCTCAGAAATGTCTCACTCTACTGTGAGACAACAGTTTTCTATCTTTCCTACAAATCTCTTCAATTTCATAAATCCCAATTCACAGGTCTTTCTACTCTCTCCCCTGATTAGCCACTACTTCCTTCTTTCTCCTCTACATCTATGATCCATCACTTCAAAACTCCTTTCATGATACTATTCTTTCAAACATCTCAGTTTTGAATAAAATCAACTAGGGTTGATATTGCTGTTTAGTAAATCACCCAAATGGACATTAAACCAATAGTTGAGTTCTCCCTTTCCTTCCCTAAGTGCTAATGAAAAGCAATTGAATCATATGGCAATATTAACCACTCATTCTTCAAGCCATGCCTCCCTTACAACCTCAACCCCTAATCTATTTTCTCAACAAACAAAAAACAATTCATCAGCAAGGCAGTCCCTCAATTTTTAGAGAAGGGACAGAGAAAAAGACCAGATGATCTTTTTTTTATACTTTCCATCCTTAGAGTGGAGTTGAAATCCCTTCTCCTCTACAGAGAAGTGAGGAATGACATTTTTTATTACCCACCAACTTCCTCAGAAGCCTGTAAGCCCTAAAAGATGGACAAGACTCTCTTGTTCTTTGTAAATTTAGAGCCCAGCACAATGATTAACACATAGTAGGAGTTCAAAGAATATTCACTGAATGCATGTCAAAATGATTGGGTAATGATCAGGGAATTTCTGACAAACATATTTGTAACTTCAAACCTGCAGCTAATTGCTTCAGTTTCACGCTTGTCATATGTGGAAAACAGGCTTTTGTTTCAGCAAACTATCCCAAGCCATTTTCATGTGTCTTTGGTTTTACTATAACTCAAAATACACTCTGCCAAGTATACTGCTCCATAGATTTTAAATACAAGATTCTTTAGGGGAAATGTAATCCTAATGTTTATGATTCATTTACAGTTAAATCATCAAAACATCACTTAAGAATCCCACTTGGATATCTAATTTTGTGCTTCCCTAACTGGATAACTGTTTATATGTTTAAGACAAAATTACTATTTGCCCTTAATTTTTAGATAATTGTCTCAATTATACACTTTGTATCTTGTATGTAGGCAAGCCATAATCAAACGCAAATCAAATACACTCTCATTTCAGGATACTTCAGTCTTTATACTTGGGGATAAAGTTTTGTCTAAGAGAATTAAAACAAGAAATGAGAAGTTAAAAAGTGTTCTTTTAAATAAATCATCTGGTTAATACATAATCCATATAAGTCATCCTTAATACAGAAAAATCTTTTGATCTCTTCAGTCGTATTCACTATCCCTAATCATTTTAAAATAAATCAACTGTCAGTCTCAAGAAAAAACAGAGTCTAGTATCAAAAATAGAAATTTAAGTTGAGATGCTAAAAGTTAAGACCTTGATGGTGAACGAGAGGAAGAAATTAACTTTTCTGAGAATTTAGTTTTTCTTGTTTAAGTACTTTCCATGACATTCTTACCTTGTGTCTTTCCTTTCTCCTTTTCACTGACTCTGCTCTAACTTACTGGCCTTGACAGTTCAAATTCATTTTTCTCAGGAATTACACTTATTCTATTTTGTCTCCTTGAAGCTCTTCCCCCATATAAGTCACATGGCTCATCTCAATTTTCTATTCCAAAATTGCAAACGTTACTGATGAAAAAAGAAAAGATAATGCTATGTATAGCATTTACTCTGATTAAAAGGTAGAGCTATCAATTCTGCTTCAATGTATGCTTTCAAATATTCAAAGGCTTGGGATTAGAGAAAGCAAATGTAATTATTTTTGTTGTTTTGATAGAGAAACAATACAGGTAGATATTTGGACTCTTGGCTATGTAGATAAAGGAATGTTCTGATATGGATACACTAAATGTTAAGTAAAAACAGACTTCTTGCTAATTATATTCAATAATACAAACTGTGGTTTTACCAAAAGAGTATTTTCACATTTTAGAGTATAAGCAAAAACTATTATTCACTTCTGAAATCACTATCTTATCTTTTTCTTCTTTTTAATGTTTATCTATTTTTGAGAGACAGAGACAGAGGTAGAGCATGAGTGGGGGAGGAGCAGAGAGAGAGGGAGATGCAGAATCTGAAGCAGACTCCAGGCTCTGAGCACAGAGCCCAACATGGGGATTGAACCGTGAGATCATGACCTTAGCTGAAGTCGACCCTTAACCAACTGACCCACCCAGGTGCCCCAATCTCATCTTTTTCTAAATCCCATTAAGATGATGCTAGAAACTGATTGGGGATGGGGTAGGGAGGATATACAGGCTATTTTAAGCTTTTTTTCTTAAAAACTTACCCAATCCTTATTATCCAACTTTCAGTAGCATCAAAATAAACATACAAAATAACAATACCCATCACTGTTTAACATTTACTAGGTTCCATGGACTTCGTGTGCTGTTTTATGTATACTTACTATTTAATCCTCACATCAAACAAGAAAACTAAGACTCAGAGAGTTTAACTAACTTGCTCAAGGTTATCCTGATGTGTTCTGAGGGAGACTAATTCCCTTACCATTCTACAGTAACGAAGAATTCAGTCAGCATGAGTACTCCCTTGGGTATCAGCCCTGCATCTCCATACACAAAGCATGGTGCTAATGTGGCCCAATCTTTACACACTAATCTGAGTATGAATATTTTTTGAAAAGAATTAAGAAAATATTGATAAAAGATATTTCTGTTGGTGTTAGTTCAAGAAATAAAGGAATAAAATGGCATTTGGATTTTTAGCATAAATTTGCAGAACTTTTCCTATGCAACAGGTATATGAATACAATAAAGACATATGACATAAAGACAAGTGCTATGAAATGTTCTCAACTAGGGGCAGAGAAGATTCATCAGTTCATTTGAGACTCTTATTGAGTACTTATGTCATCTTTGACTGTAGGTGAGACTGTGACTGGCACAGAGACAAACTCACTGTTTGTTGAATGCGTAAATAAGAGAAACACACTTCTCAGAGTCTGTGGTCTAACACATACAAACACATGATTAAGAGGCAATACGCAAAGACCTATGGGGGACATGAGAGGGAGCTGCTAAATCTGAGACGTCCCCTAAATTCAGTAAAATGTAAGATAAAGTTGGTTGTCTGTAAATGGAGTTTATAACTCTAAAATATTCTAATTGGATCCTACTAGGTACTTATGGAAATGCCTGTTATGTGTTCTTTCTCTTTCTACTCACTCCTTCCCTACTATTTAAAGAGAAAATAAGATTTAAATACGTCACAGGTTTACAAGTCAAAATTTAGGATTAATGAAGATTATTTACACCACACTTACCTAAAAACAAATATACCACATTTATGTGTGTGTGTGAAACTTGTAGTGGATAAAGAACAATAAATCTGTTTTCCTGTTTAAAGATCCTAATTAAAAGAGCACTGGGCTATGCTGATTTGTGTGTGTGTGTGATTCTGGTTTGTTTAAACATTGGTTTCTCTGGCTTTGTAAGAAAGCATTCTCTTTATGTACTTTCATACTCATTTACTCAACTGTCAACAAATATTTACTTATCACCTATCGTGTGCCAGGAAAAAACATGATGGAATCTATAGTTTTATATACAAAGTAAAATAAAGATACTCTTTGGCCAGTTTAACATACCAGGACATGGTCTGAAATAAGTCTTGGAGGATTTACTGCCTGTATAAGAAAGATTAACCCAGGAAGACGATATTTAGGAAATAAAGTGAATACACAATTGAATACGGCCTTTTTCTAATTAAATGATGATTCTTAAAAATTTATATCCTTAATACACTGCATTGAGCTACACAAGATACTATAGATACCAACATGGGAGGTAGTTCTGGGCTTACGATATATGCAGGGCAGAAGATATTAGAAGTTAAAAGTGCCCTGTTGTAAGTTTTGTTCGGGCAAATACATAGAATTTGAAACATTTCACACAAACAGAAAAGACAGCCAAATAAATGATTTTGACTGAGATAACCCTCAGAAGATATAAAATAAAAAAATATATCCAGCATAAAGTATTACGGGAGAAAAAGAAATAAAATTAAGTATAGAAATAGAAAACAGAAAGTATTATACAAAAATAAGTCCTATGTAACTCAAGTAGTAATAAGAAATGGGAAAAGTTCATTATCAATACATAGATATGCTGACTAAATTAAAAACAATCCAGTAATGTTACAAAAGGATAAAAAATTTTGGAAAGATGTGTCTGTCCTCAAACTCCCCCCCCCCCCACGATGAGACTGTAATAAAATCAAAGATCCCATATTTTTGGTGTTTGATCACCACAGACAGCTTTCAAGGGTCCAGCTTTTCCTTTACTCCTTTGCCACACATTTGTGCAACAAAACCCCAAACCCCCATCCCAGCTCCATTCACTAACCACAACAAAAACCCAAAGCTACTAGTATCCCTCTTTGTTTCACTCCCAGCTGAATTGGAATTCTCTTTTGGGAATTCTTTTGCTGCTTACTACATGAGTAATAACCTTTGCTTTCTATCTTTTTGGTACCTATATGTCATTCCTCCCATTATGCATAAAGGTCTGAGTGGAGGGAGTGGACAGCAGCTGCCCAGCATCCAGCAGGGGATTCTGGGTACTCAAGTCAAACAGAGGCCTTCCCGACACTATCTAAAATTTCAACTTACTCCACACAATCCTGTTTCTCCTCCAATTGCTTTATTTTTCAGCATCCTTATCATTGGACATACAATAGACTTTTACTTGTGGTTTTTCTTAATCTCTTTTATGTCTTTCCTACTAATGTAGACGCTTCTGACAAGCAAGATTATCACTTAATCTAGGGCCTAAATCTGTCACTAAATCTAGGGCCTAAACAGTGCCTCACAGCAGAAATTCAGTATTTGTTGAATGCAATAATGAAAAATATATACCAGATCAATATAAACCAAAAGAAAGCCTTGGAAGCAATGTAACGCAATTTTATGATGTAATTAAACATCACGAAATATATGATCTTTATGACAATTTTAAAATATAGGTTAAATAAATACATTTTTGGAAAATACTAGCACAATAAAAAATAGAAAACCTGAGTAGACCAATAATAAAGAATTCAAAACAGAAAACAAAAATCTGTCCTTTTTCCCCACTTCAAGCACCTTCAACTTGAGATGGTTTTATAGGTGAATTCCTCCAAATTCTTAAGGAATGATTTGTATATCATACAAGATACTTCAAAAAAATAACAATAAAGAGGGAAGGTTTCCAGGCTTATGTTATTAGAATATTTTAATCTCATAATGAAATCAGTTGAAGGCAATAGAAAAGGAAATCATATTCCAATAACATTTATTCACATAAATGCAAATTTTCTAAATAAATACTATATCAGGTAATTGAATCCTTCTATAATGTGCTCAGGTAGAATTTAAACCAGAAATCCCAGAGTTCTTCAATAGCAGCATATTTGCAATGAGGTCATTCACTTTATTCATGAACTATAAGAAAAAAGTAACAGATTCAAGGAGAAAAAAAGGAAAATTGAATATTCAATTATGTTAATACTCTAGAAAAATATCTAAAAGGCAATTTCCTTAAAATAATAAAATAAAGTTGCCAATTTTATAGCAAACATTGTATTTAATAGGGAAATTTCAGAAGCATTCTTTTTAACTCTGGAAGTAAGTCAAGGATGATTATTATACCCATGACTGAGCAACATAACCCTGGGAGTCATGGCAAAGTAATCAAACAAGAAAAAAACATCAGGAAAGGATAATATTGATATTTGCATATGCTATAATTTACATAGAAGATCCTAAAGAATCAATAAACAAACTATTGGAAATATATTGGAATTATAAGATATATATAACATATATATATAACATATATATTACCAGCCATACATATATATATTTGTACATCAATAAGCTATATATATCACCAATATTGGAAATATAAGATATATATAACATATATATTAACAGCCATATATATATGATATATATATCACTAATATTTCTCTACTTCACAATAAGTTGAAAATGTTAATAGAAAATACAGATGAAGTTTGTAACAGCAAAACAATAGACTCTCATAAATAGCCAATTCTATTAACGGACAAAAAGGATGCCTTTTTAAATGGAAGGATATACCATGTTCATGCAAAGTTCACCCTATTATTACAGAGTTGTCAGTTCTCTCCAAATAAATCTATATTACTTATAAATGCAATTTCAACTGAAATCCAAGAAGAATTTTTGGAGGAGACTTAGTGACTGATTCTAAAACTTTATGAAAGAATAAATGTATAGTAATATCTAGGACAATTTATGAAAGAGTAAGACCTTACACTGCTCTATCATTTCCATTAGTTCCATCTATTATGGTGCTGGTTTACACTTTTGGACCTATCTTTTACTTATTTATCTTATTTATTTATTTATTTATTTATTTATTTTATTTTATTTTATTTTATTTTATTTTATTTTATTTTATTTTATTTTATTTTAGAGAAAGAAAGCACAAGTGAGGGAGAGGGGCAGAGGAAGAAAGAGAATCCTAAGCAGGCTCCACACTCAGCACAGAGCCTGACATGGGGCTTGATCCCCTGGGATCATGACCTGTGCCAAAATCACAAGAGCCACCCATGTGCCCCCGCCCCCGGACCTAGGTTTTATTTCCATTACTACACTACTCAAAATTCAACCATCTACTTAAATTCTCTTTTTACATTCCCAGGATTAGGTGTAGAAGAGGCAAGAGACAGTCTATGCTTAGCTGTCTCTCTGATCCTCCCTGTTACAAAACTGTTATAAATATTAATCCATTCATGTATCTATATAGCTTTCATTATGTAATGTGGTTTGTCACTCTCAAGCCTTTTCTTCTTTAATAAAGTATAAAATTTGTAAATATTCTCAGATATTTTTAAAGATAGATAATATAAACTAAGTGGATCCAACTGGATAAGATCCTTGATTCCACCTATGAATCAGATAAACGAATGCTAAATTTATAATAAACATTCAGAGAAATAAGTAAAATCTTCTCTGAACATGATTTTCTCCTGAGATTCTGAAAGCACAGAAGAGTGAGACACTTGTAGCCTGAGTTTTCTGTGTGCCATCTGAAGTGCCTGCCGTACGGCAAAGAGAAAGATCCTTTATTAAGCAAACAAAACTCCCTATCACAAAATGTCTGCCTAGTTCTTTCCTTATCTTTTCACTTCCCAAATTTCACTTTATCTCACAGACATAAATACAATGCTGCAGATAGTTCCTGAATCTAATCTGTAAAATGAAAGAGTTTTATTACGTTATTTCAAGCTTCTATAATTCCATATAACTGCATTTGGACAGCACATGAAAATCATGATACTCAGATTTATACTTGATCTTTGTAGCATGGCTTTTAGCTTTATATTTAATCATAAAAATCATAAAAATAATTTTGTGACTATAAATTTATATCTGCTAACTCTTCTTGTCTTCATATTTTGTCTCCATCCAAATAAATTTCAAAAGCGTTTTTGCAATATCTTTGTTACAGGACCAGAATATCAAGATGCACACACTATCTAGTGATTGGCAAAGTATTTTAGCACAGCATTAATCTGTAAATGTACTTGCCATGTATTACATAATGTAGCAGCTTCAATATAGCTTTTAAACATTTAATTCAGGTATATAAGAAAGACTTCCATTCTACATTATTTCTTCCATTCTCTTAATAGTCTACCACTCAGACTTCCTTTATTCAAATTGTTATCACATCTTTCTGTTCTTTCTGGTCCTTAAAGCTGTTTAAAGCAGCTTCCCGTTTAAACACATAGTCTCTGAAGACAGTCACTAGTTGAACTATGGACACAACTTTTCTTCAGTTTTATTTTTTAAACTTTTAGGTATTTAAATTTTGGAATAGATTTTGACAATATATTATGCATAACTAGTTTTTTTTTTTTTAAGACAGAAACAATCAGAGCCTTTCTTGCAGTTATAATACCAGTTTCCAGGTATGTATGCATTTTTGCTTAAAATGTAAAGCTATTAAAAGGAGAACTCAGATCACCACTGTACTTTGAAAGAAAATTCTGGATCAAAACAGGAGATAAAACATGTAACCTCTTTAAATCCTCCATACCAGTACAATAAATTAATATTTATTAATTAATAAATTAATAATCAGATAAACAAATGCTAAATTTACAATAAACATTCAGAGAAATAAGTAAAATCAACATGAACTGACATTTAAATTATGCTTTTGTTAGCTATTAAATCTGTAATTTTTGTTATGACAATAAAATTTTTAAAAGGCATCTCATCTTTAATTGCTACTTACTATTAACTTAGGTTTCCCTGGCAGTTCTATGCAAATTTATTTGCATGTAGCTGTCAAGGCTTAAAATAACCTATACTCAGGAATTTTGTAGTAATTTTCCTATGTGTCATGTGCTTTCAATTAGACAAACTGTGTTTTATACTCTTCTTTTAAAAATAATGGCTGCTTCAGTCTTCCCATAAAGTTCTCAAATATAATCTCAGTGATTTATCTATTGGTAAGTTTTCTACTTTTCTAGGGATGCATAAAACATGGTATTTTTTCTCTCTTCTTCTTCCTAATACATACTCTTTTCTGGAGGAAAGGAGAAATTTAAAGCTGAATGATTAAGCTTTTGAAAAAGCAATTCTGATTGGGAATGCAAGCTGGTGCAGCCACTCTGGAAAACAGTAAGGAGGCTCCTCAAAAAACTAAAAATAGAACTACCCTACGGCCCAGAAATTGCACTACTAGGCATTTATCCATGGGATACAGGTGTGCTGTTTCGAAGGGACACATGCACCCCCATGTTTATAGCAGCACTATCAACAACAGCCAAAGTATGGAAAGAGCCCAAATGTCTATCAATGGATGAATGGATAAAGAAGATGTGGTACATACATGCAATGGACTATTAGTCAGCAATCAAAAAGAATGAAATCTTGCCATTTGCAAAGATGTGGATAGAACTGGAGGGTATTATGCTAAGTGAAATTAGTCAGAGAAAGACAAAAATCATATGGCTTCACTCATATGAGGACTTTAACAGACAAAACAGATGAACATAAGGGAAGGGAAACAAAAATAATATAAAAAAAGGGAGGGGAAAAACAGAAGAGACTCATAAATATGGAGAACAAACTGAGGGTTACTGGAGGGGTTGTGGGAGGGAGGGGGGATGGGCTAAATGGGTAAGGGGCACTAAGGAATCTACTCCTGAAATCATTGTTGTACTATATGCTAACTAATTTGGATGTAAATTTAAAAAAATAAAAAATTAAATTAAGAAAATATTTAGCTATAGTGGTATCTACTATATAATATGGATATATATATATGTGCATGTATAAGTTTATATGCATATGCATGTACACATGCATAATCGTGAACACACATGTGTGTGGGTATATATAAGTACATTTGTAAGCCTGGAGAAAGATATGAATTTATGCTCACCAGGCTTACTAAATTGTTTATTCTGTATATGCATGGTGTGGAAGATAAGAGTAGGGCTCAGAAAGGGCTGTATAAAAATTAACTTTTGCTTCATAAAAGTTTGGATTTTAGTAATTTATTATATGTATTAATTCTAATATATAATAGGATGGTGATACTATTAAGAATTTAGAAAAGCATTAAAAAATACTTGATTCCCAATTTTCTAAAGCTATTTCACTTATCAAACTTTCATTAGGGTAGCCAAGATAAATGATTGCAAATGAATAATGTTGCTACAGAAAAATTGAGCTGATCTAATACACTCTATAAAATGTTTTCAACTTATTGACTCTTTAAAAAAATAAAAATAAAAAGCAATTGTTAATGAAAGAAAAGTAAATATAAAGGAATGACAAAGAACTAAAAATTACCTGATTTCTCTATCTACTGTGTTAAATTTGTATGTACCTTCTTTAATGTATCAAAATAGCACCAGAGATTTTTCTTTCCACTTTGTCCCAAAACATTTCTAAAGAGACAAATATAAATGTAAAATCAACAGTCATAATATTACTCTTATACCTTTAATTATAAGAAAGTGAAAGCTCTATGTCTATTTCATAATATTTTATTACTTCTTTTCCCTCTTAAGCCTTGACCTACTTTTACCATTTATTTTTAGCTAGCCATTTTTGTGGTTCTGATATATTTATATACTTTCCTACTTTTTCATTCTGATATATATTTACAAACAGTAATAAATTATAATGATACGAAAGGATAACTAACAAATTAATGATACCCACTTTGAAGAAATTTATACAAAATTACTTTTCTGTAATACAAATGTTAGTATACAAAAAATATAATTAAATTTTGGTTTCACTATGAAGTATATGAAAATCTTAAATATCATTTTTGAAATAAAAATATGTCATGAGTTGAAAAGGAAGAAAAATTTCTACTCAGTGAAAAAAGCCAATTAGTGAAGTTCAAATAAATAAATCATAGTTTTCAAAGAATAGGGTTCACAGTAACAATGTAAATAGAATTCTACATGTTAACTGTACTTTCTTGTTCATACATCTGAACTCATTAATTTTAGATATCTTGACATGTTATAATTCTTGATGATGTGAATCTTCTAAGCTAGACCAAACAGTAAAGATGTTGAGTGGGGGAAGGGGGGTTCTGTATTTTTTGGGAGAAATCCATTTTAAGGTGATTTAAAGTATGGTTTTCCAACTGTCTTGTCCTTATGGCATTTATAATAAATGAAACATCTCCTTAAGTTAGAATAAGAATCTAGTATTGTAATCCACTCTACCTGCTTGAGGGAACCTTGTAAGTCTACATTCTCTAAACAGCAATCATAAAAGATGCCATTTATTCAATTGGTAAGTGTCTACATAATATTTAACATCAGAATGTTTGCAATGTGTATATATTTTAAAACCTGGGGTAATGAAGATATATATATGAAAATAACCAAAGTCAAAATTTTGTTTCATTTAATCTTTTCTATCATAACTGTACACATAAGATATTCACTATAAGCAGATAAATGAAAACTATATATTTTTCCAAAAAGTTAGAAAACAGGGGCGCCTGGGTGGCGCAGTCGGTTAAGCGTCCGACTTCAGCCAGGTCACGATCTCGCGGTCCGTGAGTTCGAGCCCCGCGTCGGGCTCTGGGCTGATGGCTCAGAGCCTGGAGCCTGTTTCCGATTCTGTGTCTCCCTCTCTCTCTGCCCCTCCCCCGTTCATGCTCTGTCTCTCTCTGTCCCAAAAATAAATAAACGTTGAAAAAAAAAAAAAAACAAAAAAAAAACAAAAAGTTAGAAAACAAATGGAAGAAGAAAAATATATATAAAGATAGAAACAAGAATGTAACTAGGAATAAACAGGAACTACACAGGGGATATATAAAAATATTTTTTAAAAATCTCAATGTTTATTTATTTGCGGGGGTGGGGGGAGCGGAGAAACAAAGCACAAACAGGGGAGGGGCAGAGAGAGGGACACACAGAATCTGAAGCAGGCTCCAGGCTCTGTGCTGACAGCACAGAGTTCAATGCGGGACTCGAACTCACGAACCATGAAATTATGACCTGAGTCGAAGTTGGATGCTTAACCAACTGAGCCATCCAGGTGCCCCTAAAAATATTTCTTAAATATTGAGAAAATATTCAATATTATAATCAGAATATGTTTTTCTGAATTAATCTATAAATTTAATATTAATAAAATCTCAAAGTGTATTTTTTCTAAATCTGACAAGCTTATGTTAAAATGTGTATTAAAAATAATTGTAATTATTTCTAAAAATAGGTGAGGAATGCTGAAAAAATAACATAGGATGGGGGACCCACTCTGCTCAATAATAACATTCATTATAAAGCTACGGTATTTTTCATGCCTTGGTACCGGACATAGTTTAATTAGAACAGATCCATTAATACACCCACTTGTATGGTTGAAAATACTAGAAGCTAAAGGTGCTGCTTCAAACATGTGACAGTTGAAAGATGAATTTAATATCCTTTCTTTGTTTTCTGAATTGTTTAACTGAGTGTGCACAATTTTAAAAATAGTGTATGTGTGTAATTTTATACATTTATATATTCATATATCATATGTATATATGTATCTATATGTTATATGTATAAACACATTTTCTAATAAATGTATAAAAACTAAGAATATGTATGTCTGCCTCCATACTAATATGGTATATACATATTAATACACATATATATGTGTGTACCCATATGTATGTGCACATATGCATATATGCACATACATACAACTACACGTGTGTGTCTAAGAAGAATAAATAAAAATGCATTAACATATATTAAATATGTTGTTTTGTGGTAATATTTCTAGTTTGGGATTTTTGTCCTTGGTTTTGGTTTTGCCTCAAGAAAATTGCACATAATAATAATAATATAATCTTAAATTCAGGATTTGAATAGGAAAAACTTCCAGGAGGAATAGTATTTTATCCTTTTTCATTTCACTGAAATTACAGCAAAAATGGTGTGACAAAAGTTTATCAAAAAATTATCAATGAGAAAACTCTATATAAACTTTAGAAATACATAGTAGTATTTAGACACTATAATTAATTTAATCAATAGATTTAATAGTTTTAAAGCATAATTAAAAATTTTAAGTAGATTTAAGATACAATTATTGCAATGATGAGGTATTTTGGAATTATGAAGCAAATAACAATTAAAGAATTTTGATGATTTATCTAACTAGCACATCTAACAAAAGGATTCTGATGGGACAATAATGTAATGATAATCCTTTTTAGATGGAGACACTCCACCACAAAATGAGATATTAATAAAATTGAGATGAAAATATAAGCAAGTAGATTGACAGCGCTGATATAAAAATACAAACAGGCAAAGAACCTACCCTAATTTCATGCAGTTTAACTTTCAAACAGGATTTAGACCATTGGTCTCCAAGATCATTTACTCTTGGAAAAGCAAAGCTTTCTGTTTTAAGAGAAGGAAGCTTATTTTAAAGACAGGGAGAGAGTCCTCTTACACTACACGTTAATGACTTCAGTATAAACGAATCCATAATATATGTATTGAGTTTCCTTCCTAAAGCATATGGCTTATAAGTTAAAAGAAAAGTCCTTCAGGCCACATGTTTCATCAAACCTAGAACAAACTAAAATAGTTTTAAGATGTAAAAAAATACTCAGACTGTAGCCAAGACTACCCATCCCTGAATTAAACAAAACACCATAACCATAAAATTCTATTTATATTATTCAGAAGAAAATAGCATGAGAAAATCCAACAATTACTAGAAGGCAAAATACACTTCTTCATGAAATTTTGATGTTACCTACTCTCTCTGACAAAAACTGAAGAAAAAATTTCATTGTCTCACAGAATTTAGGCACACTAAAAGGAATCACTCTGCAACATGATATTCCAATATGAAATATAGTGATAATTTGGCCCTCTGCTTCATTAAGATGCCTTTTTTTTATTAATAGTTATTCCTTTTTCTCCCTATCCTATACTTACACCACCACTTACACACACACACACACACACACACACACACACACACACACACACATTTTTTGCTTCTTTAGGATATGTTCAAGTGTTTCAATAATTTAGATGCTGTGGTGATTTTGTAATGGGTTAACTAGCTGAGCTTATCTATATACCTCAGACTTCCTATATCTATATGTTTCTTTAGAGGGTTCACAAAAGAGGTTCTTGTGGGAGGGTCTGAAGAAGGTTGGAAGTAAAGCAGAATTCGTTTTGTTGATTATCTTCTGGCTCATCTATCTCATGGACATTTGTGAGGGATGAGGTCTGCAACTCTCCCATCCTCCTCTGTATTGTCCTTCAGCATTTCCAACTCCTGGGACAGGACTCTGTGTTCAGCTCTATGATAAAGAGCCCTGGTTTTTATAGGAGACCCACACTATCCAAGTCAGAGGCAATAAAAACTGGGTTTCAGTCCAAACTCATGGGCTTTTTCTTGTTCTCCCCCACTGTGTGTTTGTATTTCCATCTTGTTCTTGCTCTCCTATACTTTATACCCACCTTTCCTTCCTTAGGACTCCAAGATCCATCATCACATGTGAAAATAAAAGCTGTACAGAAGCTGTTTAACTAGCTGCCACAATTGTGTTAGGTCAAATCCCCAAAGCAAAATGGTTAACATACATACACACACACACACACACACACACACACACACACACACACCACATGCGCATATACTCCCTCCTAGTTCTTCTACTTCTCTAATACAATCTTGAATGGTACAGACACTGAGAACTTAAGTTTCACTAAAGGCAGACAGGCAGTTATTTGGGAACCAGAAAGACCTGCAAAGTGTGCTACCATTTACACAGCTATATACACTGATTTTCAAGTTTAGCTCTGAAAATGTGTAAGAAACAAGTATTTCTTCAGATGCAGATGTCTATTAGAAGTTCTTGATGGGGCGCCTGGGTGGCTCAGTTGGTTGGGCATCCATCCGACTTTGGCTCAGGTCATGATCTCACCGTTCGAGGGTTCAGGCCTTGCGTCAGGCTCTGTGCTAACAGCTCAGGGCCTGGAGCCTGCTAGGGATTCTGTGTCTCCCTTTCTCTCTGGTCCTCCCCACTCATGCTCTGTCTCTCTCTGTCTCAAAAATAAATAAAACATTTTTAAAAATTTACAAAAAAGAAGTTCTTGAAAATTCTAGTCAGTATTCTTTTAGTTAAAGTGACAGACACCTACCTTAAGCTAGGTTAGGTCAAGAGGGAATCTACTGAGTTGTGTAGGCAAATAATAGGAAAGCTAAGAAAACTGGAAACAGGACTTGAGATACTATCTGAACTTTCACTGATCTCTAAATTGACCCTCTCTCTGTTCTAGCTTATGTCTCTCAAACTAACCTTTTTAAACATTTTAGAAGATTTTCAGGCTTTATATGCATACATGTAACCCCAGAAAAGAGAAGGGCTCTTTCAGATTCTCTTTAAAAATCTTGGTGGAAGCGGTGGGCTGGGGGCAGACATCAGGTCTGACTGCAGCCCCACCCACCAACACAAGTCATTCAAGACAGCACAGGGGAAGTGCCCCGCAGTCCCGCACCACTCCAGGGACTATTCAAAATGACCAAACGAAAGAATTCCCCTCAAAAAACCTCCGGGAAATAACGACAGCTAACAAACTGATCAAAAACGATTTAAACAATATAACAGAAAGTGAATTTAGAATAATAGTCATAAAATTAATTGTTGGGCTTGAAAACAGTATAAAGGACAGCAGAGAATCTATTGCTACAGAGATCAAGGGACTAAGGAACAGTCAGGAGGAGCTAAAAAATGCTATTAATGAGCTGCGAAATAGAATGGAGACGACCACAGCTCGGATTGAAGAGGCAGAGGAAAGAATAGGTGAACTAGAAGATAAAGTTATGGAAAAAGAGGAAGCTGAGAAAAAGAGAGATAAAAAAAATCCAGGAGTATGAGGGGAAAATTAGAGAACTAAGTGATGCACTAGAGAGAAATCTATGCATAATTGGTATTCCAGAGGAGGAAGAGAGAGGGAAAAGTGCTGAAGGTACACTTGAAGAAATAATAGCTGGGAACTTCCCTGATCTGGGGAAGGAAAAAGGCATTGAAATCCAAGAGGCACAGAGAACTCCCTTCAGACGTAACTTGAATCGATCTTCTGCACGACATATCATAGTCAAACTGGCAAAATACAAGGATAAAGAGAAAATTCTGACAGCAGCTAGGGATAAACGTGCTCTAACATATAAAGGGAGACCGATAAGACTCGTGACGGATCTCTCTACTGAAACTTGGCAGGCCAGAAAGGAATGGCAGGAAATCTTCCAATGTGATGAACAGAAAAAATATGCAGCCGAGAATCCTCTATCCAGCAAATCTGTCATTTAGAATAGAAGGAGAGATAAAGGTCTTCCCAAACAAACAAAAATTGAAGGAATTCGTTACCACTAACCCAGCCCTACAAGAGATCCTAAGGGGGATCCTGTGAGACAAAGTACCAGAGACATCGCTACAAGCATGAAACCTACGGACATCACAATGACTCTAAACCCGTATCTTTCTATAATAACACTGAATGTAAATGGACTAAATGCGCCAACCGAAAGACACAGGGTATCAGAATGGATTAAAAAAACAAGACCCATCTATTTGCTGTCTACAAGAGACTCATTTTAGACATGAGGACACCTTCAGATTGAGAGTGAGGGGATGGAGAACTATTTATCATGCTACTGGAAGTCAAAAGAGAGCTGGAGTAGCCATACTTATATCAGACAAACTAAACTTTAAATTAAAGGCTGTAACAAGAGATAAAGAAGGGCATTATATAATAATTACAGGGTCTATCCATCGAGAAGAACTAACAATTATAAATGTCTATGCGCCGAATACAGGAGCCCCCAAATATATAAAACAATTACTCACAAACATAAGCAACCTTATTGACAAGAATGTGGTAATTGCAGGGGACTTTAATACCCCACTTACAACAATGGATAGATCATCTAGACACACAGTCAATAAAGAAACAAGGGCTCTTAATGATACATTGGATCAGATGGACTTGACAGATATATTTAGAACTCTGCATCTCAAAGCAACAGAATATACTTTCTTCTCAAGTGCACATGGAGCATTCTCCAAGACAGATCACATACTGGGTCACAAAACAGCCCTTCATAAGTGTACAAGAATTGAGATCATACCATGCATACTTCCGGACCACAATGCGATGAAGCTTGATATCAACCACAGGAAAAAGTCTGGAAACCCTCCAAAAGCATGGAGGTTAAAGAACACCCTACTAAAGAATGAATGGGTCAACCAGGTAATTAGAGAAGAAATTAAAAATATATGGAAACAAACGAAAATGAAAATACAACAATCCAAATGCTTTGGGATGCAGCAAAGGCAGTCCTGAGAGGAAAATACATTGCAATCCAGGCCTATCTCAAGAAACAAGAAAAATCCCAAGAACAAAATCTAACAGCACACCTAAAGGAAACAGAAGCAGAGCAGCAAAGACACCTTAAACCCAGCAGAAGAAGAGAAATAATAAATATCAGAGCAGAAATAAACAATATAGAATCCAAAAAAAAAACCAATAGAGCAGATCAATGAAACCAAGAGTTGGTTTTTTGAAAAAATAAACAAAATTGACAAACCTCTAGCCAGGCTTCTCAAAAAGAAAAGGGAGAGGACCCAAATAAATAAAATCATGAATGAAAATGGAATGATTACAACCAATCCCTCAGAGATACAAGCAATTATCAGGGAATACTATGAAAAATTATATGCCAACAAACTGGACAATCTGGAAGAAATGGACAAATTCCTAAACACCCACACGCTTCCAAAACTCAAACAGGAGGAAATAGATAGGTTGAGCAGACCCATAACCAGCGAAGAAATTGAATCAGTTATCAAAAATCTCCCAACAAATAAGAGTCCAGAACCAGATAGCTTCCCTGGGGAATTCTACCAGACATTTAAAGCAGAGATAATACCTATCCTTCTCAAGCTATTCCAAAAAAAATAGAAAGGGAAGAAAAACTTCCAGACTCATTCTATGAAGCCAGTATTACTTAGATTCCTAAACCAGACAGAGACTTAGTAAAAAAAGAGAACTACAGGTCAATATCCCTGATGAATATCGATGCAAAAATTCTCAATAAGATACTAGCAAATCGAATTCAACAGCATATAAAAAGAATTATTCACCATGATCAAGTGGGATTCACTCCTGGGATGCATGGCTGGTTCAACATTCGCAAATCAATCAACGTGATACATCAATCACATTAATAAAAGAAGAGATAAGAACCATATGATCCTGTCAATCGATGCAGAAAAAGCATTTGAAAAAATTCAGCATCCTTTCTTAATAAAAACCCTCGAGAAAGTCGGGATAGAAGGAACATACTTAAACATCATAAAAGCCATTTATGAAAAGCCCACAGCTAATATCATCCTTAATGGGGAAAAACTGAGAGCTTTCCCCCTGAGATGAGGAACATAACAGGGATGTCCACTCTCACCGCTGTTGTTTAACATAGTGTTGGAAGTTCTAGCATCAGCAATCAGACAACAAAAGGAAATCAAAGGCATCAAAATTGGCAAAGATGAAATCAAGCTTTCGCTTTTTGCAGATGACATGATAATACACATGGAGAACCCGACAGACTCCACCAAAAGTCTGCTAGAACTGATACATGAATTCAGCAAAGTTGCAGGATACAAAATCAATGTACAGAAATCAGTTGCATTCTTATACACTAACAATGAAGCAACAGAAAGACAAATAAAGAAACTGATCCCATTCACAACTGCACCAAGAAGCATAAAATACCTACGAATAAATCTAACCAAAGATGTACAAGATCTGTATGCTGAAAACTATAGAAAGCTTATGAAGGAAATTAAAGAAAATATAAAGAAATGGAAAACATTCTGTGCTCATGGGTTGGAAGAATAAATATTGTTAAAATGTCAATACTACCCAAAGCTATCTACACATTCAGTGCAATCCCAATCAAAATTGCACCAGCATTCTTCTCAAAGCTAGAACAAGCAATCCTAAAATTCATATGGAACCACAAAAGGCCCCGAATAGCCAAAGTAATTTTGAAGAAGAAGACCAAAGCAGGAGGCATCACAATCCCAGACTTTAGCCTCTACTACAAAGCTGTCATCATCAAGACAGCATGGTATTGGCACAAAAACAGACAGAGAGACCAATAGAATAGAATAGAATAGAAACCCCAGAACTAGACCCACAAAAGTATGGCCAACTCATCTTTGACAAAACAGGAAAGAATATCCAATGGAAAAAAGATAGTTTCTTTAACAAATGGTGCTGGGAGAACTGGACAGCAACATGCAGAAGAATGAAACTAGACCACTTTCCTACACCATTCACAAAAATAAACTCAAAATGGATAAAGGACCTGAATGTGAGACAGGAAGCCATCAAAACCCTAGAGGAGAAAGCAGGAAAAGACCTCTCTGACCTCAGCCGCAGCAATTTCTTACTTGACACATCCCCAAAGGCAAGGGAATTAAAAGCAAAAATCAACTATTGGTACTTCATGAAGATAAAAAGCTTCTGCACAGCAAAGGAAACAACCAACAAAACTAAAAGGCAACCAACAGAATGGGAAAAGATATTTGCAAATGACATATCGGACAAAGGGCTAGTATCCAGAATCTATAAAGAGCTCACCAAACTCCACACCCGAAAAACAAATAACCCAGTGAAGAAATGGGCAGAAAACATGAATAGACACTTCTCTAAAGAAGACATCCAGATGGCCAACAGGCACATGAAAAGATGCTCAACATCGCTCCTCATCGGGGAAATACAAATCAAAACCACACTCAGATACCACCTCATGCCAATCAGAGTGGCTAAAATGAACAAATCAGGAGACTATAGATGCTGGTGAGGATGTGGAGAAACGGGAACCTTCTTGCACTGTTGGTGGGAATGCAAACTGGTGCAGCCGCTCTGGAAAACAGTGTGGAGGTTCCTTAAAAAATTAAAAATAGACCTACCCTATGACCCAGCAATAGCACTGCTAGGAATTTACCCAAGGGATACAGGAGTACTGATGCATAGGGGCACTTGTACACCAATGTTTATAGCAGCACTCTCAACAATAGCCAAATTGTGGAAAAAGCCTAAATGTCCATCAACTGATGAATGGACAAAGAAATTGTGGTTTATATACACAATGGCTACTACGTGGCAATGAGAAAGAATGAAATATGGCCCTTTGTAGCAACGTGGATGGGACTGGAGAGTGTGATGCTAAGTGAAATAAGCCATACAGAGAAAGACAGATACCATATGTTTTCACTCTTATGTGGATCCTGAGAAGCTTAACAGAAACCCATGGGGAAGGGGAAGGAAAAAAAAAATGAGGTTAGAGAGGGAGAGAGCCAAAGCATAAGAGACTCTTAAAAACTGAGAACAAACTGAGGGTTGATGGGGGAGTGGGAAGGAGGGAAGGGTAGGTGATGGGCATTTAAGAGGGCATCTTTTGGGATGAGCACTGGGTGTTGTATGGAAACCAATTTGACAATAAATTCCATATATTAAAAAATAAAAATAAAAATAAATAAAAATCTTGGTGGAGGCCTCCAATCAGCTCCTATGATTAATACTCAAGCAGGAAGAGGAGAGAAACTAAGTACTACTTGGCAGATTGCAGAATTACAGGATTCAGGAAAGGGATGTATTTCCTCAAGGTATGGCTATCAGAAGAAGGGAAAAGGTACAGAATTCAAAAATAAAACTACAGATATCCATGACACTGGGTTGGTATTAATCATAATGTATAAGTTTAATCTACTTCCCCTCACATATAGGAATTATTAAAAATGCCTTATACAGAATGGCACAATTATTCATGATAATGCAAATATTTTAAAAAGGGTAATAGCTAGTGAATTAATGTCACTTTGTCAAAGTTATGCTCTTAGTCTCTGTTGACAGATCCATCTTATACAACATATTTATCAATCATTTGAATGAGGCCAAAGGTATGTACTTATTAAATTTAACAAGAATCTGGGAGGAAGAGAAAACCTGCTTGATGGACTGAATACAGATCTAAGGGCACATCAACATATGTTATAGTAATAGAAACAGACATTAATATAACAGGATTCTTTCCATACCTGTGTTTTTTAACTCTTATATACTGTAAATTAAGAAATAATTTTTATAATTTAGTTTCCACATATATTTTCAGAAATCCATGGGAGGTGGTAAACAGCCAAATACATTTTCTCTTCATCTATATTGGTTGCATATGGTTTTTAATACACTGTATATAATATATACTACATATGTGAATATATATACTATTTACACACATATATTTGCAGTTACATTTCAGACTTAATTTTTTTTAATTTTTTAATGTTTATTTATTTTTGAGAGAGACAGAGACAGAGACAGAGCAGGAGTGGGGGAAGCACAGAGAGAGGAGACACAGAATCCGAAGCAGGCTCCAGGTTCCAAGCTGTCAGCACACAGCCCAACGCAGGGCTTGAACTCACAAACTGCGAGATCATGACATGAGCCAAAGTTGGACACCCAACCGACTGAGCCACCCATGTGCCCCTCAGACTTCGTTTCTAATCCTATGCTTGATCCACTAGTCCAGTAATCACATTGATTATAATTTGATAACTAAACTCCAGCTAAAAAGTTCATCTGCGACTTTCTCAAATGGCCTTTTTAGAGTATTTATGACTTAATCTGGAAAACATTATATATATATATACATATATATATACACATATATATGTATATATATATATATATGTATGTATAATAAGTGTGATTATAATCTCAACTATGTTGAGAGATAAGGGTGAAAACATTGAGAATCTGTGATATAAAGATGATAAACAACCATTAGAAGGAGAAATAATTTGTCGTCCTGATATATCCTCTAGTTTATAATGATTCTTACACCCCAAAGCATTACCTCATTACCATCTACTCACAAGTTTCAATTCCTACCTCTGACATTGTTCAGTGAGGCAATGGGAACAGGCCTGGACTTTCCAGATCCTGTGAAACTATTATAAAATTGAATCTTGTCTGCAGACATATATTTCAGAGCACAAATCTCACTGGGAAAAGACATAAATTCAGAGTAGATCTTTGGCAGAATTTAAAGAAAAGTCTGGATGAATAGAAGATCAAAGAGTACATTTAAAGTAACAGATCTTGAAAATAAACATGAAATTAAATATTACAATGGAGCATCAGAGATACAGTCACAGAATGATAATGGGATCATTAGAAAAAGCAAAATGTAGACAACGTAATAAGAATTAAGTTCTAATGAAGGAATGAAAGACCTGAATGCCAGTAAAACTAGCCATCATTATTAATTGATAGAGTTAAGAAGAAAGATAACATGAGATTGTGGAAAGACAAAATCTGCTCCTGAAGTTTCCTACTGTGTTCTTCATTAAATTTGAATGTGATTCATTCATGGCTCACTGATCCATTTGTGCATAGCATTTAATGTGTATCCGTTACACAGAACCATGCAAGAAACTTGGTGAGAAGCAAAAGAAATATAAAACATAGTCCACGTATCCTACAACATCCTACAATCTTGGCATATGCATGAAATAATAATGTAAGATATTATTAATGTAAATGTAAAGAGGAGAAAAACAGACAATAGATACTGTAGGAGTCCAAAGAAAGACCATCACTGTGAACTTGAGCAGTTAGGTAATTAGGTAAACGTGTTTGATTTTGTGGTCAAACTTGATACAGGAAGACCTCCAAAAGGAAAAAAAAAATACTGTTTATTTACTGAGCAGGAATGTTCCATGTCTCCTTTCTTCTTTACACCCCCTATTCAGTCAATCAAAAAGCCCTGTTGAGTTTATACTATGAGCATACCCACCCCCACTTGTCTCCACACCTTTGGTCATCTACTAATCCATGTCACCATCTTATTTTGTCTAAATCAGTGAACTAGTTTCCTAAGTGTTTATTCTTCCATTTAAAACTGAGTTAATGATGGAGTATCCAGGTGAATATGTCCTATGGTCAAAAGGGATATGGAATCAAAGGCATAGATTTAAAATATCATCATAAAGTGACAATCTATATAGCCAGGGTCAGCAAATTAAGGCCAAAAATGTTTTCATAAATTAAACTTTACTAGAACCAAACCATACCCATGTATTTGCACACTGTCTACAGCTGCTTTCCTACTACAACAGCAGAAATGAACAGTTACTGTAAAGATCAGGTGATCTGGCTTATCAGTTGCAAATATCTTCTCCCATTCAGTAGGTTGCCTTTTTTGTTGTTGTGATGTTTTCCTTCACTGTAAAAGCTTTTTATGTTGATATAGTCCCAATAGTTCATTTTTGCTTGCGTTTCCCCTTGCCTGAGGAGACCTATCTAGAAAAATGTTGCTATGGTTGATGTCAAAGAAATTACTGCTGTGCTCTCGCTAAGATTTTTATTGGTTTCAGGTCTCACATTTAGGTCTTTAATTCATTTTCAGTTTACTTTTGTGAATGGTGTTAGAAAGTGGCCCAACTTCATTCTTTTGCATGTAGCTATCCAGTTTTCCCAGCACCATTTATTAAAGAGACTGTATTTTTCCCATAGTATATTTCTGCCTACTTTATCATAAACTAATTGACCATATAAGCAATGGGTTTATTTCTGGGCTTTCTGTTCTATTCCATTGATCTATGGTTCTATTTCTGTACCAGTACCATACTGTTTTGATTACTACAGCTTTATAGTATATCTTGAAATCTGAAAATGCGATACCTCCAGCTTTGTCCTTCTTTCTTAAGATTGTTTTGGCTATTTGGGGTCTTTTGTGGCTCCACACAAATTTTAATATTATTTGTTCTAGTTCTGTGGAAAAGGCTGTTGGTATTTTGATAAGGATTTCATTGAATCTGTAGACTGCTTTGGGTAGTATGAACATTTTAACAATACTATTTTTTCCAATCAATGAGCATGAAATATCTTTCCATTTGTTTGTCATCTTCAATTTCTTTCATCAGTGTTGTAAATGGAATTGTTTTCCTAATTCTGCAAACCAAAAGTGTTTATTATCTGGTCCTTAACCAAAACCTTCTTATTTCCAATCTATAATAATGGACTAACTTTAAGAAAGATGGTTTTAATCTTGGGTATAAATAAATAAGTCACATTTTTATATATATATATATATATATATATATATATATATATATATATGTGTATATATATATGTATATACATATGTGTATATATATATATACACACACATATATACATATGTGTATATACACATGTATATACACACACATATATGTGTGTGTGTGTGTGTATATATATATACATATATACATATATATATATATATATATATATATATATATATAGGGGTTAATGTACCAAGATTTACACATATGTGTACATGTGTGTTTTACATGTGTGTATACACACACACATCTATAACTTATTTATGCAAATGTTGTAAGTATTTGCAACTATCTAATGAACAGTAGGAGAGAGAGAAAGGAAGAAAACTAAAACACTGATAATCTTTTACCAAAGATGTGGAAATCTAAAAGTCATAGGGTATTATCATTGTTGTTATGCTCCTTAAGGAAAAGAAAATTATATTTTTCTCTATTTAAAAAATTGATAGTTGCAAAAATAAAAGTAACAAATTAGATCTGAAGTGCCCCTAATTACAATCATGTTCATAATTTTCATCTACTTCAGAGTATAGGTAAGCAAGGCCTTTGGAAGCACAAGAAATCCATGAAGTTATCTTCTTGCTTAATTTTATATGCTGGATGGCTATGTACAAGATAAAGCTAGTAGTTGACTTCCATGGAATGCCTACTGCCATTAAATCTATCGTGATAGAAAATGAAGCCTAGCAATCAGCCTTTGAAAAACATCAGGTGTACCAAAATCACCTAGATAAGGAAAAATGGGAAGTTGAAACAGTAGTATGTTTGGGAATATCGAAAATAGTCATTACTTTCCTTGGGACTTTTGAATATGACTATTATGCACATGTTCAACTACGATGGAGAGAGGCATTCAATCATGTGTCAGAGATGGAAGTGATCAGGATGCTGGCTGAAAGTGCCAGATGTGCAAGTGGAGCTACGGTGTGCCAAAAAGGTGAGTTTATTGGCAAATGTAACAAAATTTTGCAAATAAGGGTAGGAACACATTATCAGAGATGATAGATTCATGTACTAAAATCTGTAAGATGATTGATCCCTCTTTCTCTTCACTGGTTTCTCATTTTTGCCTAATTTCATAAAGCACTTTCTCCAAAAGGGAGAATGTAGATGTGGATTATGGAGTAAAACTGTGCTCTCCTCTACTTAGTTACAGCTTAAAAAATCCTGAGATCTTAATCTATTCTTTGGTGAAGACAAATACCTCTGATAGGTTGTGGTCAGTGGTGGGAAGTGGATGTGATGTATTATTTTATGAGGAGAGTGACAGAAGCACTAAATACACACACACAAAAATCAGGAGCTACTTTGGCTACCAAATATTTCCTTTCCTGCCATTACCTATGGCCAATTTAGTAATTTGCTAGATATAAAAATTAATATGTTTGTGATGGTAATAAACATCTGATGGAACTTTTCCTATTGTCCCAAAATTTGGTTAAGACCCAAATGAGACTAAATGTACAAATACTCCACATTTTGTTTCTATACATCTTCCAATGATTAGAACCAGCCAGTTCCCTTCAGGGCCTCCTGACAGGTTCCAATTCAGAAATCTTGGCCAAAGCCTACCCTTCTTCCAGTTTCATCTCCAAGTTAACTTAAGGGTGAGACTAGAAAGTATCAACAAAACAGTGGATAGAAAGTATCACTTTTCAGGGGCGTGCAGTGTTCAGCAAGAGGGCTATATCCACTGCACACCCTATGTGGATGCTACCCTTCCTGGACTTCTAGGATGTAAGATTCCCAAAAGAATTTCTTCTAATAATAGAGGGTGCCTAAAATGAGGAGACACTAGAGTTTAGATCTCTGGACATCTGCTTAGCCAGCAAAAAGAAAAGCCAGCATACCAAAAAACAGTAAGTATTTTAGATAAGACATATTCTCTAAAACAGCCTAGCTAATTCCTTATAAAATGTAAAACCAGTTTCTGTTTTGATAAATTTCAAGTGTGAGTCCTTAGGCCAATTTTCTCCATATAGATAGTTAGGTACAGCTATTGCTCTTGACCATTGCTACACTCTTTATCGCCATGTCAATTAATCTACAGAAATTTATTTGCAGCCTTTATTAATGTTTTCTTGCCCTTTAACTCTGAAAACAGAGATAGGTCTTAAGATAAGCTATGCAAGCTCAGAGTAGTACCTACAGCTTAACATCAAAATGAAAACCAGAGCTGTCAGAACAGATTTTCCTTTCATGGTGGTAAAATATGCATGCTCTGAAATCTGTTTTCTTTGTATAGTGAAGACTTAGGATCATTTTAGTTGGCCTACTTTCTACTCTACTACAAAGGAGAGAAAAGTTAATATTTTTCTATATGCTGTTGACAAGATTCTTTATTGCTTTATAATCAGAGTTGATTTAGTAGATTGGTACTCTCTCAATACAGTTAATCTGCCTACTGTCCAAATGAATGCCTCATATCTAGGCAAAATAATCCAAGCCATCATTTTGGAGAACGTTCCCAAATACTGATTTAAAAAAAGAGAAACCCTTAAATGAGTTCATTTCCTTACCAAGGAGGCGTATTTTGCGAAAAGTTTACCATAGAGGGTTCTCAAATTGTTGCATCAATGAATTTGACTTTCTAGAATTTTAATGGCTGTAGTATGTGTTTGGAAACATCCACCTAAAAAATACAAACTAAAAAAAAACAAAAAAAAAAAAAAAAAAAAAACAAGCTACAATGATTTCTGCTAGTGCTAGGATGTAGAACTTTGAGGTCTCCAGTGCCCATTTTTGCCAGTGGTTAGCGGGTACAGAGCTGTATGGTGAATACTTAAAACACCCAACTTGGGAGCTCTATTCTGAGGAGGGTGGTTTTTCTATTGAAAACCTGGTTAAAATTCTCAGTTTTCATTAGAAGGTATCATCTGTCTCTTGTGCAAGGCAAAATTTTGGATCTGCCCTTTCATTGACAGCACAGAATATCTGTACTCCAGATATTACCAGAGAGCAAACCTAAATCTTTTTTGGCCCCCAATGCTAATAAAAATATTCACTGAAATAAATTTTATTGGTTGTGAGTTGCCTGGGGCCTTATAATTCATCTTTTTCTCTTGGCATATTTTTTCAGATTAGATAAAAATATCAGAGAGCTTCATACACATTTTATCATACAATCATCCTCTTAGATTAAGGCATATATGCTAAGGTGAATAATCATCCCCCAAAGATCACCACATCCTAATTACTGAATGTTACTTTACATGGCAAAAGGGATTTACAAATCTTGTGATGGGGAGGGGTGCCTGGATAGCTCAGTTGGTTAAGCGTCTGACTTCGGCTAAGGTCCTGATCTCATGGCTCATGGGTTTGAGGACTACGTTGGGCTCTGTGCTGCCATCTCAGGCCTGAAGCCTGCTTTGGATTGTGTGTCTCCCTCTCTCTCTCTGCCCCTCCCCCACTCGTACTGTTTCTCTCTCTCTCTCAAAAATAAAAACATTAAAAAAAATTTTTTTAAGTTTTAAAAAATAAATCTTGTGATGGGGAAATTGTTCTGAGTCCAAGGTAACCATGATAGTCCTTATAAAACAAAGGCAGAAGGGTCAGAAGCAAAGGAGATTTAATTACAGAAGCAGATGCTGAAGTGACATGGCCAGGAACCAAAGAATGTGGGTAAACTCTAGAAGCTGAAAATGTAAAAAAAAAAAAAAAAAAAAAAAAAACACTTTCCCCAACAGCTTCCAGAATCCCAGCTCTGCTAACACTTTGATCTTGGTATTGTTAGACCCATTTCAGAGCTCTAACCTCCAGAATTATTCCATAATAAACTTGTATTGTTTTAAGTCACTAAGTGTAATTTGTTACAGCACCAATAAGAAATATAGCAAGCTACAAGAAAATAGTATGTAAAATCTCATATGGTTTTCATTGTATTAATATTGTTGACTATGTAATTAACTCCACCACTTTTTAACTTTTTAGAGTTACTGGAGAAAAAAATTTTTCAGGTAGTCAGTACACAAATAACTTGTCTTCTCTTGAGCTACTAAAATCTATGGATTATGTCCCTGATTATTCCTTCTCATGAGGTTTTCACTACTAAGAAACTCCAATCCAATCTATTATTATGAACACTAATTTTATCCCTGGCTCAGCTTTACTTTCCTGTTTTTGTTTTCTTTACTCTTTTTCTTATTTATCTGTTATATCTCCTTGATTATATATAAGCCATTTCAAATCATTTTTAATGAGTATAAGTAAAAAATTAAACAAGTAAGTGCTTATAAATCTTTTATTAAGGAAGATCTTCATGCTTAATTGAAGTTCTCCCCATTGTATACTAATCTCATTAAAAATTTTGCTTGTAGGGGCGCCTGGGTGGCGCAGTCGGTTAAGCGTCCGACTTCAGCCAGGTCACGATCTCGCGGTCCGTGAGTTCGAGCCCCGCGTCGGGCTCTGGGCTGATGGCTCAGAGCCTGGAGCCCGTTTCCGATTCTGTGTCTCCCTCTCTCTCTGCCCCTCCCCCGTTCATGCTCTGTCTCTCTCTGTCCCAAAAATAAATAAACGTTGAAAAAAAAAATTAAAAAAAAAAATTTTGCTTGTAAAGAGGAAATCTGGAAAGAAGCCATTTTGGGGGCAGGGAGGAAGAGCTTAAGCTTTCTCATTTTCAACTCAGACTAGCAAATAACATCTTTAATTTCTAACTTTTAAAAATTCATTTATAAAAACCATTACACAGCATCCATTTTAGAACAACTGTATTCCTTTTCTATATATTATACATTTATCATTTTCATGTGTCTTCATATGTGATAATGACAAGCTAATATTGGCCTAGTCCAAATAGGAATTTGATTAAGATTGGTAACTGTGTTTAAAAAAAAAATTGTTCTTTGACTTTTGACAAGAGCTGCTCACTCTTTGATTAAACCTTTGTAACACTGGCCTCCCATGTTTGAAGGGCTCTTGTGTAAGGATGAAGAGCTGGCTTTCTCTGCTCTTTACCCAGTGACTCATGACATTGAAACAACCTAACTTTGTCCTCATTGTGATAGAAATGTTCTCATTTAACAGCTGTCACAGACCACAGCTCATTCAATGAGCTCCACTTAGCTGTAACTCTGCAAATATATTTCCTATAGTTGGTGGTGATATTGGGGAATTAACCTTTCATGCCTCTTTCCATTTGATCCTACCTGTTGACATTTGTATGCCAAAAAAAGAATACGTCAGTGGCATGAGAAAGAATAGATATGAAGTTCCAAAGTGCTTGTCTGCCAAGTAGACAGGTTTAACTGAGGAAGGTGACTGGGAAAAGTTTAAAGATCATGCCAGACATTGGGATATATGTTTAGAAACAGGAAAAAAAAACTGACTAGTAGGAAAAGCTGGTGGGAACAAAGTCTCTGGGAAGTAAGCAGATGATGGCAGGTGACAAAGTGGACCACAAAGAGGTGAATAGAGGAAGACAATATGCAGAAATGCATGCAGCACTCAACATGAAAACTGGGCAGCCAGTCAAAGAAACATCAGCCTTGACTGGTCAAAAGCACATTTTGATTTGACTTCACATCTTGTTGTTGAGCAAGAATTCCTTGACCATGTGGGAAAGTAGGGAAGGTCAATACCCAAAACACTCACAGAGACTTAGAGAAAGAATAAGAGTGACAGAAAAATGGGAAATTTAAATACTGCATGGCCACATAACAGAATGTTAACTCTGGGTAATGAATATCTGGGTTGTTTTTTTAAAAGAAGGAATAGGGGTAAAATGCTTTAAATCTACCTGCATTACAATGACAGGAGCTTATATGCATCTTGCTCGTTTATTTTCTAGCTTTCTGTAATTACATTTCATCTCTTTTTGTTTAATGATTGTTTTCTTCAATAGGCTATAAGCTCCAAAGGGGCTGAAATTACATCTATTTTTTCAGTATTCACTATGCAGCAGCAAGTCCAAGGCTCATCACACAGATGGCATTGCCTAGATATTTACCAAATAAATTAATTAATATATGAATAACAAAACTCAATTTACATGGATACTTACTGATGTATAGCTGATTTGTAAAACTATGACCACCCAAAACTAGATCTGGTTTCTATGTCAACAAATCATCAGTATATTTGAAATATCTAAATAAGCATTTCTGTGTTTAACTAAATATTTATTATTTTCTAGGCATTATATTTAAAAACTAGGGCTTAGCAACACTTTCAATCTGTTTTAGCTCTAGAGGAATGAAAACAACCATAAATACAACTAGAATACTGTTTTGGCTTTGGGTTCTTGTTTTTTTGTATGGAAACCACTAAAAATACTATACATTTAAAAGATGGAAAATTTAAATTCGTTTTAGTATTTAACAATAGGTTCAGTCTTCCCTCCAATTCGTTGTCAATCTCTGTATTCATGTAAGAGGATGTTTGAACCTATTTGTCACCCTATCTGTTTACATTCAGATAGCACTGGTAATCCAATGACTCAATTCAGACACTGCCATATTTTAAGGAGACAGTGATATATATATTCTCCAGAGCTCAAACAACCTCAGTATGCCTAATGTCTAATTTCTTTTTCTGGAAGAGAATCTAAACATAACCTGTTTTGTGGTGTTTTAGGAGGCAGCACGTTCTTGTTCACCAATGATACCAGTAACATATCAGGAAAAACATGTGCCTGGGCATAAAGGTCTCTGAGCTCATAGGGTCCTGCTGAATCCTTTTCTTTTCATTGACAATCCATATAGTCCCTGTTGCAAGAGGTGGATTTTGTGGATGAACATCTATCTTCAAACCCAGGAGTAATCAATGGCATGAATAAATATAATTATACCCCCATATGGAACAGTTACTGAAATTAGAGAAAAAGAATAGCCATATAGGCACTGGCAACTCTATAGTTTCTTTTTGGCAATCCTAAACTGAAGCTCTCATTATAATTTACTTTCAAAACCATGAAACTAGACTTCAACTCATTAAAGGCTGCATGAGGAACTTATTTTCAGAAATCTACAATTGATTACAATCCATACATCCTTATTTATTTTTTATAACTACTGTCTGAATTTTTAAATTAAAAATTTAATTTAAATTTTTTTAATGTTTTATTTATTTTTGAGAGAGATAGACATAGCGCAAGCAGGGGAGGGACAGAGAGAGAGAGGGAGACACAGAATCCAAAGCAGGCTCCAGGCTCTGAGCTGTCAGCACAGAGCCTGATGCAGGGCTCTAACTCATGAACCCTGAGATCATGAGCTGAGCTGAAGTCAGATGCTCAACCAACTGAGCCACCCAGGCAGGTGCCCCAACACTCAATACATCTTTAAAAGAGTCTTACCAAAGTCAAGATTCCTCTGCATAGATTATTACTTTTCTGTGTGGTAGGAACAAATGGAGAGGAGCCTACAAGAAAACATGTTCTTTCCTAAGGAAGCATGCCCTTGGGGACAATAACAAATCAAAGCTTCAAATTTAGAAGGTATCTGTTTTATTAGATGAAAGTGCCTGCTGGAAACTGATCTCCACTTCATTTATTCTTGCTTTTACTCATTTTTTTTCCTGATAGGTTATACCTATAAACAACAAAAAGATAAAAATATATAGACTGAAGAAACAACAACATAGAAAAAAAATTGTGTAGATCGGTGTACTGCTGCCAAATCTACTTATAAATGCTCTAGAAATACATAAATATGAGATTAACCTCAGGCAAGTAAGTGTTAGTATTGTTTTGTTCTACTGCCTAGAATACATAGGAAGTTTAAACCAAAGGCTAAGATACATTTTACTACCTTCTTGTCCTCCACTCAGCTTTGTGTTGGAAGAAAGGTTTTGTTGTTAGAGGCCAAAGCAGAGGCACAGAGTTCCAGAAAACTTCTCCTGAGACTTGTTGAAAGAAGACTGCTCTGCAGGAGGCTCAGATCCTAAGTCAGACTACAGAATTGGGTTCCAGACTCACCAACTGGCAGCTGCTAAAGTAAGCCAGTTATTTAACTTTTCTAAGATTTACCTCAAAATGAGTACCTATTTGTCACATAAGTGTTGAAGATGATTAGTATGTGACTAAGCATCAAAAAAATTAGCCAGTATTATGATAAATGTTACAGATTTCCTATGAATGAGTGGGTGTGTTTTAAAATTTGGCAGCAACGTTTAAAGGAAGAAATATGTATATAAATGATTATTTTATTTTGTTTTGTTTTAATACACTTTAAATTTTATAGCTGTTTTAGGTTCACAGCAAAACCAAGGGCAAGGTACAGAGTTGTCATATACTCACTGTCCCTACACATGCATATCCTCTGCTATTATCAACATTCCCACCAAAGAGGTACAGTTGTTACAACTGATGACTCTACACTGACATATCATTATCACCAAAGTACATAGTTTACGTTAGGGTTCACTTTTGGTGTTGCACATTTTATGGATTTAGATATAAATTATTTCCAAAAATGCCAAATAGTCCATTCTGACTCTATTTAATAATTCAGTAATTATTAATAAAACAAATCTTATTTCATCAAAACTATAGTTAACTGGGATGTAACAAAAAAAGCACTAAAAGGTAAATCTTTGTCTGCAAGGATTTTACTATTTTAATGGAGTAAAAAGTGACACCATAACACAAAATTCTTACCCAAGTGCTTTTTTGAGTGTCTACCTATAAGGCAGTATCTTAGTACCACTGTTATAGGGGAAGAGACAGGGAGATAAAAATGATTTAGTTGTGTATTTTGTTCCGTAAGCTTTTTATTCTTCTAAGCTTTAAGTTATAAAATAAATAATACATCTAAATAATTACAAGTAAAAGATAAAAGTGATAAAATTATGTGATTGAGAATTGTTAGAATATGAAGAGTTGTTGAAACTCACAGAGAGGAGAGATTTTTATTCCAGCTAATCTGATATTGTTTAATGAGGTAGTTGGTTTATTAACAGGTTTTAAACAAAGGCTGAACCTTTATTCAGGCAAGACAAGATATAGGCAGAGTTACAAAGTCAGGGAACATGGGAAAGGGCCGTTTATTCATTCAGCATACGTTTATTCAGTGCCTACCAGGAGCCAGCCACTATTGTTGGTGCTGGAGATACAGCAGTAAGCAAACAGACAAAAATCCTATCCTTGAGGAACTTACTCTTTATTGTAGGAAAGCAAAGTTTTCAGTTTGGCAGAAGCAAAGCAAACAGAAAATTGATCAATCAAAAAACACTAGGGAAGGAGGCAGATAATGTTTGAGAAGATAAAATAGGGCCAGGACAGGGACCCCTGAGTGGCTTAGTCAGGTGAGTGACCGACTCTTGGTGTCAGCTCAGGTCATGTTCTTGTGGTTTGTGAGTTAGAGCCCCACATTGGGCTCTGCGCTTCTGGTGTGGAGCCTGCTTGGGATTCTGTCTCCCTCTTTCTCTGCCCCTCCCCTGTTCATTCTCTCTCTCATTTTTTCTCTCTCTCAAATAAATAAAAACTTTAAAAAGGGGGGGTGGGGGGTGGGGAGAAAGAAAACAGGGCCAGGACATAGAAAGTTCTGAAGGTTAAGCCAGAAAGTCAGACTTTTGTTGTTTAGATGAAGGTAAATTATTAAAGTTTACTAAGCAGCAAAATATCCTAATCAGATCTGTACTTTAGGAAGATTAATTAGGTAGCTAATTAGTAAGATAAAGCCAAGAAGAGAGAAGTGGATAGACTCTGCAGCAGTTCTACAAAGAAATAACATAGATAAGCAGGTCAAGGGAAAGATAGGTCAGGTTCTAGAAGAGGACATACAAGTTTTTAGAAGTGAAATTAAGCTATAAGGACACAAAAAATTAAGTGAAGGCAGTGCCTGGCCTGTGCTTCATAATGTAGTTCTGTATAGGAGAGAATAAATTTGTGGTATCCACCTTTTCTTCTGATAGATTAATTCTCTTCAAAGCACTCAATTAACTTGATCTTTACAATTTACAAGCCTTTCCTTTTGCTGAAAACAGTTGACTACTGAGGTAGAAATGCATTGGCTTCAGATAATCAGATGGACCTCCCATCATTAAATGTCCCTATTCTGGAAGGAACACTGAGGAACTGGGATAAAGAGGCCTTTTTGTTCCAGTTTAATTCTATTGTCTTCCTTGCTATTCATCTGTTTAGCAAATGAGGAGAGAAATTAATGACAGTGATGAATGAAAAGCTGAGGGAAATGTGTAGGCATTGTAAACTGAAGCCAATCCACAATTGTCTCCAAAATGAGTTTGATGCTTATTTTCCCAATCTTTAGATTCCTGCCTTTATTCTTTGTTTTTCTTTATTTTTCCATTATTTTCAAAAGCATGTACAAAGTGAGTTCGTGGTCGGCTTGCAAGGAGAGAAATAAAGACATGTCTACATATTAAATTCCCAGCTCCAATCTACAGGAACTAATACTTTTTAAAATATTACCAATAGAATGCATTACAAGAGAGAGAAATACAAGTATCTCAAGTTGCCAGAATAAAACACAGATTACAGAGAAGGTTTTTGAGGACACGAGAAAACTGAAAAGGAGAAAATACATACATACAAAAAGTACACACACACATCCCCCCCCCCCCCCCACAAAATACTCCACTGAGGAATACTGAGAAATAAAGGATTTAATTGGTGCCTAGGTATTTTTTAATATGATCCTTGCCTACCCTGCCAACCACACATCTACCTTTTTTTTCCCCTCCTTTGACAGCCTTGTTTTATCAGAATAAAGAAATATAAAGTACAAGATCTCAAGTCATGGGTTCATTGGAGCAAATTCAATTTCACCATTTATGTTCTATTTCGTTAAGTATTTTACTTAAACTTTCTGAGCCTCAATTTTTGCATCTGTAAACAGGACTAACAGTCGTATCTACCTCTAGGTTCTAGTGTGTATTAAGTGAGATCATACAGGTAAATGCTTACAGTGTCAAGTAATTAATAAGCAATCAGTAAATGTTGTCATTGCTTATTTTGTCACTGTCGTTATTATTAAACCTCTTAGATGAAGGAAGCCACATAAATAAAGGGCCCAATTCCTCGGACATACAGTGCAGTTAAAATCCCAACGTGTGCAAGAATGTCTTGAAAGTGTAAACTCACTTTAAAACCCAGGCATCCTGGGTCACTACTATCACTTCTAAGAAGAGTGAGATACTTACAACTCCAAAACTTAAAATAGCTCTGAAGTGTTGGCAAAGATATCCTTGTTGTGAAGGTACAATAAGTGCCCTTTGTGAATTTCACTCCCCAAGTGTTAACTGACATACAGCATGCAACACTTGACAGTCTCATTCAAAAGCAGTTTAAAAGAAAGTGCCTGAAATACAGAGAATTTGGCTGCTCATTATAGACACCACTTTGGCAAACATCATGTTGAGGCATCAAAGCTTTTCAAACACTGGAGGACCTAACTCAGACTCAGATAAGCAAAGCTGATAAACAAATTGTCTCTGATTCCAGGGTATATCTGTTTAATATAATTGTTCTTACCAACTGAAACTATAGGCGTAGTATAACTTAACCTAAATTTTCCCAACAGAAAACTATTTTTTAAATTTCTATGTGGTTTCTTTTACTCCTGACTTTTTTGAAGTAGCAAGCATGAGGGTGGCAAGTCTTCCCCTGCAGATCCTAACCCTTCCCTCATGTGAAACCCCCTCTTTCACAGATTCTACATTGCTTTAGGATCCCTTAACTCCCCAGCCTGTTTAAGAAGTTTCCATCTGTAATACTGTGATGAGACAAGGGCTGTCACTTCTCCATGAAACTGTCCATCTTCTGTCTACACTACTAAAAGGGAAACAAACTTTAAAAGAAATCTAGGGGCGCCTGGGTGGCTCAGTCGGTTAAGCGTCCGACTTGCCTCAGGTCATGATCTCGCGGTCCGTGGATTCAAGCCCCGCGTCGGGCTCTGTGCTGACAGCTCAGAGCCTGTAGCCTGTTTCAGATTCTGTGTCTCCCTCTTTCTCTGACCCTCCCCTGTTCATGCTCTCTCTCTGTCTCAAAAATAAATAAATGTTAAAAAAAAATTTTTTTAAGAAATCTAGATATAAGAAATGCCCTATAGTTGTTTGTACATAATGCAAATGTTGGATACATCAGTTGTGATACAGTTTTGATATAAAGAGCTACAGAATGTGAATCATTTCATGAATTGGTATGCTGCACCTTCCCCTTTATAAGAGCTTAATGTTACGTGTATCAAAAGCATAAATGTTGTGCCAGAACAGAGATAGCTGCACAGGCTATCAGTCAAACTATTCATTACCTACAGCTGTTTTTTACA
Organism: Leopardus geoffroyi; assembly: GCF_018350155.1. NCBI lineage: Eukaryota > Metazoa > Chordata > Mammalia > Carnivora > Felidae > Leopardus > Leopardus geoffroyi. The sequence continues at coordinate 101,141,417 of NC_059338.1, read as the reverse complement.
GAACTCCCTCCAAGAAGGTCTTTCCTCCTTTTATAAATAATTCAGTTACCTTTAGTTTCACAAACTTCTTGAGCAAATTAATATAGAAAAATTTTCATGAGCATTGACTGTATACTGGCAACACTATGCTGGGCCTCGAGACAAAATTATGAAACTATGAATAGACTGTTTCATGCTGTATAATAGATGCTATCATAAAGATTAATTAGAGTAGAGGTTGAATTAAGGGAGTAACAGGAACCCAATTCCAATTCCTGGAGGGGAGGGAGCACTTCCCTCTACCACCACCAAAAGTTCTCTGGATGCCAACTGGGTATTGTACAATTCAAGTCAACTCTAACACTAACACCCAGAGGTAGCATCAGAATCCACAGGTTAAGGGCTCAGTTCTACAAGTCTGCTCCCCACCCCAACTCTGGACGCCAGTTACAAGTCTGTCTATAAATCAGAGGTTCCAATAAGATGCATTTACAAAAGACATCCCTTTTAGGTTCCACTAATTTGTTAGAGTAGCTCATAGATCTCAGGAAATGCATTTACTCACTAGGTTACCAGCTGATTATAAATGGATATAATGACAGGAACAGCCAGATGGAAGAGATGCAAAGGTCAAGATACACGGAAAGGGTGCGGAGCTTCCATGCCCTCTTCAGGTGTGTCACTCTCCCAAGCACACCCTAGAAGCTCTTGGAACCCTGTCCCTTTGGGGTTTTATGGAGGCTCCATTATATCAGCATGACTCACTAAGTCATTGACCACTGGGAACTGAACACAATCTCCAGCACCTTTCCCCTCCCCAGAGGTTGGGATGTGGGGGAAGAGGAGGCTGAAACTTTGAACCCTCTAATCACATGGTTAATTCTCCTGACAACCATAACCCTACCCTTAAGTCACCCATGGGCTTTACAGAAATAATTTCATAAGCCTAACAAAAAACACCTTCATTGCTCATATTACAGGAAATTCAAGGGGTTTTACAAGCCGTGAGCCAGGAACCATGAACAAAAACCAAATATATATTTCCTACAAATCACAATATCACAGGGAGCATAGAACTGCTTACTGAGGGATAGAAAAAGTACTGAGAAGACTTCCTATAGGAATGAAATCTGAAGTATTGATTATCCTGGCTATAGTATAAGTAGAACCGTGGTTGATATTAGAGATGATATGAGAAAGAATAGGGAAGAAGGCACAGCCTGAGGCAGAGAAAAGCAAGACCAGGAAACAGAGAAGGCAAGAATTTATGCAAACCAACTCTGAGCAATATCATCTTGGTGGAGAGCAAATTATAAAGCATGGAGTTCAGATGTGAGGCAGGCAGTTGAGTGAGATGCAATCTTGAAGGGTCTTAGAGTCAAGACTGAGGACTTTGGGTTTTATTACAATCATAGTGGGATGCTGTATTAGTCTCCTACTGCTGCTGTAACAAATTATCAAGAATTTAGTGGCTTAAATAAGGTAACATAAATTTATTATCTTATAGTTCTCAAGTCAGAGGTCCAAAATGGGTTACTAGTGTTGTGTTCCATCTGGAGGCTGTAGGAGAGAACCCATCTCCTTTTCTTCTCCAGCTTCTAGAGGTTACCCATATTCACATTTCCTAGCACATGGCCCTCTTACCACTTCAATGTCACATCTCCTCTCCCTTTCACTCTTCTACCTCCCTCTTTCACTTTTATAAAGTGATTACATTGGGCCCACAAGGATAATCTCGGCATCTCAAGGTCTTCAATTTAATCACACCTGTAAAGTCTCTTTTGTCATGTGAGGTAATATATTCATAAGATCCTGAGATAAGTATGTGGACATCTTTGGAAGGCCATTATTCTGCCTACGCAGAAGCTATTTCAGGTTTTAAGCAAAAGATCTAACACAAAGTTAACTAAGAATCAAGGATATTTCATGAGTTTCTGTATTTTAGCAACATCAGGTAATCGTGCCAATATTTTTTTCTTAGGTATCTTACTTTACTGTCTTATACCCAGTATTTCTCCTTTCTTCTCTCTTCCACACTCAGGGAAAAAATGTGTGTGTGTGTGTGTGTGTGTGTGTGTGTATAAGTGTAATTTATAACACCATTTAGCAAGGCAGCAGGGAATATATGAATATGAGGGCCTCTACATCTAAAAGAATTGCATATGTTTAATAAATACATTTGGGTTTGTAGCCAGAAATCAAAACCACATGGCAATCAACATTTTGGGGCCATGAGAAGTCAAGGGCAGCCCATGCAGCAAAGCTGATCTGGAGATAAGCCCTGGCTTTGCCACTTCACAGGTCTGTGTTCCTTGGACAAACTGCCTGAGTTTTACGTGACCTATATTCCTCATCTACTAAAGGGGCACAAAAATGCCTTCCCAGTAGCTTTATTATAAGAGCTAAATAATATAATACTGGCAGTAACATTTTGATATTTATGGCATTAGGCATTTATAATGGACAGGGTACCATACACCTACACAAATGTTCTACAGCACTTTACTTCTCAAATACAGAAATTAAGCATCACTCATATAAGCTAAATATTGCAAGGTATAAAAAAATACTAGATAGAATCTCTCATATTTAGTCTAACCTGACAAAACAGTATTTAGAAAAAGGTCAATATAACTGTTCTTATAATTATTTATCTATTCAGACACACACAAAAATTGTGATATATTTTCATTGCATACTTTATAAAGACATCTCCAAATCAACATCTCTCTTTGTAGGAACCACAGCAGGCCTGGAACTCTCCATTGCATTTCCATGGGCGCAAGCTGGCAGCCTTAACCTTTTTCTTTGTTATCATTACTCACAACTACTGAAGAACAGAAGCCAGTTAGATTTGTGCTCCTAGGGTTTCAAAGTAATTTCCAATCTTTTTTTTCCCCCTCTAAATTATAGTCACCTTGAGGATGTGAGTGCTCAAAATATTGAGAAATCTATAAAAGGTTAAAATCACATTTTCTTTGAAATACTGAAATGGTCCTCAAGCCTCTTCAATATTCAGTCCATTAGAAGATATATATACAGAGAGATAGATATTTATATATATATAAAAATGCCAGGACAAGAAAAGGAAGGCTCCAATTAATGTTATGTGTTTGTAGATGCTCATCTTAGCCACCATCAGGGCACAGATATAAACTAAATACCCTTCAGATGGCAGACATTGTACAGAAAACAATTTTGGCCTGAAGTCTGAAAGACTTCATTTTAATCCTACAGCTAGAAGGGCATGTACAAATACATTTACTCCAATTGCCTCAAGTTGTTGATTTATTCACTCAGATAATATTTATCCAGGCCATACCATGCGCTGGGCACTTTCTTAGCACCAGGAATAAAATGAACAAAGGAGACAGTGGACATGAAGCTAAGAAGGTATGTGTACAGAAAGCACAGTTGCATGGAGACATTTGTGACATATATGAAGACTGTTCTCTTTTTTTAATAGGGCATTTTATTCTAAGGTTATGAAATAATTAGCTTTTGGAAAATAATTTTAAGAGAAAGGTAAAACATTTGTAGAAATGAGTAACAATTCAATAAATATTGTTTCTCTTTTGCTTTTATGCAAAAAAAATCCCAATGATTCTGTGCTCAATTACATATTCACATGTAACTTTTTTTTCGTAACATTTAATTTTTGGCATTAACTCTTTAATCCATTCCATTTAAATGAATTCTGTTCAACGAGGGAAAAAGCCCAAGACTGCACTAATCAATAATCTATAAATTAATTAGTGATTCTAGTCCTTTTTTAAAAATCACTGTCGACTCTGTTTTAGCTTTTCTTATTACTGTATTATACCCGTTGAGTCAAGTACCATCCCAAATTATTCCAAATATATCAATATTTTAACAAATTTTCACTTGTTGAGATGAAATCTGCCTTTTTGCTTGATTTTCCTATATTTTATTAGCTTTTAGAAGACGTGTTGGATTCCCTAAGAGATTTTCAATTTTGATTACATGAATGCAGATCTTAGAATCAAATGGGTGATGTTTCTTATAACCGATTGTTTTTCGCTTATATAGGACCTACTGAGCAGGATTTGTGGGGAAATGACTGACATTAAGGCCAATACAAGGTATTAACAAGATGAGCCTGAAACACCTTATAGTGCCAGAAAGTAGGAGGAAGTGGTAAAAAAATAAATAAATAAAAGTAAATTTTAAAAAGATGGGTATATCAAAAGGACACAGGAGACAGAATGAAGATGTTCCCACTGGCCAAATCTGAGACAATTTGAACATCAAATTAATTAAGCTCAGTAATTATAAACCATTGAAAAATAGGAATTATGAATTCCTACCAATAATAACCAGATAAGTAAATAAATGGAGGAAAAGGCAAGGCTTTCCTTACAGGAGAATGACAAATGTTCTTTGAAGGATATGAGGGGACCAGTGGGGGTATAAAAATCATTATTTTGCAACCATTACAATAAAGATTGAACAGGAAAGAAATGTCAATGGAAGCTAAATCCAGAGGAATGTTTTGCTGAGAAGGATATGTGCATGGTCTTAAAATGTCTTCCCATAGCCTGCTTTGTAGTTATTAGAGTTTAATCATGAGGGAAAATCATACAAACTCAAAGTAAGGAACGTTCTTTTGTTAAAAAGGGGGTTCAGATAGAACTGCATTCCTCAAAAATGTCAATGTCATAAAAGACAAGGAAAAGCTGTGGAAATGTTACAGGTTAAAAGAAGCTAAAGAGCCATGGCAACTAAATGCACTATCTGATCCCAGGTGGGATCCCATACCAGAAAATACAGACACAATGCCACATACAGGACAGTATTAGGTCAACTGACAAAATGGGAATAGAAATACTAGTTTCAATTAACCTATTTCCTCAACATTAAGATTAGCATTTCATAAATTGGAACAAGTATATACAGACATTCCTTGTACTTATTTTTGAAATTTTTCATAAGGTTTAAATTATTCCAAATAAAAATTTTAAATAATAAAAAAATAAATGTAAAATAGTGAAATAGGGGAAAATGTCAAAAAAACTTTCCTCTGAACCATCTTATCAAGGTAGATTTTCCCATTATTTTCTGTTGCTTCACCTAGCTAATTCCTTTTTGTAGTAATTTTGTAGTTTGAATTATTTATTTGTTCATTATTTGCTGATTCTCTCCCTAGGAAACAATCCTTGAGCACAGGGATAATGTTTATTATTGTTTACCACCATCTCCAGCACCTCCCTTAGTGGGTAGCATAATGTAGGTACCAAATAAATATCCTTTCATTAGATGGGGGGAAAACTATTGGTTTTTATATATTTATCTTAATATCTAGGTACTTTATCTTTTGTTTCTAACTTTTCATAATGAGACACGTGATACCTCCACAATGGGAGATTGAGTGGAGTAGTGAATGCACCTATTAAATTTACTTATATAAGAATCTGTGAAGAGTATTATTAGAGAATTATTATTAAAAGAATGTGATATCTAGGGGTGCCTGGGTGGCTCAGTTGGGTGAGTGTCTGACTTCGGCTAGGGTCATGATCTCGAGATCCCTGAGTTCGAACCCTGCATCAGGCTCTGTGCTGACAGCTCAGAGCCTAGAGCCTGCTTCAGATTCTGTGTGTCCCCCGCTCTCTGACCCTCTCCAACTTGCACTCTCTCTTTCTCTCTTTCTTTCTCTCTCTGTCAAAAATAAATAAACATTAAAAAGAATGTGATATCTATATTCAAAAGACTTAAAATTTAGTCAAGAATAAAGCAAATTATTTTATCTCTAGAATTCAAAACTTTGGCCCAATATTTACTAATCTCAATAAATGAAAACACTGAAGTAAAATAAAACTTGTATAAACACTTCTGGCTTAGTATCTGTATCCATGTATGTGGATTTTGGAGCACTGTCATGTAATGAATCAATTATATAGCTAAGAAGCTGAAAAATTCTCATTTTCAGAATAAATATTGAAATTATGACAGCCCTTTAAACACTGAAGTGGAATAGTAAATTTGAAACTTTCAAAAGAGAAATATACCATTGAAAAATACCACACTACTCAAGCTATCTTAATAATGACCTCACCTAATTAACAGAAAGTGACTTAAGTATGTGAATATTTTTGGTTATTCATCAGTTACTTCTGTCCTTCAAATATCACAAAATATTCATGAATAGGTACAAAAAATGAAATACATTTTCAGAGTTGTTTTATTTAGCAAAAAATATACAATGTATAGCCCCCTAATTCTGATTTTAAAGTTCTAAACAAAAGTGTAAGAAAAACTTTCTAAGCATAAAATAGCCAACCTTTTAAATACTGAAACTAATTTAGGGAAAAAAATTATATAAAAATAAGTTCTTTCCAACTTTCAATCTGATAGAAAACCAACTATATACTTGGGCAAAATTGCCAAAAACAATTATTTAGTCTTGCTGATTCTGCCAGAATGGGCTCCTTTGAAATGAAGTGTTGACAGTTAAAGTGGTGACCCTGGTGGCAAGCAAAGAGTGACAGACGGCAGCTCTGCTAGTCTGAGGTTATGGTCTTGTTTGAGGCAAGTGATGTACTGGTAAACCAGCCAGAGACTCAGTGGAGAGTATTAGGATGGGAGACAGATAGGGGCTTGAATAATCAAAATTATCACCACTGAACAATATGAAAATGAAAGCAAGAAAACTATTACACATACAATAACAGCAAAAAAGAATAAAATATTTAGGAATATATTTAACAAAAAAAATACAGATTTGTAAATTGAGAACTGTAACACATTGTTGAAAGAAATTAAGGAAGTCCAAATAATTAGAAAGAAATTCTATTGTTTGTGGATTAGAAGACAGAATATTGTAAAGATTTCAAATCTCCCCAAACTGATCTATAGATTCATCATAATTCTCATTAAAATCCCGCAGTCTTTTATGTAGAAGCTTACATGTTGATTTTTAAATTTATATGGAAATGCAAAGGACTTAGAATAGTTAAAACAATTTTGAAAAAGAATAAATTTGGACATTCAGTTATAATGATTAAAATAACGTAATAATGGTATAATGATAGGCAGATAGATCAACAAAACAAAATTGATAGTTCAGAAATAAACCCTTACATTTATGTCCAATTGGTTTTCTACAACAGTGCCACAAAGTCAGTTCAATGGAGAAAGCATAGTCTTTAAAAAAAAAAAAAAAAAATGGTGCTAGAACATTTGGGACAATTGGAAATGCATTTGCAAATAATAAAATAAGATAAAAAACAAAACTAAATTTAGACCCTATATCATAACCATATAAAAAAGTAAATCAAAATAGTTCAGAGACTGAAATGTAAGAACTAAAGCTAAAAACCTTCTAAAAGAAAATATGAAAGAAAATCTTCATAATCTTGAATTAGACAGTGTTTTTAGACATGACAGCAGATACACAATCCATTTTAAAAATCTCTGACAAACTTGGGGGTTCCTGGGTGGATTAACTGGTTAAGTGTCCAACTCCTGATTTCTGTCCTGGTCATGATCTCACGATTTTTGAGATCAAGCCCTGCAGCTCGCTGACAGCACCCAGCCTGCTCGGGATTCTCTCTCCCTCTCTCTCTACCCCTACACACTCTCTCTCAAAAAAAAAATTGTTTTAATTAAAAAAAAATAAAAAATAAAATCTCTGACAACTGGACTTCATTAAAAACTTTTGTGTTTCTAAAGATACTATTAAGTGACTGAAAAGACAAGCCACAGATTGAAATAAACTATTTAAAACTATATATCTGATAGAAAATTTGTACCAAGAAAATATAAAGAAAACATACAACTCAATATTTTTTAAAAACATCCAATTAAAAAATAAGCAAAAGACTTGAGTAGACAGCTCACCAGGATAATACATTACCCGGTAATAAGCACATGAAAGATGTTCAATATCATTAGTTGTTAAAGAAATACAAATTAAAACCACAATGACAAAAAACAACACGCATACCAAATAACTATAATTAAAAGACATATAATACCAAGTGTTGTCAAAAATGTAAAGAAATTGGAACCCTCCATATATGCTGGTGAGAATGGAAAAAAAGTACTGTCTCTTTGGAAAACAGTCTGGCACTTTCTGAAAATGTTAACCGTAAACTTATTACATGAACAAGCAAATCCACTCCTAGAAATCTACCTAAAAGAAATTAAAATTTACACCCATACAGACTTCTATGAGAATGTTCATAGTAGTCTTATTGATCACAGCCAAAAGCTGGAAACAGCTAAAATGCCTATCAATTGATCAATGGATAAACAAAATGTGGTATATCCACAAAATACTATTTCACTGGGATGTTAATTCAGCAGTAAAATGGAATGATCCCACTAGGATTGAGTTGAAATGGTCTTTTGAGAATTTAGGGACAGTGATAGAAAAGTTCTAAAACTGGATGGTGGCTATGGTTGCAAAGCTACATAAATTTACAAAAAAATATTCAATTGTACCTTTATAATGGGTAAATTTTATACATAGATTACATCTCAATTAAGTTGTTGAAAAAAATAATCTGCTATGCAATATATTAACAAAGTGAGAAAAATATCCTGAAATAATTGTTTAATAAAATCTAACATGCCCCTGCATGTGTCCATCACCCACATATACTTTCATTTAATATAGTGGCCCTTCCCCATTAAATTATATCATGAAGCAACCACTTTGTCAGGATAGGGTTATTACAACAAAAGAGTTAATATAAAGAGTAAGTTTACCCTTAACAATTCATTTCTAAAATACCTGGAAGGGATAATAGCTTTCAGAATGTTCTCCCAAAAGGGAATTATACTCTGCACACTCAACCTCACCCTCTACCCTTGGGGCTGAACCATGGGGTGGCGGTAGTGGTAAGATAAAGTAACCAGTAAAATTTTGAGGAATCTAAATGCATAGGAATCTTTGGCTCCTGTATTTGGATAAAGCCCAAAATGTAGACAAAATCTCTGGATTCCTCATAGTCAAAAAGTGAACAGGGCAAAACTACCTGGAGGGAGAATCTGGGCAGAAGGTCTCTGAGATTTCTATCAAGTTTCCTATAGCTCTAGAGTAGCAGGAAAGCAGCCAATTTTGACCTGTGCACTACAGGGAGGTACAGAAGCAGCTGGGAGAGACTAACTCCAAGGGATCTTGGAATTCAAAGAGTCAATGCCTCAAAACTTTATTATAACATAAGTTCCCTAGCACATAGATAATTCTGGGAATGAGGGGGGTAAGGGCACTGAAACTCTGAATATCTCAGATTACATGTATTCCTTAAGGCACAATGGGAGCATGAAACAAACAAGTTTGCTTACAGAAAAAAAGTAACATGAAATTATATTTATTCCACACAAAATCTGTATCTGTTATCAACTATGACGTAGTGTTTCTCAACCTTTTTTATATTATCACCCCCTAACAAGCCTTCATAGAAATTTTTTTCTTTATTATCCTCTTCATAATTTTTAAATGTTTATTTATTTTAGAGAGAGAGAGACAGACAGAGACACAAAACGTGAGCAGGGGAGGGGCAGAGAAAGAGGGAGACACAGAACCCAAAGCAGGCTCCAGGCTCTGAGCTGTCAGCACAGAGCCTGACGTGGGGCTTTAACTCAGGAGCCAGGAGATCATGACCTGAGCTGAAGTCAGATGCTTAACGGACTGAGTCACCCAGGTGACCCTCTTCCTCATAAAATTTTAACACTACAAATATAACACATATTACATATATGCTGCATTTGTGTATGTGCTGTACATGTAAAAAGAATAAGATTTCTTTTTGCTTCCTCCAAGAATCTATTTTTGCCCCCTTGGTAGCAATACAGCTGTTGTTAAGAAAGCATGCTATAAAATTCCATTTAATGGGACACAGAAAAGAAACAGGTTAAATAATTGATGATGTTAACTTACAACTAGCACTTTACCAAATACCTTCCTACACAGGATTTCATTTGGCTCCTTCTGTAAACCTGTAAAGTACTATTATCCTAATTTTCACAGACAATTAAATGACTACTCTGTTAATAAGCAGTTGAGCTAAAACTGGGACCCAGAAGTTCCAGCTGTAATTATGCTCTTTCTCTTTGACCCCTCGCATCAGGAAACATTCCTTTTCGGAATGGTAGCAACTCTCTCCTTTAAACCATGTAACTATAATAAGATAAATCAGTAGAAAATATAGTAGAGGAAATCACTCTATATGAGAGGGAAACTAGCCAAATGATTATTGGCCTGTTTATCTCTAATTACTAAGATTTTGTATAATAGCTGAAGAGATAGTAAGTTATGCAAAATTCAACATAAAAAAGTAATGTGCAGACCATTAGGAATTTGCAATAACTTTGTTTATGCTACAACTACCCTTATCATATGTAACTCTAGATAAGCGCACTGGCATTTTAAATAGTGAGAGGCTAACATAAAAACACATGCAAAAGATTCATTCAAAAATTATTAAAGGGTATAAAATATGCATTTATAAACACAAAGAAAAAAGATTAACATGTACTCACCATATATTAACATATATTCAAAATCAAAACTTTGTCTTTAATTGTTATTAATGAGCTACAGCCTGCCCCAAAGAACTGATTTCAAACCTAAATCCATAATTTATTTATCAGCTATAAAATTATGGAGTAAAATTTGTAAATACTATTATAACTATATGTACAATTCACATTTAGACTCCAGGCATATATACCAAGTATCTTATAATATATTTAATTTAAATATGCCATACAAAATTCTTATGTCAGAATTATTTATAAAGGAATCGTGGCTGTATTGTTTCCATAATCTTACTAGGATCACAAAAGGATGCTTACTCCAAGGACTACAATTACAAGTTTATAACTGGTGTCTGAGGAGCTTTTCTTGGCAGTGACCATGTGAAATAGCAACTCTCTTTTTTTTTTTTCCTGTCTTTTCCCACTGTACATATTTGCCTTATCTTCTGGAAGAATATTTCATATTTTAGAAAACAAGATTGAGAAGCAAACAGCAAATGATCTGAAACAAATCTCCACATACAATCTGGATGTTTGTGCCACAAAGTAAGGAAGAATACACAAGGTTCCTACTCCAGCACTCCAAAACCTCTAGATACAGATTGGGGTGAATACAATCTTAATAATCATGGGTTACTGGATTAATGCCTTGGATTGATCCTATACTTCAGGTCCAAAATGAGAAAATCATTAGAGCAAAGAGTTGGTAAAAGACCATCCTGAAAGAAAGGCAACAAGGTCTCTGCAGAAAGAAGAGTTTTACATGTTTGTAGAATGGAAAGAATTCGAATATGGTATTAAGTCCTCTTTGGGTTTTGCAGGAATATTCTTTCTTCATGGACATCATTTGAAAGGTTTTAGCTTGCTACAATTACTATGCTATTCCTGGTTCTATATGGCATAATAAATACCATGAAAGAATAATATAATCAATAGATAAATGATAAGGATTAAAATAACTCAAGTAGTAACAAGTAGTGAATAAAAGCATATGGGTCATGTTAGACCCGTTTTAAGAATGTTTGAATTATTATGTATACAAAATTGACACACCAAAACACTTTATATCCTAACTCCTTTTATACTAAAAAGGGATAAGCTGTCATGACCCTTCAAATTCAGGAAATTCAGATAGAAGTGCAGTTTTAAAAAGTATTTAAAACTCACTTGATTTTTAAAACAATATTTTTCTTTCATATCCTGAAAAAAACATTTAGATTGGATGGATGTCTGTGACTCAACTCTTTCCAAAAATGTATGGTGAAATGCACAAATGTACTGAATATAAGGTGACAGTGTTGAAATATAGCAGTAAGTCAACTTGAAGAAAGTACAATGTTTTGACATGCTACATTATTCCTAGATGAAGATATCAATTTATCTATATACATGTATACTTTGTATATGTATATAAACATTGGTAATTTTGACTGAATTGATAAATCAATTTAAGTCAAATGGCATGATATTCCAGTCAAATAAAGTTTTCTTAAATGTAAAATTGTTTATTGAATGCAGCTCTCAGCACAAAGCCTCAAAAATGCCTGAATCAAATGTAGGAAATCAATTTGATGATTTTAATGTAGTCTGTACTCAATTTTTACCCTGCCAAAATGACTGTATCTATTGAGTAGAAGAGCCGATTGGATTTATAAAGCAAAAAGAAAGGAAAAGCTAATGAACAGATTATAAGAATCACAGAAAAATTATTGATAACTAAATGAAATATCTCAAAATGTTAAATATTAATCATATCAATATAAAAAATAATAAATATAAAGTAGTGAGTAAAAGTATAAAATAATAAAAAATATGAAAATACCATACTCAGGTAAAAATGTCAGTGGTGAGTGGTTTAGTGAACTCTGGAAAGGACTTGATATTAAATGTTTCAGATTTTGTAGGCCATGAAGGGTGACACGAATTCTTTGTTTTGTTTTTTTTTTCAACTCTTTAAAAATGTGAAAACCATTCTTGGCCCAAGGCAAGGGCCAGGTCTTATTTTCATATCCTCACATGGTGGCTTGCTAAATATAGACAGATGAACTGAAAGATGGGCTTAATTATCCACTTATCTGAATTACGAAACTGTCAAATACAAGAGTAGCTTTGCAAAAGATGAAAAAGAAGAACAGTTCCCAGAATTGTCTTTCAAATATGCATGATTGCATGAATTGATTTTTCAATTCCACGTTTTTGTTAGACCAGTATGTCATCAAACACAAATCTTCACGTTATTATTGTGAATAATTATTATTGTCCAGAGTGCCGATGTACTTTGAAAAGGGAGTTAATAAAACTCCAAGGTAAGGCTGTCTCTGAGAATTACATGAACTGAGTGATAGATACGGCTTCAACTTGAGCCATATATTGACCACACTCTCATTCTTTCCTCCATCCCCTCCATGGACCACCAATA